>NC_041384.1:460874087-460966447 GCF_002162155.2 Triticum dicoccoides | reverse complement strand
GGTGGTGTGGTGGTGGGGGGGGAGGGGGCGGGCGGCGCATATATATAGGAGGGGGGGTGCGACTTGGAGTAGGAGGCAAGGCGCGGCGGCGGAGGCAGAGTCCGGCTCGGACTGTGTCCGAGTCGGCGGCTGCAGCGGCGATCGCGCGCGGGGAGGCGGCGGCGCGGCCTGGCGCGGCTGGGCCTTAGGCCCAGTCGGCGCGGAACTTTTTTTTAAAACTTCGCCGACCGAAATAAAATCCTAAAAAAACCTAAAAATGCCAAAACAAATTTTCACCGTCTAAATAAAATATTTAGGACGAGTTGAACATTTTCTTGGCCCTAAAATGCAATTTTGAAAAACATGCAAGTTTTCTAATGCAAATAAAATCCGAATAAATCAAATAAAAATCCAATAAATGATTTTAATATTTTCCTCCAATATTTCATTTATCTTGGAGAAGTCATATTATCTCCACTCATTTGATTTAATATGAAATATTTTTCGGAGAGAAAAATTATTGAAATCAAAATCCTCGTTTCATTATTTGATAAAAGAATCAAATATGAAGACCGGGAAATCCCCAACTCTCTCCGAGGGTCCTTGAGCTGCTTAGGATTTCAAGGATTATGGAACGGAAAAGCAATAAAACATGATATGCATGGATGATCTATGTATAACATTCCAAATTGAAAATTTGGGATGTTACAAACCTACCCCCCTTAAGATGAATCTCGCCCTCGAGATTCGGGTTGGCTAGAAAATAGGTATGGGTGGTCCTTGCGGAGATCATCCTCTCGTTCCCAGGTGGCTTCATCCTCGGTATGGTGGCTCCACTGAACTTTGCAAAACTTGATAACCTTACTGCGGGTGACTCTGCTGGCAAACTCAAGAATCTTAATTGGCTTCTCC
The DNA here is from genome assembly GCF_002162155.2 of Triticum dicoccoides. Classification (NCBI taxonomy): domain Eukaryota; kingdom Viridiplantae; phylum Streptophyta; class Magnoliopsida; order Poales; family Poaceae; genus Triticum; species Triticum dicoccoides. The sequence continues at coordinate 460,965,556 of NC_041384.1, read as the reverse complement.
TCATAAGTCAAATCATTGTCCAACTGAATCGCCTCCAAGGGTACTGTATCTCTTAATGGTATATCAGCCATCTTAGCATGACACTTCTTCAGCTGTGAAACGTGGAACACATCATGGACTCCTGACAGTCCCTCAGGTAACTCCAACTTGTAGGCAACTTCTCCCATCCGTTCCAAAATGCGATACGATCCTACAAATCTTGGGGCTAACTTTCCCTTAACTCCAAAACGTTTCACTCCTCGCAAGGGTGATACTCGTAGATATGTTGTGTCTCCAATTTCGTAGGTTACCTCCTTGCGTTTTGAGTCTGCATAACTCTTCTGCCTAGACTGAGCAATCTTCAGTCGGTCTCGGATCAGTTTTACCTTCTCCTCAGATTCTTTAATCAAGTCTGGTCCAAACAACTGTCGGTCTCCTACCTCATCCCACATCAACGGTGTTCTGCACCTGCGTCCATACAGGGCTTCAAACGGTGCCATCTTCAAACTGGCTTGGTAGCTATTGTTGTATGAGAACTCTGCATACGGCAAATTTTCATCCCAACTAGATCCATAATCTAGCACACAGGCTCTCAACATGTCCTCCAAAATTTGATTGACTCTCTCAGTCTGTCCATCTGTCTGCAGGTGAAACGTTGTACTGAACTCCAATCTCGTTCCCAAAGTTTGGTGTAACTGATTCCAAAACTTTGAAGTAAAATGTGTTCCTCGATCCGATACGATGGTCCTCGGAACTCCATGCAGACATACGATCCTACACATATAGATCTTGGCCAACTTTGCACTTGTATAGGTGGTTTTCACTAGGATGAAGTGAGCTACTTTGGTCAAACGATCAACTACTACCCATATGGAATCATATCCTACTTTAGTCCTGGGAAATCCGGTGATAAAGTCCATGCCAAGTTTATCCCACTTCCATTCGGTACCGGCATAGGCTGTAACAATCCTGCTGGCTTCTGATGTTCTGCCTTAACTCTCTGACATACATCACATACGGCTACATACTCGGCAATATCCTTCTTCATACCAGTCCACCAGAAACGTTCCTTCAAGTCCAAATACATCTTCGTGTTTCCGGGGTGTATCGAGTATGGTGAGTCATGGGCCTCTTGAAGTATTAACTTTCTGACCTCCTGATTATTGGGCACGTAAATTCGGTCCTCAAACCATAGGGTATTGTGCTCATCCTCACGAAAACCTTTGGCCTTTCCTTTGCCCATCTTCTCCTTTATCTCGGCAATCTCTTTATCATCTTTCTGAGCTTCCCGAATCTTGTCCAGCAATGTCGACTGAACCTCTATGGTGGCAATGAACCTTCTAGGTACAATCTCTAATCAAAGTTCCATGATGTCCTTGGCTAATTCCTTCGGCAGTCCTTTACTTTCAAGGATATTAGCATAACTCTTCCGACTCAATGCGTCTGCTACGACATTGGCCTTTCCTGGATGATAGTGTAGCTTTATGTCATAATCCTTTATAAGCTCCAACCATCTCCTCTGCCTAAGGTTCAGCTCCTTCTGGGTGAAGGTGTACTTCAAACTCTTGTGATCCGTGTACACATCTCAACGGTTTCCAATAAGGTAATGTCTCCAAGTCTTCAACGCATGCACTACGGCTGCTAGCTCCAAATCATGTGTGGAATAATTCAATTCATGAGGTTTTAGTTGTCGTGAGGCATACGAAACAACTCTTCCGTCCTGCATAAGCACACATCCAAGTCCTAAGCGAGAGGCGTTGCAATACACTTGGAACTCCTTATGCATATCTGGCAGTACTAGCACTGGGGCTGTAGTCAAACGTTTCTTCAACTCCTAGAAACTTGCTTCACAATCTTCTGTCCATTTAAACTTGGTATCCTTCTTCAATAGTTCAGTCATTGGTTTTGCAATCTTGGAAAAGTTCTCAATAAATCTCCGGTAGTATCCCGCGAGTCCAAGAAAACTGCGGATCTCGCTAACTGAGGTGGGTGCCAACCATTCAGTGACTGACTGAACCTTGCTGGGGTCTACTGCTATACCTTCTCCTGATATAACATGTCCAAGGAATCCGACTTCCTTCAGCCAAAACTCGCATTTGCTGAACTTAGCATACAATTGGTGTTCCCTGAGCTTCTTGAGAACTAAACACAAATGCTCTTTGTGCTCCTCCTCGTTCTTTGAGTATACCATGATATCATCAATAAACACCACAACAAACTTGTCCAAATACTCCATGAACACCTTGTTCATCATGCTCATGAAATAGGCAGGGGCGTTAGTCAGTCCAAACGACATGACCGTGTACTCGTATAATCCATATCGCGTTGTGAACGCCGTCTTTGGTATGTCCTTCTCTCGTATCTTCAACTGATGATACCCTGATCATAAATCGATCTTTGAGAACACTTTAGCTCCTTGCAACCGATCAAACAGATCGTTGATCATCGGCAGTGGGTACTTGTTCTTTATCATTACTTCATTCAAGGCTCGATAATCAACAACCATCCTTAGGGATTTATCTTTCTTCTCAACCAGAAGTATTGGGGCTCCCCAAGGTGATGAACTCCTTCGGATGTATCCTTTCTCCAATAACTCCTTGATCTGTTTCTTAATTTCCTCCAAATCATTCACGGGCATCCGATAGGGTCTCTTGGATATTGGTCCTGTTCCTGGTAACAGCTCTATCAAAAACTCAATATCTCTGTCCGGTGGCATGCCTGGTAACTCCTCTGGGAAAACATCCGGGTAATCCTTTACTACCGGCACTTCCTCCTGAACAACTCCCGTAAGGGCATTCACTTGGCTCCTTTTAGGCATATGCCTAGACACATACTTAATCCTTTTTCCCTCCGGGGTGGTGAGATAAATCGACTTACTCGCACAGTCAATGCTTCCTCCATACTTTGACATCCAGTCCATACCCAATATCACATCCAATCCTTGTGACTCCAAGATAATTAGGTCAGACGGAAACACATGTGTGCCAATGGTTAAGGGTATCTGGTCACACCATCGGCTAGCCATATATTCTGCTCCGGGTGAACTCACTAAAAGAGGGGTCCTAAGGGTTTGGGTTGGTAGTTTAAACTTATCCATGAACCCCCTTGATATGTATGAATGCGATGCACCAGTATTGAAAAGAACAAGAGCGGTAAATGACTTAACCAAAAACTTACCTATTACCGCGTCCGGCTGCTCTTCAACCTCCTCCATGTTAACGTGGTTCACTTGTCCTTTGTTGAATGGATTGGGCTTCTTCCTAGCGCTTCCATTTCTGTTTCCATTCCTTCCTTCGGGGAAATCATTGGCATAGTGCCCTGTCTTCCCGCACTTAAAACAGGTAACCTGACTTAAGTCACTTTTGGCGGGAGTGGACGGGTTGGAGCGGTTCTGATTGTTGTTAGCTCTGTTCCCATTCCCATTCTTAGTACCACTGTGGTTATGTGATCCTCCTCCAGTGTGGTTGTGACCTCCATGGTTATGAACAAGTCCTCTCGAGTTCGGGATTAGGCGAGGCTTCTGCTGAGCTCCTGAGTTATACTTCCTGAGGGAGTCCTGGATTAGGGGGTGTTCGGGTAGCCGGATTATACCTTCAGCCGGACTCCTGGACTATGAAGATACAAGATTGAAGACTTCGTCCCACGTCTGGATGGGACTTTCCTTGGCGTGGAAGGCAAGCTTGGCGATGCGGATATTCAAGATCTCCTACCATTGTAACCGACTCTATGTAACCCTAACCCTATCCGGTGTCTATATAAACCGGAGGGTTGTAGTCCGTAGGCGATCAACTCCATACACAACAATCATACCATAGGCTAGCTTCTAGAGTTTAGCCTCCTTGATCTCGTGGTAGATCTACTCTTGTACTACCCATATCATCAATATTAATCAAGCAGGAGTAGGGTATTACCTCCATCGAGAGGGCCCAGACCTGGGTAAAACAAAGTGTTCCCTGCCTCCTGTTACCATCCGGCCTAGACGCACAGTTCGGGACCCCCTACCCGAAATCCGCCGGTTTTGACACCGACATTGGTGCTTTCATTGAGAGTTCCTCTGTGTCATCGCCTTTAGGCCCGATGGCTCCTTTGATCATCAACAACGATACGGTCCAGGGTGAGACTTTTCTCCCCGGACAGATCTTCGTCTTCGGCGGCTTCGCTCTGCAGGCCAATTCGCTCGGCCACCTTGAGCAGATCGAAAGCTACGCCCCTAGCCATCAGGTCAGGTTTGGAAGCCTAAACTATACGGCTGACATCCGCGGAGACTTGATCTTCGACGGATTCGAGCCACAGCCAAGCTCGCCGCACTGTCTCGATGGGCATGATATAGCTCTGCCGCCGAACAGCTCCTTGGGGGCCGCACACGCATCGGTTTCGACCATTGATTCGGAGCCTACTGCGCCGATCGAGGATCAGCGGTTGGACGCTGCCTCAGGGGCTGTGATCTCAGAGGCGATTGAGCCGAACGCTAGCCCCGCACTCTGCACTACCCGTGACTCCGAGTATCCGGACTCCTCCCCGGACTCCGAACCCCCCGCGCCCTTGCCAATCAAATCCGATAGGGCGCCGATAATGGAGTTCACCGCCGCAGACATCTTTCAGCATTCGCCTTTTGGCGACATCCTGAATACTCTTAAGTCTCTCTCTTTATCAGGAGAGCCCTGGCCGGACTACGGTCAGCGAGGGTGGAATACGGACGATGAGGAAATTCAAAGCCCACCCACCACCCACTTTGTAGCCACTGTCGACGATCTAACCGACATGCTTGACTTCAGCTCCGAAGACATCGACGGCATGGACGACGATGTAGGAGACGAACAGGAACCAGCACCTGTAGGGCGCTGGAAGGCCACCTCGTCATATGACATATATATGGTGGATACTCCCAAAGATGGAGATGGCGACGGAACAGTGGGGGATGACGCCCCCAAGAAACAGCCAAAGCATCGGCGTCAGCGGCGCCGCTCTAAATCCCGCCAAAGCAAAAATGGTGATTCCGGCACGGGAGATAATACTACCCCGGATAGCACCGAAGAACACCCACCTCAGCAAGATTCGACACAGGAAGATGGAGAAGCCAGCCCTCATGATAGAGCGGCAGACCTGGAGATCGAGGATGATAACTATACGCCTCCCTCCGAAGACGAGGCAAGCCTCGATGACGACGAATTCGTCATACGATCAGACCCCGCCGAACAAGAGCGTTTTAAACGCAGGCTTTTAGCCACGGCAAGCAGCCTCAAGAAAAAGCAGCAACAGCTTAGAGCTGCCCAAGATTTGCTAGCTGACAGATGGACTGAAGTCCTTGCGGCCGAAGAGTATGAACTCGAACGCCCCTCCAAGAGTTACCCGAAGCGCAGGCCGCTACCCCGATCAGAGGAGGAAGCACCTACATCACCAGCGCATGACATGGCAGACCGGCCACCTCGCGGCCGCGACAGAGGGGCCTCTCGGCCCTCCACCCAAGCCATGCCCCAACGCCGCTCAACTAAGGCACGGGAAAATGCGCCCGACCTGCGAGACATACTGGAGGATAAGGCAAGACAAACAAGATCAATCTACGGATCGCGCAGGCGCCCTATGGCATGTGACAATGATCTTCACTCCGGATACAACAAATCCGGCCAGGCCGAACACAACAGACATAGCTCTTCCGAGCTGCGTCGTGATATAGCCCAGTACAGAGGCGCCGCACACCCGCTATGCTTCACAAATGAAGTAATGGATCATAAAATCCCAGAGGGTTTCAAACCCGTAAACATCGAATCATATGATGTCACAACAGATCCGGCGGTATGGATCGAGGATTATCTAATTCACATCCACATGGCACGCGGCGATGATCTACACGCCATCAAATACCTCCCGCTCAAACTTAAAGGACCGGCCCGGCATTGGCTTAACAGCTGGCCAGCAGACTCAATCGGTTCTTGGGAGGACCTAGAAGCCGCATTCCTCGACAACTTCCAGGGCACTTACGTGCGACCGCCAGATGTCGACGACTTAAGCCACATAATTCAGCAGCCAGAAGAATCGGCCAGACAATTCTGGACATGGTTCCTAACAAAGAAAAACCAGATAGTCGACTGTCCGGACGTAGAGGCCCTAGCAGCCTTCAAGCATAACATCCGCGACGAGTGGCTTGCTCGGCACCTAGGACAGGAAAAGCCAAAATCCATGGCAGCCCTCATGACACTCATGACCCGCTTTTGCGTGGGAGAAGACAGCTGGCTAGCTCGCAGTAACAACTTATCAAAGAACCCTGGTAATTCGGATACCAAGGACAAAAGTGGCAGGACACGTCGGAATAAGCAAAAGCGCCGCGTTAACAGCGACAGCAATGAAGACACGACAGTCAATGCCGGATTCAAAGGCTATAAATCCGGTCAGCGGAAAAAGCCATTCAAAAAGAATACTCAGGGCCCGTCCAGTTTGGACTGAATACTCGATCGCTGGTGCCAGATACATGGCACCCCCGAAAGGCCAGCCAATCACACTAACAAAGATTGTTGGGTGTTCAAGCAGGCAGGCAAGTTAAGGGCCGAAAACAGAGACAAGGGGCTGCATAGCGACGACGAGGAGCCCAAACCGCCGAACAACAATGGACAGAAGGGTTTTCCCCCACAAGTGCGGATGGTGAACATGATATACGCAACCCACATTCCCAAGCGGGAGCGGAAACGTGCGTTACGGGACGTATACGCGATAGAGCCAGTCGCCCCAAAGTTCAACCCATGGTCCTCCTACCCGATCACTTTTGATCGAAGGGACCATCCCACTAGCATCCGTCATGGCGGCTTCGCCGCATTGGTTCTTGACCCAATCGTCGACGGATTTCATCTCACAAGAGTCCTCATGGACGGCGGCAGTAGCCTGAACCTGCTTTATCAGGATACAGTGCGAAAAATGGGCATAGATCCCTCAAGGATTAAGCCCACAAGAATGACCTTTAAAGGCGTTATACCGGGTGTAGAAGCCAACTGTACAGGCTCAGTAACACTTGACGTGGTCTTCGGATCCTCGGACAATTTCCGAAGCGAAGAGTTAATCTTCGATATAGTCCCGTTTCGCAGTGGCTATCACGCCCTGCTCGGACGAACCGCATTCGCAAAGTTCAATGCGGTGCCACACTACGCATATCTCAAACTCAAGATGCCAGGCCCTCGAGGAGTAATTATGGTCAACGGAAACACTGAACGCTCCCTCCGTATGGAGGAGCATACGGCGGCTCTCGCAGTGGAGGTACAAAGTAGCCTTCTCAGGCAATTCTCCAGTCCGGCCATTAAAAAGCCAGACACTGCCAAGCGCGCCCGGAGTAACCCACAGCAGGACCTCCTGGCACACTCTGAGCAAGCGTAGCAATGCGGCCCCAGCCCCAGCTTTCACGACATAGCAAAACCAGTACCTCGCGTACATAACTACGCCCTTGAAATACCATGGGCACAGGGGAAGGGGCACAATAACGGCACGCCCAAAATACGGCTTAAAACGTACTAGGGGCTGCCGGATTCTTTTTTTAATTTTTTCTTACTTTCAGGACTCCATACTTCGGACGACCTGTTCGGCAACTCGACTGCCGCACAAACGATGCAAGAACCAGGGAGGCAGACAAGCCATGCCGCATTATGGAACTCCCAGGTGGTCTCTGTTACGAGCAGTATACCTGTTTTAAATACAATTCCGCAGCCTGCCCCTGGTCAGGACATACTGAATAGTCCAATATCTTTTGCTTACCGCACTATTTGTATCGTTCGGCTTTGATAAATGGCCTTTATATAAACAATGCATAGCCTTTGTCTATTTTTTGCATTACTCTCTTTTATATATGTTCATTAATGACATGTTGCACCCGTACACTGTGGTACGGCAAGTACGCCAGGGGCTTCAGTACCCTTTAATATGGTGTGAGAAGTCCGTACACTTTCACAAGTGCGGCACCCCGAACTTATAGCACTATATGCATCGGCTCCAAATCATGATTTGGGTCAATAGTTGGGTTTGCCCGGCTCCTATGTTTTGGTGCCTTACGTTCCGCTATATCGGCTAAGGTATCACTAGGAGAACCACTGCGATTGTGCCCCGGTTGAGCTGGGTTAAGCACCTCAATGGAGAAAGCTAAAACTGACTGTCATGATGAGGCGAGAGGCCAGTCGCTGTTCGAGAGGTTTTTCGAGTCCCTAAAGGCTTATGCCGCTTCGAGCGAGGAGCTGGATAACCCCGGCCAAGGCGTGGATAGCGCCCCGAACTCGGTCTTCCGAACTAGGGGCTTCGCCGAAATTTAGAATTATAAAATTCTATGGCTAAGTGAGAGTGTTCAAGCATTATAGTCCGATTGCCTGGTTCGTTGTGCTGAGCGCCTCCCTCGAAGGACCCAACTATGGGAAAAAGAGCGCTCAGGTTTATCCCGAACACCCCAGCACTAGTGGCATGGGGGCAGTGTTGGGGAACGTAGTAATTTCAAAATATTTCCTACGCACACGCAAGATCATGGTGATGCATAGCAACGAGAGGGGAGAGTGTGATCTACGTACCCTTGTAGATCGACAACGGAAGCGTTGTCACAACGTGGTTGATGTAGTCGTACATCTTCACGGCCCGACCGATCAAGCACCGAAACTACGGCACCTCCGAGTTCTAGCACACGTTCAGCTCGATGACGATCCCCGGACTCCGATCCAGCAAAGTGTCGGGGAAGAGTTCCGTCAGCACGACGGCGTGGTGACGATCTTGATGTACTACCGTCGCAGGGCTTCACCTAAGCACCGCTACAATATTATCGAGGACTATGGTGGAAGGGGGCACCGCACACGGCTAAGAATATGATCACATGGATCAACTTGTGTGTCTCGGGGTGCTCCCTACCTCCGTATATAAAGGATCAAAGGGGGGTGCGGCCGGCCAGGAGAGGGCGCGCCAGGAGGAGTCCTACTCCCTCCGGGAGTAGGATTCCCCCCCCCCTTTCCTAGTTGGAATAGGATTCGGGAGGGGGAAAGAGGAGAGAGAGAAGGAAGGGGGGCGCCGGCCCCCTCTCCTTGTCCTATTCGTACTAGGGGGGAGGGGCGCGCGGCCCAGCCCTGGCCACCTCTCCTCTCTTCCACTAAAGCCCACTAAGGCCCATATACCTCCCGGTGGTTTCCGGTAACCTCCCGGTACTCCGATAAAATCCCGATTTCACCCGGAACACTTCCGATATCCAAATATAGGCTTCCAATATATCAATCTTTATGTCTCGACCATTTCGAGACTCCTCGTCATGTCCGTGATCACATCCAGGACTCCGAACAAACCTCGGTACATCAAAATGCATAAACTCATAATATAACTGTCATCAAAACCTTAAGCGTGCGGACCCTACGGGTTCGAGAACAATGTAGACATGACCGAGACACGTCTCCGGTCAATAACCAATAGCGGAACCTGGATGCTCATATTGGCTCCTACATATTCTACGAAGATCTTTTATCGGCCAGACCGCATAACAACATACGTTGTTCCCTTTGTCATCGGTATGTTACTTGCCCGAGATTCGATCGTCGGTATCTCAATACCTAGTTCAATCTCGTTACCGGCAAGTCTCTTTAGTCGTTCCGTAATACATCATCTCACAACTAACTCATTAGTTGCAATGCTTGCAAGGCTTTATGTGATGTGCATTACCGAGAGGGCCCAGAGATACCTCTCCGACAATCGGAGTGACAAATCCTAATCTCAAAATACGCCAACCCAACATGTACCTTTGGAGACACCTGTAGAGCACCTTTATAATCACCTAGTTACGTTGTGACGTTTGGTAGCACACAAAGTGTTCCTCCGGCAAACGGGAGTTGCATAATCTCATGGTCATAGGAACATGTATAAGTCATGAAGAAAGCAATAGCAACATACTAAACGATCGGGTGCTAAGCTAATGGAATGGGTCATGTCAATCAGATCATTCACCTAATGATGTGATCCCGTTAATCAAATAACAACTCTTTGTCCATGGTTAGGAAACATAACCATCTTTGATTAACGAGCTAGTCTAGTAGAGGCATACTAGTGACACTCTGTTTGTCTATGTATTCACACATGTATCATGTTTCCGGTTAATACAATTCTAGCATGAATAATAAACATTTATCATGATATAAGGAAATAAATAATAACTTTATTATTGCCTCTAGGGCATATTTCCTTCAGTCTCCCACTTGCACTAGAGACAATAATCTAGATTACATTGCCATGTGATTTAACACCAATAGTTCACATCATTATGTGACCAACACTCAAAGGGTTTACTAGAGTCAATAATCTAGTTCACATCGCTATGTGATTAACACCCAAAGAGTACTAAGGTGTGATCATGTTTTGCCTGTGAGAGAAGTTTAGTCAATGGGTCTGCCATATTCAGATTCGTATGTATTTTGCAAATTTCTATGTCAACAATGCTCTGCACGGAGCTACTCTAGCTAATTGCTCCCACTTTCAAAGTGCATCCAGATTGAGACTAAGAGTCATCCAGATCAGTGCCAAAACTTGTATCGACGTAACCCTTTTACGACGAACCTTTTGTCACCTCCATAATCGAGAAACATATGATTATTCCACTAAGGATAATTTTGACCGTTGTCTAGTGATCTACTCCTAGATCACTATTGTACTCCCTTGCTTAACACAGTGTAGGGTATACAATAGATCTGGTACACAGCATGGCATACTTTATAGAACCTATGGCTGAGGCATAGGGAATGACTTTCATTCTCTTTCTATCTTCTGCCGTGGTCGGGCTTTGAGTCTTACTCAATTTCACACCTTGTAACACAGCCAAGAACTCTTTTCTTTGACTGTTCCATTTTGAACTACTTCAAAATATTGTCAAGGTATGTACTCATTGAAAAAACTTATCAAGTGTCTTGATCTATCTCTATAGATCTTGATGCTTAATATGTAAGCAGCTTTGCCAAGGTCTTTCTCTGAAAAACTTCTTTCAAACACTCCTTTATGCTTTGCAGAATAATTCTACATTATTTCCGATCAATAATATGTCATTCACATATACTTTTCAGAAATGTTGTAGTGCTCCCACTCACTTTCTTGTAAATACAGGCTTCACCGCAAGTCTGTATAAAAGTATATGCTTTGATCAACTTATCAAAGTGTATATTCCAACTCCGAGATGCTTGCACCAGTCCATAGATGGATCGCTGGAGCTTGCATATTTTTTTAGCACCTTTAGGTTTGACAAAACCTTCTGGTTGCATCATATACAACTCTTCTTTAAATCCATTAAGGAATGTAGTTTTGTTTATCCATTTGCCAGATTTCATAAAAATGCGGCAATTGCTAACATGATTTGGACAGACTTAAGCATCGCTACGAGTGAGAAAATTTCATCGTAGTCAACACCTTGAACTTTGTCAAAAACCTTTTTCGACAAGTCTAGCTTTGTAGATAGTAACACTACTATCAGCGTTCGTCTTCCTCTTGAAGATCCATTTATTTTCTATGGCTTGCCGATCATCAGCAAATCCATCAAAGTCCATACTTTGTTCTCATACATGGATCGTATCTCAGATTTCATGGCCTCAAACCATTTCGCGGAATCTGTGCTCATCATTGCTTCCTCATAGTTCGCAAGTTCGTCATGCTCTAGTAACATGACTTCCAGAACAGGATTACTGTACCACTCTGGTGCGAATCTCACTCTGGTTTACCTACGAGATTCGGTAGTAACTTGATCTGAAGTTACATGATCATCATCATTAGCTTCCTCATTAATTGGTGTAGTAATCACAAGAACAGATTTCTGTGATGAACTTCTTTCCAATAAGGAAGAAGGTACAATTACCTTATCAAGTTTTCTACTTTCCTCCCACTCACTTCTTTCGAGAGAAACTCCTTCTCTAGAAAGGATCCATTCTTATCAACAAACGTCTTGCCTTCGGATCTGTGATAGAAGGTGTACCCAACAGTCTCCTTTAGGTATCCTATGAAGACACATTTCTCCCATTTGGGTTTGAGCTTATCAGGATGAAACTTTTTCACATAAGCATCATAACCCAAAACTTTAAGAAACGACAACTTTGGTTTCTTGCCAAACCATAATTCAGATTGTGTCGTCCCAACGGATTTAGATGGTGCCCTTTTTAACATGAATGCAGCCGTCTCTAATGCATAACCCCAAAACGATAGTGGTAGATCGGTAAGAGACATCATAGATTGCACTATATCCAATAAAGTACGGTTATGATGACCGGACACACCATTATGTTGTGGTATTCCAGGTGGCATGAGTTTGTGAAACTATTCCACAATGTTTTTAATTGAAGACCAAACTCGTGACTCAAATATTTGTCTCCGCAATCAGATCGTAGAAACCTTATTTTCTTGTCACGATGATTTTCCACTTCACCCTGAAATTATTTGAACTTTTCAAATGTTTCAGACTTATGTTTCATCAAGTAGATATACTCATATCTGCTCAAATCATGTGTGAAAGTCAGAAAATAACGATACCCGCCGCGGGCCTCAACACTCATTGGATTGCATACATCAGTATGTATTATTCCAATCAAGTTTGTTGCTCGCTCCATTATTCCGGAGAACGGAGTCTTAGTCATCTTGCCCATGAGGCATGGTTCGCAAGTACCAAGTGATTCATAATCAAGTGGTTCCAAAAGTCCATCAGTATGGAGTTTCTTCATGCGCTTTACACCGATATGACCTAAACGGCAGTGCCACAAATAAGTTGCACTATTTAACTTTGCATCTTTTGGCTTCAATATTATGAATATGTGTAACACTAGGATCGAGATCCAACAAACTATTTTCATTGGGTGTATGACCATCGAAGGTTTTATTCATGTAAACAGAACAACAATTATTCTCTGACTTTAATGAATAACCGTATTGCAATAAACATGATCAAATCATATTCATGCTCAACGCAAACACCAAATAACACTTATTTAGTTTCAACACTAATCCCGAAAGTATAGGGAGTGTGCGATGATGATCATATCAATCTTTGAACTACTTCCAACACACATCGTCACCTCACCCTTTACTAGTCTCTGTTTATTTTGTAACTCCTGTTTCGAGTTACTAATCTTAGTAACTGAACTAGTATCAAATACTGAGGGGTTGCTATAAACACTAGTAAAGTACACATCAATAACACGTATATCAAATATACTTATGTTCACTTTGCCATCCTTCTTATCCGCCAATCACTTGGGGTAGTTCCGCTTCCAGTGACCAGTTCCTTTGCAGTAGAAGCACTTAGTCTCAGGCTTAGGATCAGACTTGGGCTTCTTCACTTGAGTAGCAACTTGCTTGCCGTTCTTCTTGAAGTTCCCCTTCTTCCCTTTGCCCTTTTTCTTGAAACTGGTGGTCTTGTCAACCATCAACACTTGATGCTCTTTCTTGATTTCTACCTTCATTGATTTCATCATCATGAAAAGCTCGGGAGTCGTTTTCGTCATCCCTTGCATAATATAGTTCATCATGAAGTTCTACTAACTTGGTGATGGTGACTAGAGAATTCTGTCAATCACTATTTTATCTGGAAGATTAACTCCCACTTGATTCAAGCGATTGTAGTACCCAGACAATCTGAGCACATGCTCACTAGTTGAGCGATTCTCCTCCATCTTTTAGCTATAGAACTTGTTGGAGACTTCATAACTCTCAACTCGGGTATTTGCTTGAAATATTAACTTCAACTCCTGGAACATCTCATATGGTCCATGACGTTCAAAAACGTCTTTGAAGTCCCGATTCTAAGCTGTTAAGCATGGTGCACTAAACTATCAAGTAGTCATCATATTGAGCTAGCCAAACGTTCATAACGTCTGCATCTGCTCCTGCAATAGGTCTGTCACCTAGCGGTGCATCAAGGACATAATTCTTCTGTGCAACAATGAGGATAAACCTCAGATCACGGATCCAATCCGCATCATTGCTACTAACATCTTTCAACACAATTTTCTCTAGGAACATATCAAAATAAACACAGGGAAGCAACAACGCGAGCTATTGATCTACAATATAATTTGCAAAATACTACCAGGACTAAGTTCATGATAAATTTAAGTTCAATTATGCATATTACTTCAGAACTCCCACTTAGATAGACATCCCTCTAATCCTCTAAGTGATTACATGATCCAAATCAACTAAACCATGTTCGATCATCACGTGAGATGGAGTAGTTTCATTGGTGAACATCACTATGTTGATCATATCTACTTATATGATTCACGCTCGACCTTTCGGTCTCCGTGTTCCGAGGCCATATCTGTATATGCTTGGCTCGTCAAGTATAACCTGAGTATTCCGCGTGTGCAACTGTTTTGCACCCGTTGTATTTGAACGTAGAGCCTATCACACCCGATCATCACGTGGTGTCTCAGCACGAAGAACTTTCGCAACGGTGCATACTCAGGGAGAACACTTCTTGATAATTAGTGAGAGATCATCTTAAAATGCTACCGTCAATCAAAGCAAGATAAGATGCATAAAAGATAAACATCACATGCAATCAATATAAGTGATATGATATGGCCATCATCATCTTGTGCTTGTGATCTCCATCTTCGAAGCACCGTCATGATCACCATCGTCACCGGCGCGACACCTTGATCTCCATCGTAGCATTGTCGTCTCGCCAATCTTATGCTTCCACGACTATCGCTACCGCTTAGTGATAAAGTAAAGCATTACAGCGTGATTGCATTGCATACAATAAAGCGACAACCATATGGCTCCTGCCAGTTGCCGATAACTCGGTTACAAAACATGATCATCTCATACAATAAAATTTAGCATCATGTCTTGACCATATCACATCACAACATGCCCTGCAAAAACAAGTTAGACCTCCTCTACTTTGTTGTTGCAAGTTTTATGTGGCTGCTACGGGCTTAAGCAAGAACCAATCTTACCTACGCATCAAAACCACAACGATAGTTTGTCAAGTTGGTGCTGTTTTAACCTTCGCAAGGACCGGGCGTAGCCACACTCGGTTCAACTAAAGTTGGAGAAACTGTCACCCGCTAGCCACCTTTGTGCAAAGCACGTCGGGGGAACCGGTCTCGCGTAAGCGTATGAGTAATGTCGGTCCGGGCCGCTTTGTCCAACAATACCTCCGAACCAAAGTATGACATGCTGGTAAGCAGTATGACTTATATCGCCCACAACTCACTTGTTTTCTACTCATGCATATAACATCAACATATAAAACCTAGGCTCTGATACCACTGTTGGGGAACGTAGTAATTTCAAAAAAATTCCTACGCACACGCAAGATCATGGTGATGCATAGCAACGAGAGGGGAGAGTGTGATCTACGTACCCTTGTAGATCGACAACGGAAGCGTTACCACAACGTGGTTGATGTAGTCGTACGTCTTCACAGCCCGACCGATCAAGCACCGAAACTACGACACCTCCGAGTTCTAGCACACGTTCAGCTCGATGACGATCCCCGGACTCCGATCCAGCAAAGTGTCGGGGAAGAGTTCCGTCAGCACGACGGCGTGGTGACGATCTTGACGTACTACCGTCGCAGGGCTTCACCTAAGCACCGCTACAATATTATCGAGGACTATGGTGGAAGGGGGCACCGCACACGGCTAAGAATATGATCACGTGGATCAACTTGTGTGTCTCGGGGTGCTCCCTGCCTCCGTATATAAAGGATCAAAGGGGGGTGCAGCCGGCCAGGAGAGGGCGCGCCAGGAGGAGTCCTACTCCCTCCGGGAGTAGGATTCCCCCCTTTCCTAGTTGGAATAGGATTCGGGAGGGGGGAAAGAGGAGAGAGAGAAGGAAGGGGGGCGCCGGCCCCCTCTCCTTGTCCTATTCGGACTAGGGGGGAGGGGCGCACGGCCCAGCTCTGGCCACCTCTCCTCTCTTCCACTAAAGCCCACTAAGGCCCATATACCTCCCGGGGGGTTCCGGTAACCTCCCGGTACTCCGGTAAAATCCCGATTTCACCCGGAACACTTCCAATATCCAAATATAGCCTTCAAATATATCAATCTTTATGTCTCGACCATTTCGAGACTCCTCGTCATGTCCGTGATCACATCCGGGACTCTGAACAAACTTCGGTACATCAAAATGCATAAACTCATAATATAACTGTCATCAAAACCTTAAGCATGCGGACCCTATGGGTTCGTGAACAATGTAGACATGACCGAGACACGTCTCCGGTCAATAACCAATAGCGGAACCTGGATGCTCATATTGGCTCCTACATATTCTATGAAGATCTTTTATCGGTCAGACCGCATAACAACATACGTTGTTCCCTTTGTCATCGGTATGTTACTTGCCCGAGATTCGATCGTCGGTATCTCAATACCTAGTTCAATCTCGTTACCGGCAAGTCTCTTTACTCGTTCCGTAATATATCATCTCACAAGTAACTCATTAGTTGCAATGCTTGCAAGGCTTTATGTGATGTGCATTACCGAGAGGGGCCAGAGATACCTCTCCGACAATCGGTGTGACAAATCCTAATCTCGAAATACGCCAACCCAACATGTACCTTTGGAGACACCTATAGAGCACCTTTATAATCACCCAGTTACGTTGTGACGTTTGGTAGCACACAAAGTGTTCCTCCGGCAAACGGGAGTTGCATAATCTCATAGTCATAGGAACATGTATAAGTCATGAAGAAAGCAATAGCAACATACTAAACGATCGGGTGCTAAGCTAATGGAATGGGTCATGTCAATCAGATCATTCACCTAATGATGTGATCCCGTTAATCAAATAACAACTCTTTGTCCATGGTTAGGAAACATAACCATCTTTGATTAACGAGCTAGTCTAGTAGAGGCATACTAGTGACACTCTGTTTGTCTATGTATTCACACATGTATTATGTTTCGGGTTAATACAATCCTAGCATGAATAATAAACATTTATCATGATATAAGGAAATAAATAATAACTTTATTATTGCCTCTAGGGCATATTTCCTTCAGTCTCCCACTTGCACTAGAGTCAATAATCTAGATTACATTGCCATGTGATTTAACACCAATAGTTCACATCATTATGTGACCAACACTCAAAGGGTTTACTAGAGTCAATAATCTAGTTCAATCGCTATGTGATTAACACCCAAAGATTACTAAGGTGTGATCATGTTTTGCCTGTGAGAGAAGTTTAGTCAAAGGATAAAAACGAGCGAGTTTATTCAAAAATTACATCCTTGGAACATTCATCCGCCACAAGGCGGGCACCTGCAAGAACATCCTTGTAATAGTTCTCGGGCTTGCGATGCTCCTTCCCCGGCGGCGGCCCGTCCCTCACAAGCTTCTCACCGTCCAGCTTACCCCAGTGCACCTTCGCACGGGCAAGGGCCCTACGGGCTCCTTCGATGCAGACGGACCGCTTGATGACCTCGAGCCTTGGACAGGCCTCCACCAGCCGCCGCACCAGCCCGAAGTAGCTCCCAGGCAGGGCCACAACCGAACTATGAAGCCCTTCATGGCCTGTTCGGCCGCCTTGTGGAGCTCGACCAACTGTTTCAGCTGGTCGCTCAAGGGCACAGGGTGTCTGGCCTCAGCATACTGGGACCCGGACACCTTCTCCGTCGAGCTGCCCTCTTCAGCTCGGTAGAATGTGGCGGCGTCGGATACGCTGCGGGGAAGATCTACGAATGCCCCTGGAGAACTCCGAATTCGGGTAAGTAACAAGTAGTTTACTTTTATATTTCTACTTTGCATAAAGAATGCCTTACCCGCTTCTATCTTTTTCACCTCCTCCAACTCTTGGAGGGCCTTTTGGGCTTTGGCCTTGGTAGACTCGGCAGTCTCAAGGGCCGCCGCGAGCTCGGACGCTTGGGTCTTTGACTCAAGCGCCAAACTCTCATGTTTTTTCATGAGAGCCTGAAGCTCTTGCTGCACCTCGCCGACCTGAGCCCCAAGTTTCTCTCGCTCGGTGCGCTCCGCGGCCGTTTTCTTTTCAGCCTCGGACAACGCCTGCTTGAGGGTCGCCACCTCAGTCGTGGCCCCTATAATAAGCAGTGCAATCCTGTTATTTTTTGTAATCACGCCTCTCTATAGGCACTTTTTCTGTAAGGTATTTCCTACCTTCTTTTTCCTCGAGCTGCCGCTTTGCAAGGCCGAGCTCTTGCTCGGTCCGCTCGAGTCCCTGTTTTAGGGCAGCCACCTCCGCAGTCAGTGCGGCGGTGGCTAGCAGCGAAGCCTGCATACGCATATTGACTCTTTTTGTTAGACTCCTGCGAAATTTACTAGATCCTCTATTCGGCTTTTCTTTTCGAATGCCAAACAGAGCATCAGGGGCTACTGTCTATGCGGTAATATTTTTACTTACCTCGAAGCATGTTAGAAGGCTAGCGCAAGCTTCAGTCAGACCGCTTTTGGCAGATTGAACCTTCTGGATCACCGTACTCATAATAGTACGGTGCTCCTCGTTGATGGAGGCGCCGTCAAGCACCTCCAACAGATTGTCCGGCACCTCCGGTTGGACGGAGGCCGCTGGCTCAGAAGACTTGCTCCTCTTGGAAGGAGTTTGCCTACCGTAGTCCCGAACTGTTGAAGATTCCGGCGCGGTGTCCGACATAAAGCCGGACTTGGAGCCCTGGGGGGTCTTGTCCCCTTTACTCCTGGAGTCCGGGAGGTCGCCTTGCGACTCCTCCAGGACCACCTCCTCCTGCCCCAGAGCTCGTTGCGATGCCACTTCGGCGTCATCCGCAGTGCGGGGGGAGACAGCGGGCGGGACTGAGTTCACGTCCGATGAATCCAGGGAGCCGCTCGACGACTCGTTGAGTTCGGCCCGGGGTGGGCTGCATGATTATATTCGACATTAGGGAAAGCTGTGCAACAAAAGGAATATCATGAGTTACTCTGGTATCCGAATACTTACGATTTCGCCGGACGCCTGGCCCTGTCCGGCCACTCCTCTTCGTCCTTGTCGGCGTCGGGGGCATAGTCCGGCGGAGGGGTTTTCCTCCTCTTGGACCCTTCCCCCCCCTACTGGGGCGGCCTTCCTCTTCTTTCCTCCCCCCGCTGGAGGGGGAGAGGTTTCTTCTTCCTCCTCCTCGTCTTCACGGGAGGAGTGCGTCTCGGACTCGCCGGGCGACGAGTCCGACGCCACCATACGCCGGGCACTCTTTCGAGTCCCCGTGGTCTTCTTCTTCTTGGACTTCTTCTCCGGCACCACATAAGGCGCCGGAGCCAGCAGCTTCACTAGTAGAGCTGGGGCTGGGTCTTCGGGCAAGGGAGCCGGACAGTTAATCGATCCAGACTTCGCCCGCCAAGCCTGTCAAAGGTAAGGGAGTTTAGATCCCGCATAGAGTAAAACTATGAAAAAACTTAACATCCTGTAAAAGGTGAAAATAGCTTACCTCGCTAGCGTGACGCTGCGAGCTGTATCCGCGGTCCTCGGAAGCGGATGTGGGAGCCTCGGCGCCTTTGGTTAGCACCCTCCAGACGTCTTCATACGTCGTGTCGAAGAGCCTGTTAAGGGTTCGGTGCTGCGCTGGGTCGAACTCCCACAGATTAAAGTCCCGTTGTTGACACGGGAGGATCCGGCGGACGAGCATAACCTGGACTACATTAACGAGCTTGATCGGCTTGCTCACCAGGGTCTGGATGCATGTTTGCAGTCCGGTCAGCTCTTTTTCGTCGCCTCACGACAGGCCTGTCTCTTTCCAGGACATAAGCCGCGTGGGGGGTCCGGATCGGAACTCGGGGGCTGCGATCCATTTCGGATCGCGCGGCTTGGTGATGTAAAACCACCACGATTGCCACCCCTTCAGGGTCTCCACGAAGGAGCCCTTGAGCCATAGGACGTTGGCCATCTTGCCCGCCATGGCGCCTCCGCACTCCACTTGGCTGTCGTGCACCACCTTGGGCTTGACGTTGAAGGTCTTGAGCCAGAGGCCGAAATGGGGGCGGATGCGGAGGAAAGCCTCGCACACGACGATAAACGCCGAGATGTTGAGGACGAAGTTCGGGGCCAGATCGTGGAAATCTAGGCCGTAGTAGAACATGAGCCCCCGGACGAATGGGTGAAGTGGAAAACCCAGTCCGTGGAGGAAGTGGGGAAGGAATACTACCCTCTCATGGGGCCTTGGGGTGGGGAGAAGCTTCCCCTCCTCGGGAAGCCGGTGCGCGATGTCTTTGGACAAGTATCCGGCCTTCCTTAGCTTTCTGACATGGCCCTCCTTGACGGAGGAGACCATCCACTTGCCTCTTGCTCCGGACATTGCTGGAAAAGGTTGAGGTGGGAAGTGCGGGCTTGGGCGCTGGAGCTCGAGTGCACAGGAGATGGATAGGCAAAGGAGGAAGAAGGCGTAGGTAAAAAGGTGGATCCTTATCTCCTTATATGGGAGGATGCGGTTGTGCGTCCTCACCTGCCTAATAAAACTCGTTTGCCTCCCAAGCGCCGTGATAAATGGCGCAGTTAGGGTTACCTACGTCCGTATTGATGAGAATCCCGTAAAGGGGACACACGATCTTTGCTTTGACAAGACGTGCCAAGGAAACCGCCTCACAAAACATGCTGAGGTGGAAAAGTAAAAATGATTCGAGTAAAGGACTTGGCCGTAGTGTGATGACGCACTGCGGAATACGTCGGCAGATTTGATTTGTGTCAATATTATTCTCTCTATGGCAATATGTGGAAGCTTATTTTGCAGAGCCGGACACTACTATTGGTGTTTACAATCTTCTATGAAGGACTTAGAGGAGGAACCCGCCTTGCAATGCCGAAGACAATTTGCGCGCCGGACTCGTCGTCTCTGAAGCCTGGTTCAGGGGCTACTGAGGGAGTCCTGGATTAGGGGGTGTTCGGGTAGTCGGACTATACCTTCAGCCGGACTCCTGGACTATGAAGATACAAGATTGAAGACTTCGTCCCGTGTCCGGATGGGACTTTCCTTGGCGTGGAAGGCAAGCTTGGCAATGCAGATATTCAAGATCTCCTACCATTGTAACCGACTCTATGTAACCCTAACCCTATCCGGTGTCTATATAAACCGGAGGGTTGTAGTCCGTAGGCGATCAACTCCATACACAACAATCATACCATAGGCTAGCTTCTAGGGTTTAGCCTCCTTGATCTCGTGGTAGATCTACTCTTGTACTACCCATATCATCAATATTAATCAAGCAGGAGTAGGGTATTACCTCCATCGAGAGGACCCGAACCTGGGTAAAACAAAGTGTTCCCTGCCTCCTGTTACCATCTAGCCTAGACGCACAGTTCGGGACCCCCTACCCGAGATCCGCCGGTTTTGACACCGACACTTCCCTTGTCCATACTTTCTCTTGCGGCTCTCAATCTACTGTTGTTTCCCTTCAATCATAAGAGCCTTATCTACCAACTCCTGGTAGTTATTCAAGGTTGCTACCATCAACTGCATGCTCATCTCATCATTCATCCCTTCCATAAAATTCTCCTACTTCGCGGCATCTGTGGCCACATCATCAGGGGCATAGCGTGATAACTTGTTAAACTCATCCACGTACTGAGCCACAGTACGGTTCCCCTGGCGTAGGTTGCGAAACTCCCGCTTCTTCATCTGCATAGCTCCAGTTGAGACATGGGCAGTGCGGAAAGCTTGCTGAAACTGGTCCCAAGTGACATTGGCTACAGGAAAAGTGGCTGTGTAATTCTCCCACCATGGGGCTGCTGGTCCATCCAATTGATGTGCGGCAAAGCACACCTTCTCAGCATCTGTGCAACCTGCGGTGTTCAACTCCCTTCCAATTCGATGTAGCCAATCATCAGCAACTATAGGCTTGGTGCTACTGGAAAACACCGGCGGCTGTAACCTTAGAAAACGGGCTAGGTTGTCCACTGGCGGTGGGTTGTTGTTGTTGTTGTTGTTGCCCTGATTCTGAACTAGCAATTGCATCAACGTATTCTGCTGTTGGATCAACTGGGTGAGCTCCGGCGGAAAGGCAAAACCAGTGTCACGTCTCGGAGGCATCTGATGGGTTTAGATGGAAGAGATTAGAATAGAAAAGGGGTCTAATGAGAAGGCACTACCCATATGCACATGAGACAAACACAATCATTTCACTCAATCAATCAAGCAAGGGCATACAAACGGTCTAGAACTATCGCAAAAGTGCTCACTACTACTATATACATGGGGAAATACTACTAATAGTTGGTGGTCATCTAGAAGTTTTGATCGGTGGAAGACTCCATGATGTCTGCTCCAGCTTCGTATTCAAAGTCATCATCACTAGGATCGGAGTCGGTGTCGTCGATGATGATGCAGTCCTCGGGGCGTATTTCCTTGGGTTCTTCTTCTTCTTCTATTGGTGCTGGTCCTCCCATGAATACTCCGATCTTCTTGACTAAGTCGTCATTCTTCTCCAGTAGGGTCTTGATTTCCTCCTCATATCCATCGCGGGTAAACTTGACTTCTTCCTCCAGCTCGATGATCCTAGTCTTCGCTTTCTTCAAGTCCATCATGTCCACACACATCTGGTTCTCCTGACATCGAATGTGCTGGTTTAACTCCTGGATGAAAGGTGCAATGGATCTATCCTTCTTAGTGCCGATTACTTCCCATTGCTCGTCTCGGCGCCCACATATTTGGTAGATAGTGTCCTTAAGCTCCCTGTTGTAAACTTCTCCAATGCGTCCCATGGTGATGTGAGCTGCCATACTCTTTCCTAAACTCCAGGTTGGTGCGTCGAAGGAAAATTCTATGGGTTTAGAAGTTGGCGAGAACGTCCTTCCTGGAACTTTTACTTGAATCATCCAGTGCTCCTCTTCGGGTAAAGTGGCGTTGTACGTCCCGGTGAAGCTTGGTATTCCAATGTTCAAGTACCTAGTGACTTCCTTCAAGTGGCGTCCAAAAGGTGTGTCTTCATCCAGTTGTGCAAACTTGTTCTTCATCTCCGTCATCCTAAAGAGTAGAAAATGGAGAGGAGTTAGAAATGAGAAGAGAAGTGTGACCTAGGGTTCATCTTAGTGGTCATGTCCTACACTCAGCGTGTGCTCTGATACTATTCTTGTAGCAACCCGGCCTCAGATGGTCAAGTCTGTGTGCTTCAGTGTCATCCCTGGATCAGTAATGCTGACACAAACAGTACTCGAAGGATTTATAACTGAGTAGCAATCACACACTATTACATCGCATGTCTCCAAAGAGAACTTATTACAATAATATGGCTTAAGGCCATCTAATGCGATAACAGCGGAAGGCTTGGAAGATAAAGTGAGTCCATCAACTCCAACGGCATAGCTGAGCTGCACGGCAACGACCTAACGAACCTTACTCCTCGTCTGAAAAGTCTGCAACATGATACGTTGCAGCCCGAAAATGGGTCAGCACATGGAATATGCTGGCAAGATAACACAGTAGAGCAGAAACAGAATATTGCTATCACTACATGCATATATGGCTGGTGGAAAGCTCTATGGTTATAGTTTTTGCGAAAAGCCAATTTTTTCCTACAAAAAAGGAATAGATTTTAATTTACTATCATGGTGGTTGAAACATCATTGAGAAGGTACCCCCAACTCAATCCCAATTGAAGTGATTAACAACCCGACAGTATTAATTTGTAGCGACCAGACCTCAAACAGTCTGATCTATATGCTCTGGTGTCATCCCTGGATCAGTAATGCTGACACCACACATTACTCGGAGGATTTATAACAGAGTAGCAATCACACACTTATTACATCGAATGTCTCCATAGAGATCTTATTACAATAAATATGGCTTAAGGCCATCTAATAACGATAACAGCGGAAGGCTTGGAAGATAAGTGAGTCCATCAACTCCAACGGCATCACTGAGTATAGAACCACGACCTAAAAACTCCTTAATCATCGTCTGAAAAGTCTGCAATATTAATGTTGCAGCCCAAAAACGGGTCAGCACATGGAATATGCTGGCAATGTAACATATAGAGAGTAATGGAATGAAATAACTATACTATATGCATATTTGGCTGGTGGAAAGCTCTATGGTTACAGTTTTGTGTAAAGCCAATTTTTCCCTACTTCAAAGGAATAAATTTTATTTAACTATCATGGTAGTTGTTAAACATTGAGAATGGTTGACAGCATCCTCAATCCCAATTAAACATCATCATTAACAAAACCCAACAAAATTAACTTAGAGTAACATGTTGAGATTCACATGATAATCCAAGTACTAGATACTCAATTTGTCCATAACCGGGGACACGGCTAACCATGATTAGTTTAATACACTCTGCAGAGGTTTGCGCACTTTTCCTCACAAGACTCGATCGCCTCCGTTTGGTTTCTCGCACTACATGGTGTTTGAAAAGACGGATGACCGAGACATAGTCTTTCAAAAGCGCTAGCACCTTACGATCGGGTAGACCGTACCACCTACATCCCCTACATCTGCTAGTCTACCACTTTAAGAGTTTGCAGGACTTAGTCAACTATGCTAGAGCCCATAATAGCTTGTGGCTGCACACGGAAGTTTCTAGTATGAATAGTCTCATGATCCCTTTGAGCCTGGGTGGCGGTCCATAAAGAAAAATAGACAATCCTGGAATACCCACGTACCTCAATCCACCCAGATGTGTGTTTAAGTTGCCACCTTAGATAAACCATTAATCAACAAACTCACATCTGTCATGGATATCACTCACCCAATCCACGTCTACTAGCATAGCATGGCATAATGGCAAACATAGAAGTAACTCCCAAAGGTTTGATATATAACAGGTGATAGGTACTACCTCAACTACTTCCCATCCCACAATTTAGTTAGATCCTAATCATGCAATGTTTGAGGATTGATCTAATGCAATAAAACTGGGTAGTAGAAAAGGTATGATCAAAGTGTTACTTGCCTTGCTGATGATCTGCGAAACTTAGCGATTCGAAGTAACAGGCGGCGCACTTCGGGTATTCTATCGCAGAGAAACAAACAAGCATACAATAAGTACTCATCTAATGCACAGGTAAAAGTCAATAAGAGAACTAACCAGAAAGTTCAACTTAAGAACTCCGGTTTGCAAAAAGAATCAAATCGAACGAAGCAACAAAAGTCAAACGGCGAAAGAAAACAACTTCGTTCTACTAATCTGGATCTAAGTCAAGTTTTATAGTAGCAAAAACTTGTTTAAGTTGGTTAAACGGATAAAGGGTTTCGAGACGAAACTCCATTCGCTTGAATCACCTGATTCCGATAAACGAGCGAAAAGTTATACTAAAACGAAAATCGGATCAGAAATCGCGATTAGAAAAATCGCGGATTTAATCCGAGAAAAAGAAAAACGACGAACGTTCGCTAGAACGAACGAACGGAAGAACGCTCGCTAAATAAATAAATCGGAAAAAACCGATCTATTTAAAAAAACGAAACTAAAAAACTGACGAAAAACCGACGGAAAAACCGAACGGTTTTTCAAAAAAAACGGTGGCACGGATTTCGAGGCGACCTCGGGCGGCGGGTCGGTGAGGCAGCGGGTGGCGGCGGCGGCGTGCGGCGCTGGCGGCGCGGCTAGGGTTTGGGGGCGGCGGCTGGGCTGGCTTCGGCCTCGGGCGCCCCGGCTTATAAAGCCTGCCGGGCCAGAGTCACGGGCGGACACGACCCGGTTAGGTCGGTTACCCTTTTTTTAATAATTACGCGCAGAAGGAAAATAAAAAGAAATACTAAATGGACTCCAAAAATCCCGAAATAAATTTTCCCGGGCTTCTAAAATCAAGCCGCGCAAGGTGTACATTTATTTGGGGCCTAAATGCAATTTTGAAAACGCACATTTTTCCTAAATTCAAATAAAATAACGAAAACTCCGAAATAAAGTCTTATTTGATTTTATTATTAAATCCTCAATATTTCTTTATTTTGGGAAAGTCATTTTATTCCCTCTCTCATATTTTTGTAATAGAAATAATTGACGATAAAATAATTAAAATCAAATGATCCTATTCTCAAAATTTGAGAAAGCTCAAATATGAAAATAATGAATTCCCCAACTCTCTCCGTGGGTCCTTGAGTTGCGTAGAAATTCCTAGGATCAAACCAAAAGCAAAAATAAAATATGATATGCAATGATGATCTAATGTATAAGATTCCAAATTGAAAATTTGGGATGGTACAAACCTACCCCCTTAAGTTGAATCTCGCCCTCGAGATTCGGGTTGGCTAGAAAATAGGTGAGGGTGGTCATTGAGCAAATCTTCCTCTCGTTCCCAGGTGGCTTCATCCTCCGTGTGGTGGCTCCACTAAACTTTGCAAAACTTGATAACCTTGCTGCGAGTGACTTGGCTGGCAAACTCGAGAATCTTAATTGGTTTCTCCTCATAGGTCAAATCGTTATCCAACTGAATTGTTTCCAATGGCACTGTGTATCTCAAGGGTATGTCAGCCATCTCCGCGTGACACTTCTTCAACTGAGAAACGTGGAACACATCATGAACTCCTGACAATCCTTCGGGAAATTCCAACTTGTAGGCCACTTCTCCCATACGCTCCAAAACTCGATATGGTCCTACAAATCATGGCGCTAACTTTCCTTTAACCCCAAAACGCTTTGTTCCCCGAAGTGGGGATACTCGAAGATAAGCTCTATCTCCAACTTCATAAACAGTCTCCTTGCATTTAGAATCTGCATAACTCTTCTGTCTGGACTGAGCTACCTTGAGTCTATTGCGAATGAATTTCACCTTCTGTTCAGACTCTTTAATCAAATCAGGCCCAAACAACTGGCGATCTCCAACTTCGTCCCACGACAATGGTGTCCTGCACCTCCTTCCGTACAAAGCTTCGAAAGGGGCCATCTTTAAACTGGTTTGGTAACTGTTGTTGTAAGAGAACTCTGCATATGGCAAATTGTCGTCCCAACTAGATCCGTAATCTAGCGCACAAGCTCTCAGCATATCCTCCAAAATCTGATTGACTCTCTCGGTCTGTCCATCTGTCTATGGATGAAAAGCTGTACTGAATTCTAGCCTGGTACCCAAAGTTTCGTGCAACTGCTTCCAGAACTTTGAGGTAAACTGGGTTCCTCTATCTGATATGATACTCCTTGGAACTCCATGCAGACATACGATCCTGGTCATGTATATCTTTGCCAACTTAGCACTGGTGTAAGTGGTCTTTACCGGGATGAAATGAGCTACTTTCGTCAACCGATCAACTACAACCCAAATCGAGTGATAGCCTGAACGAGTCCTGGGTAATCCCGTGATAAAATCCATGCCTAACTTATCCCACTTCCATTCGGGTATCGGCAATGGCTGTAGCAATCTTGCTGGCTTCTGATGCTCTGCCTTTACTCTCTGACATACATCACAAACTGCTACATACTCCGCAATATCCTTCTTCATTTTGGTCCACCAGAAAATATCCTTCAAATCCAAATACATCTTGGTATTTCCTGGGTGAATCGAATATGGTGATTCGTGTGCCTCTTGCAGAATTAGCTTCCTAATCTCCAGGTCATTGGGCACATAAACACGATCTTCAAACCATAGGGTGTCGTGATCATCCTCACGAAATCCTTTAGCCTTTCCTTCGCTTATTTTCTCCTTTATAGAGGCAATCTCCTTGTCAGTCTTCTGAGCTTCTCTGATTCTATCCATCAAAGTTGACTGAATCTCCAATGCTGCTACATAGCCTCTCGGAACTATTTCCAAACATAACTCTCAAAGATTTTCGGCTAACTCCCTTGGGATTTCTCCCATCATTAATGTATTGACATGGCTCTTACGGCTTAATGCGTCAGCTACTACATTAGCCTTTCCGGGATGGTAATGCAATCTCATATCATAATCCTTGATGAGCTCCAACCATCTCCTTTGTCTGAGGTTTAACTCCTTCTGTGTGAAAAATGTATTTCAAACTCTTATGATCCGTGTACACCTCACAATGGTTTCCAATGAGGAAATGTCTCCATGTTTTCAATGCATGCACTACGGCTGCTAATTCCAAATCATGCGTAGCATAATTCAACTCATGAGGTTTCAGTTGTCTTGAGGCATATGAAACAACTCTCCCTTCCTGCATAAGCACTGCTCCAAGTCCTCGACGTGAAGCGTCGCAATACACCTCATAATCCTTGGTCTGGTCTGGCAAAATCAACACTGGTGAAGTAACCAAACGTTTCTTCAACTCCTGGAAACTAGCCTCACATTCCTCCGTCCATATGAACTTGGTATCTTTCTTCAACAACTCTGTCATAGGCTTCGCAATCTTTGAGAAATTCTCAATAAATCTCTGGTAGTATCCTGCGAGTCCAAGAAAACTCCGTATCTCTCCAACCGTGGTTGGTGCTTCCCATTTGGTCACGGTATCAACTTTAGTGGGATCAACTGCTATTCCTTCTCTGGATATAATGTGTCCGAGGAATCCTACTTCCTTCAACCAAAACTCACATTTGCTAAACTTGGCATATAATTGATGTTCTCTGAGCTTTCCAAGAACCAAACGCAAATGTTCCTTATGCTCCTCTTCGTTTTTCGAGTAAACCAGGATATCATCAATGAACACTACGACGAACTTATCCAAAAACTCCATAAAAACTTTGTTCATCATGTTCATAAAATATGCAGGTGCGTTAGTCAGACCAAATGACATAATGGTATACTCGTACAGCCCATACCTGGTGGTAAAAGCTGTCTTAGGAATATCCTATTCTCGAATCTTCAACTGGTGGTATCCTGATTGCAGATCGATCTTGGAAAATACCTTAGCTCCTTGCAATCGATCAAACAGATCATTGATCATTGGTTGTGGGTACTTGTTCTTGATTGTTACTTCATTCAATCCTCGATAATCGACAACCATTCTTAACGATCCATCCTTCTTCTCCACTAGAAGTACTGGTGATCCCCAAGGTGAAGAACTTGGGCGAATATAACCTTTATCCAGGAACTCTTTAATCTGCTTCTTAATTTCTACCAAATCCTTTGCAGGCATCCTGTATGGTCTCTTCGATATTGGCCCTGTGCCTGGCAATAGCTCAATCAAAAACTCAATGTATCTATCTGGTGGCATGCCTGGCAACTCCTCTAGAAATACATCAGGGAATTACTTTACCACTAGTACTTCCTCCTACACAACTCCTGTTAAGCAATTTACTTGAGTCCCTTTTGGCACATGTCGGGATACATACTTGATCCTTCTCCCTTCTGGGCTGGTAAGCAAAATTGACTTACTAGCACATTCAATATTCCCTTCATACTTTGATAACCAATCCATGCCTAATATCACATCCAATCCTGGGGATTCCAATACTATTAGGTCTGAGGGAAAAACATAGTTACCAATCCTTAACGGTAACCGATCACACCATAGACTAGCCATATATTCTGCTCCAGGCGAGGTTACTAACATGGGTGACCTAAGGGCTTGGGTTGGCAGTTTATACTTATCCACAAATCCCCTTGATATGTATGAATGCGATGCACCAGTATCGAAAAGAACGAGTGCAGTAAATGACTTAACCAAAAACTTACCAATTACTGCATCCGGCTACTCTTCAACCTCCTCCATGCTAATGTGGTTCACCTGTCCCCTATTGAAAGGGTTCGGCTTCTTCCCAGAGCTTCCATTGCCATTTTCATTTTGTGATTCAGGACATTCATTGGCATAATGTCCGGTCTTCTGGCATTTAAAGCAAGTGACTTGGCTCAGGTCTTTCTTGGCTGGGGTTGATGGGTTGGTGCGGTTCTGGCTGTTGCTTCCTCCATTCCCATTACCATTCCTGGGGCCTTTGTGATTGTGTGAGCTACCTCCTCCATGGGTATGCAGAAAATGTCCTCCCAGTCTAGGGGTAAAACGTGGCTTCTGCTGAGCTCCTGAATTGTACTTTCCTTGTGCATACTTCCTCTTGCGACTTTCAATTTGCTGCTGCTTCCCTTCAATCATAAGAGCACGATCTACCAACTCCTGGTAGTTGTTGAAGGTTGCCACCATCAACTGCATGCTCAACTCATCATTCAGTCCTTCCAGAAACTTCTCCTGCTTAGTTGCATCCGTAGCAACGTCATCTGGGGCATAATGTGCTAGCTTACTAAAGTCCTCCACATAGTGGCCAACTGTCCGTCCTCCTTGGCGCAAGTTGCGAAACTCTCGCTTCTTCATGGCCCTAGCTCCTGCTGAAACATGGGCAGTGTGAAAAGCCTGCTGAAACTAGTCCCAGTGTCGACAGGAAAAGTGGCTGTGAAATTCTCCCACCATGATGCTGCCGGTCCTTCAAGCTGATGTGCGGCAAACTTCACCTTCTCCGTATCTGTGCATACTGCTGTGGTCAACTCTCTAGCGGTCTTGCGGAGCCAATCATCTGCTACTATTGGCTCGGTGCTACTGGAAAACACCGGCGGGTTCAGCCTAAGAAAACGGGCTAAATGATCAATAGGTGGTGGTGGTGGTGGGTTATTGTTGTTGTTGTTGTTCCCCTGGTTCTGATTCTGGACTAGCAACTGCATCAATGTGTTCTGCTGCTGGATCAACTGGGTGAGCTCCGGTGGAAAGGTAAATCCGGAATCACGTCTCGGAGGCATCTGAGGGTTTAGAAAAGATGAGATGTAAGAATAGAGGGGGTCTAAAGAGAAAACACTACCCATATGCACATGAGGAAAAATCAAACAATTCACTTCATTCAATCAAACAAGGGCATACAATCGATCTAACTATCACAAAAGTGCTCGGACTACTATATTTACATGGTGGACTACTACTACTTATGAGGTGGTCTACTAGAAATATTCTTCGGTTTCAGATCCATGATATCTGCTCCGGCTTCATCAACATAGTCATCATCGCTATCATCTGGATCCGAGTCGGTGTCGTTGATGATGATGTAGTCTTCCGGGCAAATCTCCTTGGGTTCTTCGTCTTCATCTACTGGTGTAGGGCCTCCCATAAATATCCTGATCTTCTTTGTTAGGTCGGCATTCTTGTCCAACAATACTTCAATTTCCTCTTCATAATCTTCACATGTAGCCTTGAGTTCTTCCTCCAGTTCCTTGATCCTTGTCATTGCCTTCTTCAGGTCTATCATGTCGGCGCACATCTGGTTCTCCTGTCGTCGAATGTGCTGGTTTAACTCCTGGATAAAAGCTGCAACTGATCTATCCTTTCTGGTGCTGATCATCTCCCAGTGCTCATCTCGGCGCCCACAAATCTGGTAGATAGTATCCTTGAGATCATTGCGGTAGACTTCTCCAATGTGTCCCATGGCGATCTGAGCTGCCATGCTCTTTCCTAGATTCCAAGTTGGTGCATCAAAAGAAAACTCTATGGGCTCAGTGACTGGCATGAACGTCCTTCCTGGAACTTGAACTTGAATCATCCAGCGCTCTTCTTCAGGTAAAGTGGCGTTGTAGGTTCCGGTGAAGCTTGGTACTCCTATGTTCAGGTATCTCGTGACTTCTTTCAAGTGACGTCCAAAGGGTGTATCTTCATCCGGTTGCGTGAACTTGTTCCTTGCATCCGCCATCCTAAAGAGTAGAAAAGATGAGGAGTCGGAAGAGAAAAGGGTGAATAGTGATCTAGGTCTTTAGCTTCGAGGTCGTGTCCTACAGTCAGCGTGTGCTCTGATACCATCTCTGTAGTGACCAGACCTCAAACAGTCTGATCTCTGTGCTCCGGTGTCATCCCTGGATCAATAATGCTAACACCACACAGTACTCGGAGGATTTATAACAGAGTAGCAATCACACACTTATTACATTGAATGTCTCCATAGAGATCTTATTACAATAAATATGGCTTAAGGCCATCTAATAACGATAACAGCGGAAGGCTTGGAAGATAAGTGAGTCCATCAACTCCAATGGCATCACTGAGTATAGAACCACGACCTAAAAACTCCTTAATCATCGTCTGAAAAGTCTGCAACATTAACGTTGCAGCCCGAAAACGGGTCAGCACATGGAATATGCTGGCAATGTAACACATAGAGAGTAATGGAATGAAATAACTATACTATATGCATATTTGGCTGGTGGAAAGCTCTATGGTTACAGTTTTGCGTAAAGCCAATTTTTCCCTACTTCAAAGGAATAAATTTTATTTAACTATCATGGTAGTTGTTAAACATTGAGAATGGTTGACAGCATCCTCAATCCCAATTAAACATCATCATTAACAAAACCCAACAAAATTAATTTAGAGTAACATGTTGAGATTCACATGATAATCCAAGTACTAGATACTCAAGTTGTCCATAACCGGGGACACGGCTAACCATGATTAGTTTAATACACTCTGCAGAGGTTTGCGCACTTTTCCCCACAAGACTCGATCGCCTCCGTTTGGTTTCTCGCACTACATGGTGTTTGAGAAGACGGATGACCGTGACATAGTCTTTCAGAAGCGCTAGCACCTTACGATCGGGTAGACCGTACCACCTACACCCCCTACATCTGCTAGTCTACCACTGTAAGAGTTTGCACGACTTAGTCAACTATGCTAGAGCCCATAATAGCTTGTGGCTGCACACGGAAGTTTCTAGTATGAATAGTCTCATGATCCCTTTGAGCCTGGGTGGCGGTCCATAAAGAAAAACAACCAATCCTGGAATACCCACGTACCTCAATCCACCCAGATGTGTGTTTAAGTTGCCACCTTAGATAAACCATTAATTAACAAACTCACATCTGTCATGGATATCACTCACCCAATCCACGTCTACTAGCATAGCATGGCATAATGGCAAACATAGAAGTAACTCCCAAAGGTTTGATATATAACAGGTGATAGGTACTACCTCAACTACTTCCCATCCCACAATTTAATTAGATCCTAATCATGCAATGTTTGAGGATTGATCTAATGCAATAAAACTAGGTAGTAGAAAAGGTATGATCAAAGTGTTACTTGCCTTGCTGATGATCCGCGAAACTTAGCGATTCGAAGTAACAGGCGGCGCACTCCGGGTATTCTATCGCAGACAAACAAACAAGCATACAATAAGTACTCATCTAATAGGTAAAAGTCAAATAAGAGAACTAACCAGAAAGTTCAACTTAAGAACTCCGGTTTTAAAAAAGAATCAAATCGAACGAAGCAACGAAAGTCAAACGGCGAAAGAAAACAACTTCGTTCTACTAATCTGGATCTAAGTCAAGTTTTACAGTAGCAAAAACTTGTTTAAGTTGGTTAAATGGATAGAGGGTTTCGAGACGAAACTCCAGGCGCTTGAATCGCCTGATTCCGATAAATGAGCGAAAAGTTATACTAAAACGAAAATCGGATCACAAATCGCGATCAGAAAAATCGTGGATTTATTCCGAGAAAAAGAAAAACGATGAACGTTCGCTAGAACGAACGAACGAACGAACGCTCGCTAAATAAATAAATCGGAAAACCCGATCTATTTAAAAAACCGAAACTAAAAAACCGACGAAAAACCGATGGAAAAACCGAACGGTTTTTCGAAGAAAAAAACGGCGGCACAGATTTGGAGGCGACCTCGAGCGGCGGGTCGGCGAGGCGGCGGGCGGCGGCGGTGGAGGCGTGCGGCGCTGGCAGCGCGGCTAGGGTTTGGGGGTGGCGGCTGGGCTGGCTTCGGCCTCGGGCGCCCCGGCTTATAAAGCCTGCCGGGCCAGAGTCCCGGGCGGACACGACCCGGTTAGGTCGGTTACCTTTTTTTAATAATTACGCGTAGAAGAAAAATAAAAAGAAATACTAAACAGACTCCAAAAATCCTGAAATAAATTTTCCCGGGCTTCTAAAATCAAGCCGCACAAGGTGAACATTTATTTGGGGCCTAAATGCTATTTTTAAAAACGCACATTTTTCCTAAATTCAAATAAAATAACGAAAACTCCGAAATAAAATCTTATTTGATTTTATTATTAAATCCTCAATATTTCTTTATTTTGGGAAAGTCATTTTATTCCCTCTCTCATATTTTTGTAATAGAAATAATTGATGATAAAATAATTAAAATCAAATGATCCTATTGTCAAAATTTGAGAAAGCTCAAATATGAAAATAATGAATTCCCCAACTCTCTCCGTGGGTCCTTGAGTTGCGTAGAAATTCCTAGGATCAAACCAAAAGCAAAAATAAAATATGATATGCAATGATGATCTAATGTATATCATTCCAAATTGAAAATTTGGATGTTACATAATTAAACATGGTGAGATACATGTGATAACCCAAGTACTAGATACTCAAGAATTGTCCATAACCGGAGACACGGCTAACCATGATTAGATTGTACACTCTGCAAAGGTTTGCGCACTTTTCCCCACAAGACTCGATCGCCTCCGTTGGATTTCTCGCACTACATGGTGTTTGAGAAACGGATGATCGAGACACAGTCTTTCAGAAACGTTAACTCTCTACTCCGGGTAGACCATACCAAACCTACAAAACCCACTACCTGGTGATCTACCTCTTCAAGAGCTTCACGTAACTTACTCAACTATACTAGAGCCCATAATAGCTTGTGGCTGCACACGGAAGTTTCTAGCATGAATCATCTCAGTTCCCTTTGAGCCTGGGTGGCGGTCCATAGGAAGATCACATGGGTACCCCGGGATTTCCAAAAAAACAGACAACACTGGGTTCCCCAGGTGCCTCAATCCACCCAGTTGTTTGATTAAGTTGCCACCTTAAGTTGAACCATTAATTAACAATCTCACATCTGCCATGAATTTCACTCAAACCCAAACCACGTCTACGAGCATATCATGGCAATATAAGCAATACGTAGAAGTAACTCCCAAGGGTTTGAATATAACAGGGCAATAGGTTCTACCTCAGCAACTACTTCCCAACCCACAAGTTAATGACATCCTAATCATGCAATGTTTGAGGATTGGAACTAATGCATAAAAACTGGGTAATAATGGGATATGATCAAAGTGTTACTTGCCTTGCTGATGATCCGCGAATCCTAGAGACTCGTAGTAACACGCTTCGCACTCCGGGAACTCTATTGCAAGCAAAAAATAACGTACATAAGTAACAAGCAATGATGCACAAGCAAAACTCAAATAAGAGAGGTTGACCAGAAAGTTCAACTTAAGAACTCCGGTACGTAAAAAGAATCAAGTCAAACGAAGCAACGAAAGTCAAACGGCGAAAGAAAGAAGCTTTGTTTACTAATCTGAAACTAGGTCAAATTTTACAGTAACAAAACTTGTTTGAGTTGATTAACCGGAAAGAGGGTTTCGAGACAAAACTCCAGGTGCTTGAATCGCCTAATTCAGATAAACGAGCGAAAAGATAAACAGAAACTAAGATCGGATCAGAATTCGCAATCAGAAAAATCGCGGGATAAATCCGATAAAAAGAAAAACGAGAACAGATTAACAAACGAACGTTCGTTATCTGGATCTAAACGAAGAACGCATTCGTTAAAACGAACGAACGAGCGAACACTCGCTAAATAAATAAACCGAAGAAAAATCGGTCTATTTATTAAAAAACAAAAACTAGGGTTTTGAAAAAAAAACGAACATTTTTTTTTAGAAAAACCGGCGGTTGGAACCGGCGGCTACCTCTGGCGAGGGCTTGGCGGCGGCTCGCGGGTCGGCGGGGTGCGGCGACGGCATGGGTGGCAGGCGGCGGTGGCTCGCGGGGCGGCAGGGTGCGGCGGCGGCGCGGGTGGCAGGCTGCGGTCGCGCGAGCGGCAGGCGGCGCGGTGGTGGTGTGGTGGGGGGGCCAGGCGGCGCGTATATATAGGAGGGGGTGCGACTTGGAGTAGGGGGCAAGGCACGGCGGCGGAGGCGGAGTCCGGCTCGGACTCTGTCCGAGTCGGTGGCGGCGATCGCGCGCGGGGAGGCGGCGGCGTGGCCTGGCGCGGCTAGGCCTTAGGCCTAGTCGGCACGGAACTTTTAAAAAAAAACTTCGCCGACCAAAACAAAATCCTAAAAAAATAAATAAAAACCTAAAAATGCCAAAACAAATTTTCACCGTCTAAATAAAATATTTAGGACGAGTTGAACATTTTCTTGGCCCTAAAATGCAATTTTGAAAAACATGCAATTTTTCCAATGCAAATAAAATCAAATAAAAATCCAATAAATGATTTTAATATTTTTCCTCCAATATTTCATTTATTTTGGAGAAGTCATATTATCTCCACTCATTTGATTTAATATGAAATATTTTTCGGAGAGAAAAATTATTGAAATTAAAATCCTCGTTTCATTATTTGATAAAAGAATCAAATATGAAGACCGGGAAATCCCCAACTCTCTCCGAGGGTCCTTGAGCTGCTTAGGATTTCGAGGATTACGGAACGGAAAAGCAATAAAACATGATATGCATGGATGATCTATGTATAACATTCCAAATTGAAAATTTGGGATGTTACAGGAGGGGGTAGTGCAGGAGGTATTCGGCAATATGGACACAATATATCGGGAGGAAGATCGGGGAGTGGAAGTGGTAGCAATAGCTTATATTGGAGAAAGGAGGGCGCTCGAGAGGCTGATGGAAAGGGAGGCAGGGCTGAAGGAGAGGAGGAAGTCACGAGTCCTGCAAAGCTGATAACTAACAATCCTGCACATGGTGGTAAGCCGAGGAAGTTGAATATGAATGAGGCTGCTGCACAGGTCCCGGTCACATGCGATAACACGACCCATGGGAAAGAAGTGGCCTTGCTTGAGCAGCATGTCAAGTCGAAGGAGAAATTGCAGGTGTCGCTCCCTAAGGAGAAAGTCGAGGAAAAGAAGAATGGTCAAGTAACACAGTCACGGGCATCCGCTGAAGGCAAGGTTGGGGCGGGCGAAAACCAAAACCCTAAGAAGGGGGGGGGCGTTCCATCGGATTCCAAGGAAGAATGAAAGCAAGAGGGATGCAGGTCAAAGCAGCGATCATGTACTGGGAAAGAAGAGATGCCATGAGGAGGATGAGGCAGGGATGGAGGAGGATGCAAAGAGAGGGAAGCTGGTGGAGAAGGTAGTGGCAGCAGTCGAAAGCAAGGAGGGAGCAGCTAACAACAACGATGATGACAAGATATCGGCCGGGTTGTCTGAGCAGCCCCGCCGGACACAATGAAAATCATCAGTTGGAACTGTCGGGGGCTTGGGAACGGCCCGGCAGTTCGATCTCTCATCGAGCTGGGGAAGGCGGAGGATCCCGATGTGCTATTTTTGGCGGAGACGAGGCTCACAGAGAAGGAGTTGGATCGATTCCGGTCAAAGTTAGGGCTCGCTAACTTATCCGCCTGGAACCCGGTGGGTAGAAGTCTGGGAGTTGCAATGTTCTAGCGGCGAGGGCTCGATGTATCACTTTGTTCGTATGGGAGGAGGCATATTGACGTGGACATGAAGGAAGAGGACGGCTCAACATGGCATTTGACAGGTGTTTATGGGGAGTCGGCTACAGAGAGGAAGAAAGAAACATGGAGAACCCTTCGACTTCTCAAGCAGAAGCATCAACAGGACCGACCGTGGCTATGTCTTGAGATTTCAATGAAATCCTATCTGGTATAGAGAAGGTGGGTGGAGCGGACCATTCTCAGGGCATGATGGATGGTTTCCGGGAGGTGTTGGAGTTTTGTGAATTGGATGATTTGGGCTTCGAGGGTGACATCTTTATGTGGAGGAACCATAGCAAGGAACTAAGTACATACATCTATGAAAGGCTGGATCAGGCGACTGCTAGTAGATCTTGGCGAGAAAAGTTCCCGGAGTACGTGGTCATCAATGGGATGCCGAGACACTCTGATCATCGGCCCATAATTGTCAACACGAGGGGGAGTGATAGAAGTTGGAGAGGAGGGGACCGAGGCTTTCGGTTTGAGGCCAGATGGTTACAGGAAGATGGGTGTGAGGAGGTGATCAGGGAGGCGTGGGAGAGAAGTTGGGCGAGCAAGGAGGGTGGAGTAGCGCATGCTTTGAAGGAGATAGCCGGGAAGATGAGGAAGTGGTACAAGGAGGTAGTTGGCAAACTGGAAGGCAGACTAAGGAAGGCCAAAGCTGATTTGGAGCGATGTATGAAGGATACGGTGTCCCATGAGAAGATTGAGGAGGAAGCCAACCTTAGGTGTTTGGTGGATGATCTAGAGGAGAAGAAGAATACTATGTGGAAGCAAAGGGCTCATGTGTGGTGGCTTTTGGAAGGGGATAGGAACACTCGTTTCTTCCATATGATGGTGTCTGTGAGGAAGAAAGCTAATAAGATCAAGGAGCTGAGGAGGGAGGATGGTTCAGTGGTGGCGGAGGAAGATTTAACTAACTATGTCTGATCTTATTTTCAGGATCTTTTCACGCCCACTGCGGGCAACCGGGCCGATGAACTTATCGACAAGGTGCAGCCGCGTGTCACTACTACAATGCTTAATGCCCTGGACGCCGCCTTTACCCGAGAGGAGGTGAAGGCGGCACTAGATCACATTGGGGACCTAAAAGAGTCGGGTCCGGATGGGATGCCGGCTATAGTGTTCAAGAGACATTGGCATTTTATGGGGGACTATATTGTTGAAGAAGTGTTGGGAGTGCTCAATGGTGGTGATATTCCGGAAGGCTGGAATGATACTCTCGTGGTACTTATACCTAAAGTCAAGGACCCGAGCAGGATCAAGGACTTGCGTCCCATAAGTTTGTGCAATGTCCTATACAAACTCGTGTCCAAGGTGCTGGCAAACTGACTGAAAGTTGTACTACCAGACATCATCTCTAAAAACCAAAGTACGTTCATTTCGGGACGTCTTATCACAGGCAATGTTTTGATTGCTTATGAGGTCACACATTACTTGAGGAATAAAAGAGGGGGTCTAGATGGTATTGCTGTGATAAAAGCGGACATGAGCAAGGCATATGACCGCGTCGAGTGGAGTTTTCTTGAGGCAATGCTAATAAAACTAGGCTATCGCAGGAGGTGGGTAACTCTCATAATGAAGTGTGTCACAACTGTGCGTTATCAGATCAAGGTGAATGGAGTTCTCACGGAACAATTTGTGCCGACCCGGGGATTGAGGCAGGGGGACCCCCTTTCCCCTTACCTCTGTGTGATTTGTGTCGAGGGCTTGTCTGCATTGCTGAATGATGCCGAGGAACATGGACGAATCAGTGGAGTCAAAATCTGCCAAACTGCGCCTAGCGTGTCACACCTATTGTTCGCCGATGACTCAGTGATTTTGCTAAAGGCCAAGCAGGAGGAAGCCGCTGCTCTCCATGACATCCTTGAACTCTATGAGAACTATTCTGGCCAATGCATCAATACAGAGAAGTCTGCTATCATGTTCTCCCCTAACACGGATGAACACACTAAACATCAGGTGAAGGCTGAGGTGCAAATCAT
Organism: Triticum dicoccoides; assembly: GCF_002162155.2. Classification (NCBI taxonomy): domain Eukaryota; kingdom Viridiplantae; phylum Streptophyta; class Magnoliopsida; order Poales; family Poaceae; genus Triticum; species Triticum dicoccoides. Next base: position 460,926,378 of record NC_041384.1, on the reverse strand, counting down.
GAGTGAGGAATGGAATGATCGCTACTTGGGGCTGCCTGTACATGTTGGTCGATCCCGACGACGCACATTTGCATACATCAAAAAGTGCTTGTGTGGTCGTGTCCATGGCTGGCAGGAAAGACTTTTGGCAAAGAGTGGGAAGGTGGTGACTCTGGCAAAGGTTGTGGGGCAGGCCATCCCGACCTTTGCCATGTCATGTTTCGATCTCACGAAAACCTTTTGCCAGGAGCTGAACATGTTACTAGGGAAGTTTTGGTGGAGCTATCAGGACAAGGAGAATACAATGCACTGGTTAAGCTGGGAGACTCCGATGAGACCAAAAGCAATGGGAGGGTTGGGCTTCCGTGACATGCAAAATTTTAACATTGCTATGTTGTCCAGACAAGGGTGGCGCCTCCTTCAAAACCCCGACAACCTCTGTTGCAGAATTCTGAAAGCTCATTACTTCCCGTACTATAGTATCCTGGAGGTGGTGCCGAGGGAGGGAATATCTTACACTGGAGAAGCATACCGAAAGGCCTCGACCTAGTTAAACAGGGGTACATTAGGAGAATAGGGGATGGCTCATCGGTGAAGATATGGACCGACCCATGGATCCCTCGAGCTTGGTCGCGGCAGGTTATCACCCCACGTGGACAGAGCCTGCTAACACAGGTCAGCGAGCTCATCAGCCCAATCACAGGTGCATGGGATGAAGAACTTGTCAATGCATCATTCTGGCCGGACGACGCACGCCATATCCTACAGATCCCGCTCCAGGAGGGTGTTGAAGACTTCACGGCTTGGCACTTTGACAGTAAGGGGCAACATTCATTTCGTAACGCCTACAAGTTGCAGGTCCAACTGGAGAAGCAAGGACGTGGCGGTGCCCCGGGTAATAGCAACACGGCGGTCGCCAACCTGGATCGATGTAATGATATGTCCTGGAAGAGGATTTGGAAACTACCAACACCGCACAAGATCCAAATTTCACCTGGAGGATCAAACATGAGTCTCTTGTGCTGCGGACAAATCTTGCCCGGAGAGGAGTTAAACTTGAATCCACGAAGTGTCTCTTGTGCGGCCTAGCAGATGAGGATGGTGCGCATCTCTTCATCAAATGCAAAGAGGTCAAGATAGCCTGGCGAGCCATGAGCTTGGAAAGAACCAAAATGGAGCTTGAACAATTCACATCAGTGCATGCAATGCAGGACTTCCTGTGGACGCTAAATGAACAAATGAGAGTACAGATTCTCACACTCCGGTGGCACTGGTGGAACCACAGGAACAAGGTAAGAGAGGGCGAGCTACCAGCTCCTGTGACTGAGGTGGTCCGGCATGTTCTTAGCAACACACATCAATATATGCAACTCTTTGTTGCAAAGGCCAAACAAAAACCAGACTGCAAATGGCAGCCCCTGGCGCAGGATACGGTAAAAATCAACCTGGATGGAGCCTATACCCCGGGCGAATCTTTTGTAACATGGGGCGCAGTGATCTGTTGGTGATTGTTGTAGAAATTAAAAAAAATCTACGCATCACCAAGATCAATCTATGGAGTAACTAGCAACGAGAGGGGAGTGCATCTTCATACCCTTGAAGATCGCGAGTCGGAAGCGTTGCAAGAACGCGGTTGGAGGAGTCGTACACGTAGCGATTTAGATCGCGGCCGAATCCGATCTAAGCGCCGAACAACGGTGCCTCCGCATTCAACACATGTGCAGCCCGTTGACGTCTCCCACTCCTTGGTCTAGCAAGGAGGAGGGAGAGGTTGAGGAAGAAGGTTCCAACAGCAGCAGCACGACGGCGTGGTGGTGATGGAGTGGCAGTTCTCCGGTAGGGCTTCGCCAAGCTCACGCGGAGGAGGAGAGGTGTTGGGGAGTGGAGGGGCTGCGCCTTGGATGTGGAGTTGCAGCCCTCCCCTCGCCCCTCTATTTATAGGGAGATGGGGGAAGCGGGGCCGGCCCCTCTAGATGAGATCTAGAGGGGGGCGACGGCCAAGGGGGAGGGGGCTTGCCCCCCAAGCAAGGGGGCGCCCCCTTTAGGGTTCCCCCCAAACCCTAGGCGCATGGGCCCTAGGGGGGAATGGCGCCCAACCCACTAGGGGCTGGTTTCCTTCCACCTACAGCCCATCAGGCCCTCCGGGGCAGGTGGACCGTCGGAACCCCTCCGGTGGTCCCGGTACAATACCGGTATATCCCTGAATATTTCCGGTGACCGTATGATGACTTCCCATATATAAATCTTCACCTCCGGACTATTCCGGAACTCCTCGTGACGTCCGAGATCTCATCCGGGACTCCGAACAACATTCAGTAATCACATACAAATCTTCCTAATAACCCTAGCGTCATCGAACCTTAAGTGTGTAGACCCTACGGGTTCGGGAACCATGCAGACATGACCGAGACAACTCTCCGGCCAATAACCAACAACGGGATCTGGATACCCATGTTGGCTCCCACATGTTCCACGATGATCTCATCGGATGAACCATGATGTCGAGGATTCAAGCAATCCCGTATACAATTCCCTTTGTCAATCGGTATGTTGCTTGCCCGAGATTCGATCGTCGGTATCCCAATACCTCGTTCAATCTCGTTACCGGCAAGTCACTTTACTCGTTGCGTAACACATCATCCCATGACCAAACCTTAGTCACATTGAGCTCATTTCGATGATGTCTTACCGAGTGGGCCCAGAGATACCTCTCCGTCATACGGAGTGACAAATCCCAGTCTCGGTTCGTGCAAGCCCAACAGACACTTTCAGAGATACCCATAGTGCACCTTTATAGTCACCCAGTTACGTTGTGACGTTTCGCACACCCAAAGTATTCCTACAGTATCCGGGAGTTGCACAATCTCATGGTCTAAGGAAAAGATACTTGACATTAGAATAGCTTTAGCAGACGAACTACACGATCTTGCGCTATGCTTAGGATTGGGTCTTGTCCATCACATCATTTTCCTAATGATGTGATCTCGTTATCAATGACATCCAATGTCCATGGTCAGGAAACCGTAACCATCTATTGATCAACGAGCTAGTCAACTAGAGGCTCACTAGGGACATGTTGTGGTCTATGTATTCACAAATGTATTACGATTTCCGGATAACACAATTATAGCATGAACAATAGACAATTATCATGAACAAGGAAATATAATAATAACCATTTTATTATTGCCTCTAAGGCATATTTCCAATAGTCTCCCACTTGCACTAGAGTCAATAATCTAGTTACATTGTGATGAATCGAACACCCATAGAGTTCTGGTGTTGATCATGTTTTGCTCGAGGAAGAGGTTTAGTCGACGGATCTGCAACATTCAGGTCCGTATGCACTTTACAAATATCTATGTCTCCATTTTGAATATTTTCACGAATGGAGTTGAAGCGACGCTTGATATGCCTGGTGTTCCTGTGAAACCTGGGCTCCTTGGCAAGGGCAATAGCTCCAGTGTTGTCACAGAAGAGAGTCATCGGGCCCAACACATTGGGAATAACTCCTAGGTCGGTAATGAACTCCTTAATCCAGATTGCTTCTTGTGCTGCCTCCGAGGCTGCCATGTACTCCGCTTCACATGTAGATCCCGCCACGACGCTTTGCTTGCAACTACACTAGTTGACTGCCCCACCATTCAAAATATACACGTATCCGGTTTGTGACTTGGAGTCATCCAGATCTGTGTCGAAGCTAGCATCGATATAATCCTTTACGACGAGCTCTTCGTCACCTCCATAAACGAGAAACATATCCTTAGTCCTTTTCAGGTACTTCAAGATATTCTTGACCGCTGTCCAGTGTTCCATGCCGGGATTACTTTGGTACCTTCCTACCGAACTCACGACAAGGTTTACATCAGGTCCGGTACATAGCATGGCATACATAATAGACCCTATGGCTGAGGCATAGGGGACGACACTCATCTTTTCTCTATCTTCTGCCGTGGTTGGGCATTGAGCCGTGCTCAATCTCATACCTTGCAATACAGGCAAGAACCCCTTCTTGGACTGATCCATATTGAACTTTTTCAATATCTTGTCAAGGTACGTACTTTGTGAAAGACCAATGAGGCGTCTCAATCTATCTCTATAGATTTTGATGCCTAATATATAAGCAGCTTCTCCAAAGTCCTTCATTGAAAAACACTTGTTCAAGTAGGCCTTTATGCTTAGAATTCTATATCATTTCCCATCAATAGTATGTCATCCACATATAATATGAGAAATGCTACAGAGTTCCCACTCACTTTCTTGTAAACACATACTTCTCCATAAGTCTGTGTAAACCCAAACGCTTTGATCATCTCATCAAATCGAATGTTCCAACTCCGAGAGGCTTGCACCAGCCCATAGATTGAGCGTTGGAGCTTGCACACCTTGTCAGCATTCTTAGGATCGGCAAAACCTTCCGGCTGCATCATATACAATTCTTCCTTAAGGAAACCATTAAGGAATGCCGTTTTGACGTCCATTTGCCATATCTCATAATCATAGAATGCGGCAATTGCTAACATGATTCGGACGGACTTCAGCTTCGCTACGGGTGAGAAAGTCTCATCGTAGTCAACCCCTTGAACTTGTCGATAACCCTTAGCGACAAGCCGAGCTTATAGATGGTCACATTACCATCTGCGTTTGTCTTCTTCTTAAAGATCTATTTATTTTCTATGGCTCGCCGATCAACGGGCAAGTCAGTCAAAGTCCATACTTCGTTTTCATACATGGATCCTATCTCGGATTTCATGGCTTCCAGCCATTTGTTGGAATTTGGGCCCGCCATCTCTTCTTCATAGTTCGAAGGTTCACCATTGTCTAACAACATGATTTCTAGGACAGGGTTGCCGTACCACTCTGGTGCGGAACATGTCCTTGTGGACCTACGAAGTTCAGTAGCAACTTGATCTGAAGTTTCATGATCATCATCATTTACTTCCTCTCTAGTCGGTGCAGGCACCTCAGGAACATTTTCTTGAGCTGCGCCACTCTCCGGTTCAAGAGGCAATACTTCATCAAGTTCTACTTTCCTCCCACTTACTTCTTTCGAGAGAAACTCTTTCTCTAGAAAGGATCCATTCTTGGCAACAAAGATCTTGCCTTCGGATCTGAGGTAGAAGGTATACCCAATAGTTTCTTTAGGGTATCCTACGAAGACGCATTTTTCCGATTTGGATTCGAGCTTTTCAGGTTGAAGTTTCTTGACATAAGCATCGCATCCCCAAACTTTCAGAAATGACAGCTTAGGTTTCTTACCAAACCACAATTCATACGGTGTCGTCTCAACGGATTTCGACGGAGCCCTATTTAAAGTGAATGCGGCATTCTCAATAGCATAACCCCAAAATGACAGCGGTAGATCGGTAAGAGACATCATAGATCGTACCATATCCAATAGAGTGCGATTACGACGTTTGGACACACCATTACACTGAGGTGTTCCAGGCGGCATGAGTTGTGAAACAATTCCATATTTCCTTAAGTGCGTGCCAAATTCGTGACTCAAATATTCTCCCCCACGATCTGATCGTAAGAACTTGATTTTCCTGTCACGTTGATTCTCAACCTCACTCTAAAATTCTTTGAACTTTTCAAAGGTCTCAGACTTGTGTTTCATTAAGTAGACATACCCATATCTACTCAAGTCATTAGTGAGGGTGAGAACATAACGATAGCCACCGCGAGCCTCAACACTCATTGGACCGCACACATCAGTATGTATGATTTCCAATAAGTTGGTTGCTCGCTCCATTGTTCTAGAGAACGGAGTCTTGGTCATTTTGCCCATGAGGCATGGTTCGCATGTGTCAAATGATTCATAATCAAGAGACTCCAAAAGTCCATCTGCATGGAGTTTCTTCATGCGTTTGACACCAATGTGACCAAGGCGACAGTGCCACAAGTATGTGGGACTATCATTATCAACCTTACATCTTTTGGCATTCACACTATGAATATGTGTAACATCACGTTCGAGATTAAATAAGAATAAACCATTGACCAGCGGGGCATGACCATAAAACATGTCTCTCATATAAATAGAACAACCATTATTCTCAGATTTAAATGAGTAGTCATCTCGCATTAAACGAGATCCAGATACAATGTTCATGCTCAAAGCTGGTACTAAATAACAATTATTGAGGTTTAAAACTAATCTCGTAGGTAAATGTAGAGGTAGCGTGCTGACGGCGATCACATCGACCTTGGAACCATTCCGACGCGCATCGTCACCTCGTCCTTTGCCAGTCTTCGTTTATTCCGCAGTTCCTGTTTTGAGTTACAAATGTGAGCAACTGCACCGGTATCAAATACCCAGGAGCTAGTACGAGCGCTGGTTAGGTACACATCAATAACATGTATATCACATATACCTTTGGCATTGCCAGCCTTCTTATCCGCTAAGTACTTGGGGAAGTTCCGCTTCCAGTGACCGTTTCCCTTGCAATAAAAGCACTCAGTCTCAGGCTTGGGTCCATTCTTTGGCTTCTTCCTGACAGCTTGCTTACCGGGCGCGGCAACTCCCTTGCCGTCCTTCTTGAAGTTCTTTTTACCCTTGCCTTTCTTGAACTTAGTGGTTTTATTCACCATCAACACTTGATGTTCCTTTTTGATTTCCACCTCCGCTGATTTCGACATTGAATATACCTCAGGAATGGTCTTTTCCATCCCCTGCATATTGAAGTTCATCACAAAGCTCTTGTAGCTAGGTGGGAGCGACTGAAGGATTCTTTCAACGACCGCATCATCTGGGAGATTAACTCCCAGCTGAGACAAGCGGTTGTGCAACCCAGACATTTTGAGTATGTGCTCGCTGACAGAACTATTCTCCTCCATCTTACAACTGTAGAACTTGTCGGAGACTTCATATCTCTCGACCCGGGCATGAGCTTGGAAAACCATTTTCAGCTCTTGGAACATTTCATATGCTCCGTGTTGTTCAAAACGCTTTTGGAGCCCCGATTCTAAGCTGTAAAGCATGCCGCACTGAACCAGGGAGTAAGCATCACTACGCGTCTGCCAAGCGTTCATAACGTCTTGTTCTACTGGGAAAACAGGTGGTTCACCTAGCGGTGCATCAAGGACATATGCTTTCCTGGCCGCTATGAGGATAATCCTCAGGTTACGGACCCAGTCCGTGTAGTTGCTGCCATCGTCTTTCAGCTTGGTTTTCTCTAGGAACGCGTTAAAGTTGAGGGCAACATTAGCGTGGGCCATTTGATCTACAAGACATATTGCAAAGAATTTTAGACTATGTTCATGATAATTAAGTTCATCTAATCAAATTATTTAATGAACTCCCACTCAAATAGACATCCCTCTAGTCATCTAAGCGATACATGATCCGATTCAACTAGGCCGTGCCGATCATCACGTGAGACGGACTAGTCATCATCGGTGAACATCTACATGTTGATCGTATCTTCTATACGACTCATGTTCGACCTTTCTGTCTTCCGTGTTCCGAGGCCATGTCTGTACATGCTAGGCTCGTCAAGTCAACCTAAGTGTATTGCGTGTGTAAATCTGGCTTACACCCGTTGTATGCGAACGTTAGAACCTATCACACCCGATCATCACGTGGTGCTTCGGAACAACGGACCTTAGCAACGGTGCACAATTGGGGGGAACACTTTCTTGAAATTATTGCGAGGGATCATCTTATTTATGCTACCGTCGTTCTAAGTAAATAAGATATAAAACATGATAAATATCACATGCAATCAAATAGTGACATGATATGGCCAATATCATTTTGCTCCTTTTGATCTCCATCTTCGGGGCGCCATGATCATCATTGTCACCGGCATGACACCATGACCTCCATCATCATGATCTCCATCATTGTGTCTTCATGAAGTTGTCTCGCCAACTATTACTTCTACTACTATGGCTAACAGTTAGCAATAAAGTAAAGTAATCACATGACATTTATGTTGACACCCAGGTCATAAATAAATTAAGACAACTTCTATGGCTCCTGTCGGTTGTCATACTCATCGACATGCAAGTCGTGATTCCTATTACAAGAACATGATCAATCTCATACATCACATATATCATTCATCACATCCTTTTGGCCATATCACATCACACGGCATATGCTGCAAAAACAAGTTAGACGTCCTCTAATTGTTGTTGCAAGTTTTTACGTGGCTGCTATAGGTTTCTAGCAAGAACGTTTCTTACCTATGCCAAACCACAACGTGATATACCAATTTCTATTTACCCTTCATAAGGACCCTTTTCATCGAATCCGATCCGACTAAAGTGGGAGAGACAAATACCCACTAGCCACCTTATGCAACTAGTGCATGTCAGTCGGTGGAACCAGTCTCACGTAAGCGTACGTGTAAGGTCGGTCCGGGCCGCTCATCCCACGATGCCGCCGAATCAAGATAAGACTAGTAACGGCAAGTAAATTGACAAAATCGACGCCCACAACAACTTGTGTTCTACTCGTGCATAGAAACTACGCACAGACCTAGCTCATGATGCCACTGTTGGTGATCGTTGCAGAAATTAAAAAAAATTCTACGCATCACCAAGATCAATCTATGGAGTAACTAGCAACGAGAGGGGAGTGCATCGTCATACCCTTGAAGATCGCGAGTCGGAAGCGTTGCAAGAACGCGGTTGGAGGAGTCGTACACGTAGCGATTCAGATCGCGGCTGAATCCGATCTAAGCACCGAACAACGGTGCCTCCACGTTCAACACACGTGCAGCCCGTTGACGTCTCCCGCGCCTTGATCTAGCAAGGAGGAGGGAGAGGTTGAGGAAGAAGGCTCCAATAGCAGCACGACGGCGTGGTGGTGATGGAGTGGCCGTTCTCCGGCAGGGCTTCGCCAAGCTCACACGGAGGAGGAGAGGTGTTGGAGAGGGGAGGGGCTGCGCCTTGGATGTGGTGCTGCAGCCCTCCCCTCGCCCCTCTATTTATAGGGAGAAGGGGGAAGGGGGGCCGGCCCCTCTAGATGAGATCTAGAGGGGGGGCGGCGGCCAAGGGGGAGGGGGCTTGCCCCTCAAGCAAGGGGGGCGCCCCCCTTTAGGGTTCCCCCCAAACCCTAGGCGCATGGGCCCTAGTGGGGAATGGCGCCCAGCCCACTAGGGGCTGGTTCCCTTCCACCTACAGCCCATAAGGCCCTCCGGGGCAGGTGGACCCTCCCGGTGGACCCCCGGAACCCCTCTGGTGGTCCCGGTACAATACCGATATATCCCCGAATATTTCCGGTGACCGTATGATGACTTCCCATATATAAATCTTCACCTCCGGACTATTCCGGAACTCCTCGTGACGTCCGGGATCTCATCCGGGACTCCGAACAACATTCGGTAATCACATACAAATCTTCCTAATAACCCTAGCGTCATCGAACCTTAAGTGTGTAGACCCTACGGGTTCGGGAACCATGCAGACATAACCGAGACAACTCTCCGGCCAATAATCAACAGCGGGATCTGGATACCCATGTTGGCTCCCACATGTTCCACGATGATCTCATTGGATGAACCATGATGTGGAGGATTCAAGCAATCCCGTATACAATTCCCTTTGTCAATCGGTACGTTACTTGCCCGAGATTCAATCGTCGGTATCCCAATACCTCGTTCAATCTCGTTACCGGCAAGTCACTTTACTCGTTGCGTAACACATCATCCCGTGACCAACCCTTAGTCACATTGAGCTCATTTCGATGATGTCTTACCGAGTGGGCCCAGAGATACCTCTCCGTCATACGGAGTGACAAATCCCAATCTCGATTCGTGCCAACCCAACAGACACTTTCAGAGATACCCGTAATGCACCTTTATAGTCACCCAGTTATGTTGTGACGTTTGGCACACCCAAAGTATTCCTACAGTATCCGGGAGTTGCACAATCTCATGGTCTAAGGAAAAGATACTTGACATTAGAATAGCTTCAGCAGACGAACTACACGATCTTGCGCTATGCTTAGGATTGGGTCTTGTCCATCACATCATTTTTCTAATGATGTGATCCCGTTATCAATGACATCCAATGTCCATGGTCAGGAAACCGTAACCATCTATTGATCAACGAGCTAGTCAACTAGAGGCTCACTAGGGACATGTTGTGGTCTATGTATTCACACATGTATTACGATTTCCGGATAACACAATTATAGCATGAACAATAGACAATTATCATGAACAAGAAAATATAATAATAACCATTTTATTATTGCCTCTAGGGCATATTTCCAACATGATCCGGGATGATGCTGGGGAGGTTATGTTGGCCCGTGCGTGACGGAAGGAGAATATTGCCAACCCTTTTGCTGCGGAAGCTACTGCCATGTCTGAGGCTGTCTCAATGGCAGCCGAGGTTGGTGCACTCCGGGTGATTTTTGAAACAGACTCAAAACTCCTGTCCGAAGCACTTGACTTTACCAAGGTGGACTCATCTCCTTATGCGGCCATCATTGAAGATACTAAATTCCAGCTCAAAATATGGTTCTTTCAATACTCTATTAGTGTATGTCGTCATAGTGCAAACTCTGTAGCACACGAACTAGCTAAAGTTGATCGTTGTTGCTTGTCAAACGATAGTGCTAGCTGAAACTCTATTGTACCGCCCTCAGTGGCTGTTTGTGTTTCGGGTGATTTGCCCGTGCACCGTTAATTTATAAAGCTTTGCTTTACCTGAAAAAAAGCTCGGGGAGGAGCCAAGCTCTCCGGCCGGTGCGCCATGGGAACGGCCAAGCTCTCCGGCCGGTCCGCGAGCCTCCGTGCGGCGCCGGCCTCCTCCCACGAGCGCAGCAGCTCCGCCTGGATCTGGGGATGAGGTCGTGGGTTGTGTGGTGGCCGATGGGGCGCGGCCTCCGGTGTGGATCAGACGGAGCCCGTGGGTTTCGCGAGAGATGAGATGAGGTGAGGTCCGGTCCGTTCTCCGGCGCCGCCTGTCTTCTCCCCGGAACCAACTCGGACTCCGAAACAGACTCGTGCTCCCGTCTACACAAACGCTCTCGCGCGCCCCGCCCCGCCTGTCTCCTCCCCGTCCGCGATTTGGTTTCGTGGTATGAGCTCTATATATCTTGATCCGCCCCGACGCCCACAAGACCAGATCGATTGCGCTGATCTTTTGCCTCCGGTTTGTAGGATGTCTAAGCGACGACGCCGGAGCGAGGAGGGTGAGGCCAACTGCCATGACCGCAGCGGCAACAAGCACAAGAGCCTCTATCTGGTTCTAGACGACTGGCACAGGGGCTTCACCATCCGCAAGCTTGACGCTGGCAGCCCTGACCTAAGCCACCCGCCTGTCGTCCGGCTAGTGTCACCTGCGCGTGACCTTCCCATGGACTTTGCAGCACTGGGCGGCAACATCATAGCCACCAGCAACCAATATGCTGCCACCGTGGTCTTCGACACGGAAACTGCCGCTCTGGCCATGGGCAATCCCCTCCCTGATTCACTCCTCGATGCGGCCAACTACTTTCTCACCGCCGGCGACGCGCTGTTTGCGTTCGCCTACTACTTCATGAGGCGGCCTCAGTCCTTTCACGTCCTGACCACCACCAAGGACGACATGGACACTTTGTGCCCAAGCACTGACTGATCCTGGAAAAGCATGCCGGCTCCCTTCACCAAGGCTGAAAAGATTAAATCCTACGCCCTTCACCCGGACGGACACACCATATTTGTGTCTTCATACACCAGCGAGGTCATCGCTGGCACCTTCTCCTTTGACACCAAGAACTGTGAGTGGAGGCGCCATGGGGATTGGATGCTCCCTTTCGAACTCGAAGGCTACTTCGACGCCGAGCTAGATGCATGGGTTGGGCTACACCTAGATGGCTACATCTGCTCCTGCCAAGTTCCCTCCCTCAGCAGTGGCAGCAGCACATTGCAGCAGCCCAAATGGAAGATCGCCAAGGATCACAAGATGTGGAACCCATGGTATCAGTTGGCTAGAGGGCGAGGGCCTACTCTCACCTACATGGTCAACTCCAGGTTTTTCCTTGTTGATTGCCTGGCGGCCGATGGTTTAGAGTTCCAGGATGCTTTTGGTGACTCTTGTGGCTGCGTGCTTAACATGACCACGTTTCGTCTCAGCTACGATCGTGAGGGAAATCTGAAAATCAAAGACAGGAACACTACCTCTTGTCGCGTGTCTAAGCAACTCTCGACCTTCTCCCCCGTGGCCTTCTGGGTGTAGCTACAGCCAAGGAAACTGCTCATGCTGTTTTTCATTTATTTAGCTGTATGTAATGCATACTAGTTATGTTCATCGTCCTATCTGTAAATTACTCCCTCCATTTTTCTATATACAAGGCCACTTTGTAAATTGGGTCCAACTCTGACCATCGATTTGAGCAACAAAATATATGTTATATGCCACACAAAGCATTGCCATATACCACATATTTTGTTGCTCATACTGATGATCAAAGTTAAACCCAAATTATGAAATGGCCTTGTATAGAAAAAGAGAGGGAGTATGATTTGAATCAATAAAAAGCAAACCGGTTATTGTGTGGAACCTTTCGGAGCTCTTAATTGTTAATTCTGCAAATGCAGAAACCGAGCAATGGATGTCTATAACTATGAGAAATTAAACAAGGAAAGTTAAACAAAGCGTAATGTGAGTTGTTCATAATTCGCAAACATTTACTTATTTATTATATGGACTGGAGAATGTTAATTCATGGCCGCTTTCTTTCCTTGACATGGTAGTACGTACAGTCTCCTGTCCATAAGTCCAAGAATATGTTAAATTTGGAACATGTTTAGGATTCAGATTTGTGTTTCATAAAAGAACACACTCAGGTTTTGGAATCGCTTTATGGAGAAGCTAGCCACTGATCGGATATGTAAACTCATTAGGATGCTTGCGTGAAGAATGCTGATAAAATAATATTTTACATGACATGGCTAATGCCGCGTCTACTTATTTACTCCCTCCGTCCCGAAAAACATGTCGCGAGGGCAATTTTTCAAAAAAACCCTCCAGTTTCTCCCGACCAAACCCGCACTCCTCGTCGTCCTCCTCCGACAGAATCCCCAGGTGCGCTGCTCCCGGCCGCCGTCGGTTCCCCGCTCCCCCACCGCAGCTGCCCTGCTCCCCGCCGTCGCGGCTCCCCTGCTCCCCCGCTCCCTCACCGCAGCTTCCTCCTGCTCTGCCGCCGCAGCTGCCGCTCACCTGCCTCCCCAAGCTCCCCCCTTTCCTCATAAAAATCTTCGATTTTCCCAGCTACTGCCACGCTCTGCTCCGGCTGCGTAGGAACCGGCGTCAATGAGCCCGCAGGCACTGGATCCTGACCACCACCAACAATCTAAAGGTCGATGAGGCCTGGAGGCGTAGGATTTGTGTAAGACAATAAGATTTGGGGGAATCAGCACAACCCTCTAGGGGTGGCTTCTCTCATTATATATAATGGATGTGTTACAATACGTACAATATACGTACATAAGTACAGAAGCTATACATAGTCTAACACCCTCCCTCAATCTTAGCCACTTTCTAAAGAACTGAGAAGGGTAAGATTGCGCCTACAAGCCTCAAACTGTGGCAGAGGTAAAGGCTTAGTGAAGTTGTCTGCAAGTTGATCCTTAGATGAGATAAACTTGATCTGGAGTTGCTTCTGTGATACACGTTCCCGTACAAAGTGATAGTCAACTTCAATGTGTTTCGTTCGGGCATGAAATACTGGATTTGCAGAAAGGTATGTAGCACCGATGTTATCACACCAAAGAATAGGAGGCTGTGGTTGAGACAAACCCAACTCCTGAAGCAAAGACTGCACCCAAATAATCTCTGCAGTAGCATTAGCCACAGCCTTGTACTCAGCTTCAGTACTGCTACGTGACACAGTAGCCTGTTTCCGAGCACTCCAGACGATCAAATTAGGGCCAAAGAATACTGCATAACCCCCCGTGGATCGCCTGTCATTTGGGCTACCAGCCCAATCTGCATCAGAGAAGGCCGAAAGGACCCGAGAGGAAGTCGGCCGAATATGCATACCAAATGTCAGGGTGAACTGAACATAACGAAGAATGCGTTTAACAACAGCCCAATGAGTATCCCTGGGAGCCTGAAGATACTGACAAACCCTGTTAACAACATAAGAGATATCTGGTCTCGTGATCGTCAAGTACTGAAGTCCACCAACAATACTCCTGTACTCTGTGGCATCCGCAGGAGACAAAAGCTCACCATCAACAGTTGTTATCTTGTCGGTAGACGACATGGGTGTGGTGGTCGGTTTGCACTTCAGCATGCCCGCTCTTTGTAACAACTCCAAGGAGTACTTCTTCTGCGTAAGGACAAGACCAGTAGCACGAGAAGTGACCTCAACTCCAAGAAAGTAGTGAAGCTTCCCAAGATCTTTGACCGCAAAATCAGCATCAAGAGAGCAGACAAGAGCATCATCAGCATACTGAGAAGAGCTGACAAGGATAATATCATCGACATATACCAAAAGATACATAGTGACTTCTGGCTTCTGTAGAAGAAATAATGAAGTGTCAGCAGTGGACGGCACAAACCCATGAGCACGAAGGGCAGAGGCAAGGCGGGCATGCCAGGCACGAGGAGCTTGCTTCAAACCATATAGTGCTTTGGAGAGACGACAGATATAGTCAGGACGATCAGGATCAGAGAAACCAGGCGGCTGTTTCATATAAACCTCTTCCTCCAAAAATCCATGTAGAAAAGCATTCTGCACATCAAGTTGACGAAGTGACCAACCACGAGAAACAACAATGGAGAGAAGAAGCCGAATAGTGGTAGGCTTGACGACAGGACTGAAGGTGTCCTCATAGTCAAGACCATGGCGCTGCCGAAAACCGCGAGCAACAAGTCGCGCTTTGTAACGCTCAATAGATCCATCCGAATGCTTCTTCACTTTGAATACCCATTTTGAGTCAATAACATTTACCCGTGGTGGTGGAGGAACGAGAGTCCATGTCTTGTTACGAAGGAGAGCATGAAACTCCTGCTCCATAGCCTCTCGCCAATGTGGAATGCGCAGGGCAGCCTGATATGAGCGAGGCTCAGAAGATGGATCCGCAACAGCAGCAGCCAAACAAGCAGCCAACCAAGCAACCATACCATCCTTACGTTCCTTAGGTTTGAAAATGCCACTGCGACTGCGTGTATGTGGTCGGGACACAGGAACCACCGAGGTCGACGGAGCAGCCTGCAACGGGCTGGAGGACGGCGACGTTGACGAGTCAGCCGGTGACGAGGAGCCAGACACAGTAGTCTCGGGCTCGGTCAGCGAAGAAGGCCGGCCCACCGGCGAAACCGGCAGAGCAGACGAAGCAGCTGGCGACGCCGGCGTCACAGACCAGGCCGATGGCGAGCCCGGCATAGCGGGCCGGTGTCGCGGGCCGATCCGCGGATGAAGGCGACGTGAGGACGGCGTCGCGGACCCGAGCTGCAGGCGAAGACGACGTGACGGGCCGAGCCGCGGGCGAAGACGGCGTGACAGGCCAAGCCGCTGAAGACTCGGCGGCCGCTGGCGAAGAGGGCCGAGCCGCTGGAGACTCGGCGGTCGCTGGGGTAGCGGACCGAGCAGTGGAGATGCTCGGCGCGACGGGCTCTTCGGGTGACCATGCATGGGCACGCGAATCGATGCCATGCAACATAGGGCGATCGACGTGCCCATCAGAAGGCGGCGATGATGATGGTGAATCCTCCAACAGCTCCAAACGAGCCCCACGTCCGGTTCCTGCACCATGGTTAG
Source organism: Triticum dicoccoides (assembly GCF_002162155.2). NCBI lineage: Eukaryota > Viridiplantae > Streptophyta > Magnoliopsida > Poales > Poaceae > Triticum > Triticum dicoccoides. The sequence continues at coordinate 460,910,687 of NC_041384.1, read as the reverse complement.
GTAACAGCAAAGGAGAGTATGCAAAATCATCAAATTGGTCAGAAGCAACAGATGATGAATGCAGAGATGGTGGTTCGACAGTGGACACAGGAAGTTTGGCAAAGGGAAAAACATGCTCATCAAACACGACGTCCCGAGATATATAGACACGATTAGTGGGAACATGAAGACATTTGTAACCTTTATGAAGAGAGCTATAGCCAAGAAAAACACACTTCTTAGAACGAAACTCAAGCTTGCGCTTATTATATGGACGAAGATGCGGCCAGCAAGCACACCCAAATACCTTGAAAAAGGTATAATCAGGTTGTTCATTAAGGAGAACCTCAATGGGAGTCTTCATGTTTAAAACACGAGTGGGAGTACGGTTGATGAGAAAGCATGCAGTGGTGAAAGCATCACTCCAAAACCGAAACGGAACAGATGCATGGGCCAAAAGAGTAAGACCAGCTTCAACAATATGACGATGCTTACGTTCGACTGAACCATTCTGCTGATGTGTATGTGGACATGCTAAACGATGAGCTATCCCAAGCGACTGAAAGAAGGAGTTGAGGTTGCGATACTCGCCCCCCCAGTCCGACTGGACATGAACAATTTTGTGCTTGAGAAGACGTTCAACATGTTTTTGAAACTGAACAAAAATATCAAACACATCAGATTTGCGTTTAATAAGGTAAAGCTAGGTAAAGCGACTATAAGCATCAACGAAACTGATATAGTAATTACGACCACTGACAGAAGTCTGAGCAGGACCCCATACATCTGAAAACACAAGTTCTAAAGGATGTTTCACCTCACGACTGGACTCCGAAAAAGGAAGTTGATGACTCTTCCCCTGCTGACAAGCATCACACACTGCTACATCTTGATTACTAGACAAACTAGGAAGCTCATGACGACGCAAAATATGACGGACAATAGGTGTGGTCGGGTGACCAAGACGAGCATGCCACTGTGACGGAGAGACCCGAACTCCACTGAAAACACGGGCGACGCCAGGATGCTCCAGACGGTAGAGGCCCTGGCACAACCGCCCACTAAGAAGAATGTCCCTCGTGCCCTGATCCTTAATAAAAAGATCAAAAGGGTGAAATTCACAAAGCACATTATTATCACGTGTGAGTTTAGGAACTGAAAGAAGATTACGGGTCACAGATGAAACTCGAAGAACATTGCGAAGCTGAAGACTCCTATTGGCATGTCTAGTGAGAAGAGATGCTTGACCAATATGAGAGATGTGCATACCTGCTCCATTGGCGGTGTGGATCTTGTCGGAGCCATGATAGGGTTCACGAGTGTGAAGCTTCCCCATCTCGCTGGTCAGATGCTCTGTCGCCCCAGAGTCCATGTACCAGTGTGGATCGATGGAGTAGGACTGAGTGTGTCCCTGTTGCTTCTGCGGCACGGGACGATCAGCCATGGCGACCTGACGGGCATTGTTGCGTGTATCTTTGCCGTCATTGCCAAGACCAAGGAAGCTTCGCTGGAAGCGCTTATGACACTTGGAGGCCCAGTGCCCATCGCGGCCATAAAGCTGGCACACACGTGGACCGCCAGCCCCCGGTAAGGTCGCAGTAGGTGGGGGGGCCGAGGCGGGCGACGGTGGCAGCCCCAAGGGAGACCGGGGTGATGAAGAAGAGCGGCCACCCTTGGTGGCGGCGTTGGCCGAGAGGGAGCCAGTGCCCCTGGAGCGGCGTGTCTCGACCCGTTGCTCAGTGAGAAGGAGCCGAGAGAAAACCTCGTGTGCCAGCATGGGTGTCGAGTTGCCCCGCTCGTTGATGATCTCGACTAAGGCATCATACTCCTCATCAAGACCATTGACAATAAACGAGTTGAACTCGGAGTCGGTGAGGGGCTGTCCAATGGAGGCCAATGTGTCGGCGAGGCCCTTGACCTTGTTGTAGAACTCAGTGGCAGTGGAGTCAAGCTTCTGACACTCTCCAAGCTGACGACGGAGTGCAGAGACACGAGCCTGGGACTGCGCTGCAAAGGTTCGCTCAAGGATGGTCCAGGCCTCATGAGACGTCTTCGCGAAGACAACAAGTCCGACAACTGCCGGCGAGAGCGACCCCTGGATGGAGGAGAGGTTCGCCTGGTCCTGCCCCGTCCAGACGCGATGGGCCGGATTGTAGACCGGACCGTGCACGCTGTCTACCAGTGCGGGTGGGCAGGGAAGCGATCCGTCGACGTAGCCTAGCAGGTAGTGACTCCCCAAGAGCGGGAGAACCTGCGCACGCCAGAAGATGTAGTTGTCGGCGGAGAGCTTGATGGTGATGAGATGACCGAAGTGAAACGGCGGCGGCGAAGACGATCCCATCGAGGGGGCTGCCTGGGGTGCAAACACCATGGAGGCAGCCGGAGGCACCGAAGCCGATGCGGGAGGAGGCGGGACCGCAGCTAGGACGGACGCCGCAAAGCTCGCGGCCGGGTCGGACGCCGCAAGGCCCGCGGCCGGGGCGGACGCCGCCAACCCCGTCAGCGGGGCGGTGTGATCCGCTTGCGGCAGGAGCGGCGGGACGACGCCCGCGGAGTCCGCAGCGGACGGCGGCGCCGCGGTGTGGACCACGAGGTCGCGCCCAAGCGAGGGCGCCGACGGCGTGGAGTAGACGGAGCCGATGCTCCTGGTCCCGATCGGAGCCGGAACGGCGACGACATCTAGCGGGAGGTTGAGCAGAGCCGCAAGAGAGGCCGGGAGGAACCCCGCAGCAGTGGAAGCGGTGGTGGCGGCGCTCGACATGGCGGCGGTGAAGGCGGCGGCGGCTGCGGCGGCGGTGCGGGTATTAGGGTTTGGAAGCGGAAGCGATCGTAACCTAGCGTGATACCAAGTAAGACAATAAGATTTGGGGGAACCAGCACAACCCTCTAAGGATGGTTTATCTCATTATATATAATGGATGTGTTACAATACGTACAATATACGTACATAAGTACAGAAGCTATACATAGTCTAACAATTTGCGAGCGTGGAAGACGACGGCGGCGGCGATGAGACAGCTCCACTAGGAATACAACGGCGGTGGCTTCTTTGTTGTTTCTGTGGTGGAAGACCCACGCCTACGACACCGCGGCAGGGGGGAAATCCCCTGCTCCCCCGCTCCCTCGCCGCAGCTGCCTCCTGCTCCGCCAACGCCACCGCGGCGGACGATGAGATGCCCTGCTGGCTCCCAACGGCGATGTCAACCTCGACGGCGCGAGCTTCTGCTCGGGGGACGGCGCGGTTCAGCGACGACGAGATCTTCCTCACCAAATCGCCGACCAAATCGTCGAGGAGAGCAAGTTCCTCATCCACCGCACCGCCACCTCCTCTGCTCTCGTCCTTCCAGGTTCGGTTGGGTTCAGTTCGTGCAGGAGCAGGAGCACGCAGAATCCTCCAAATTGTCGCTTCCTAGAAGCTCAAGATGGTGTTGTTCCCAATTTGTGCAGGTCAGGAGAGCAACAACGCACACGCAGCGCAGATTTGTGCGTCTTCTCCATGCAATCTTGTTTACTTAATCTTCAGCCTGGGCCATCTCTGTCACCAACGCCTACAACCTGGGTATGAACCTCTCTTCTCTACTTCATCTTTACTGAATGTGCGTATTCTCTGAACCACTTATTCTTTGTCTACTGAATTTTAGTGAATGTGAGATGTACTCCTGTAAACTGAGATGTGCTTTTGTAAAGTGTGTTGTCAACTTGTGAATTTTAGTGAATGTGAGTGAAAGTTACTCCACAATGTGAGTAAAAATGTTGGGCTCCTCTCATTCTTTTCCCCAATTCAGTATTGTTGTGTAGAAATTGATTCAAAAATTCAGTACTCCTAGGCCAAGAGAGAGATTATGTTAAAAATACAGTTAAGCAGGCATGGTAAAATTGAGTTGGAAAATCAAAATAAGTGAATGAATACTGCTTGAGTTGGAAAATCAGTGTAAATCTACTGTAAAAATTCAGTACTCCTACACTTAGAGATTATGTTAAAAATTCAGTTAAGCAGGCATGGTACTCTTATTTTGGAGTAAAAATTCAGTTTAAAAGTCAGTTAAAAGTCCAGTTTTAGAGCTTGGCTCCTGATCTGACTATAAAGTGTAATGCAAGCTTATTGCTAGCAAGTTTAAAATTCAGTAAACACATGATTCAGTGCACACTTAATACACATGACCTGCTTGTGCTTGTGACTGACTTGGACACATGATTCAGACACACATGTATTCAGACACACATAGCAGGTCTGAAACTCCTAGGAAATCATTTGCATATTGTCAACCTACTGTGAAATGAGTAATAGCTGCATCTTCCAGGATAGTAGTGTGGGCCTCCTAATTAGTTGTAAACCAAAGCACTTAGACATTTTCAAACATGAGTAAATCAGAAACTAGTCTCAGCTTGACTATTGATCTTGTGCATTTTCCTTTCTTTTCAGTGAACTAGTCTCAGCTTGAGTCCTGGTCTACTGTAACTTTTTTTTAAAAGTTGTTTAATTGATAAATCATTTTAAATGGTGTGCCCAGGTTTCAGTGAACTAGTCTCAGCTTGAAATTTGGTTCAGTTAACTCCATACAAGGGTCTCTTTTTGGTTAACAGTTTGGAGTATAGATTAACTGAAACCTGACATTTTAACTGAATTTTACCTTCTTCCTTGCTTAGGAACATGAGCTCTGGCGGCAACACAAAGAATTCAGTAAACACTATTTTTGCAGAATTGTTGTTGTCAGTTAACTGAAACTACAGCACATTCCAATCAATTGGCTGCAGTAAAGAACTGAAGAGATGGTATGATAACAACTGCTCTATTTGTTCTATCTAATCTGTTCTTTTCTATTTAAGAAAAATATAAGCATGCATTTACCAGTAGGCGAGATCATCTAGCTACTTTGTAGTGTTATTATTGTCTAAATAGGAACATTTTACCTCATTAAAAGTACAGCCATCTCCAAAACTACAACACATTTAGCTACTGAACATTTACCTGGTGAGATGTTTAGTCATGCATCCTAATTCAGACGCTGTTGTGTGTTTAAGTAATCTGTCAGAAGTGTTTATTTCCACGCATGCATTATCAAATTGGCTGTGAGCCGTAAGGTGGAATGCTTAGTATTTTTGCTCATACAGGAAACTTGCTCAGTTCGATTAATTCAGCTCCAATGGCGGTATCTGTAAGACATGGAAGTGTGCAATTTTTCTGTATGTGCTCTCATATTTTTGCTCATGCATGCTTTTTTCAGTTAGTTTTTCCCACATTTTGGAAAGAACCATGCACAAAGGAAGCAAACACTTCATCTGATGGTGTACCTTCTTAAGCTAGCAGTACTCTGATGGAGTACCTTCTTCAGAGGGCAAATAGCACCAGCAGCAGCAGTCACGGCGGCAGTCAACAGCAACAACAGAGGAGCAGTAGCATCAACACGAATCAGCAACAGCAGCACAGGCAGAGGAGCAGTAGCATCAACACGGGAAGAGGAGCAGGAGCAGCACGGGAGCTCCACCGGCGGCAGGGGAGAAACAGAGGAGAAACAAGATGCAGCAGCACGGGCTAGCACCACAGGCGGGCACGCAGGCAGAGAAGGAGCACCACGGCGGCGCGTGGGAGCTCGACGAGGACTCACGGGAGACCACGGAGGACGCGTGCGAGCTGCTGTCCACGACGGATCGTGGAGGCCAGCTCCGACAATGCCCGTAGTTGGATCGCGGTGGCGCACGGGAGGCAGCTCAAGGTGGACTCGCGGGAGCACGAGGAGGACTTGCGGGAGCTCGAGTATGATGAGAGGGAGCTCCTGCTCCACCAGATCGTGGTGGCAAATTCCAGCGACACCCGCAGGTAATCGCCGCCGGAGGGGATCGCGGCGGCGCAGGTCTGGGCGGCGGCGGCGGAGCAAGTACTTGGCGACGGCGGCGGCGTTGAAGGTACGTGGTGACGGAGGCGGAACACTTCCTGGTGGGCGGCAATCACGCAGCTTGGCGGCGCCGGCCCCTGGAGACGCACGGGCGACGGCGGAGGAAGACGACGGGGGTGGAGGGACTTGTTTGTGATTGTTTTGAAACTACGAGGGCTTTTTTATAAAATTGGCAATGATCTACGCCTGCGACATGTTTTTCGGGACGGAGGGAGTACAATTTACATTCTGTTAAAATGCAAAGAATTTATTTCTTGGCAACTAAATCATCCCCTGTTTAGTTGCTTTTATGCAGAGGCATTACGGATTTACAATCAGTTGCCAAAGAAAGCCTTCACTTATTATGATGCTGGTGCAAAACATGATTTAGCAGCTATTTTTTACACTACACATTTCGTGATATGTTACTTGTTCTGCTGTTGTTCCATGTTCGTTAATTGTGCATCACATGTTCACCAAAGTGGCTAGGCTATTAGATAGATGGTTCATTTTATAGCCAGGATGTTTTCCATCGTGCTCACAAATGTTGATCAGTACAGTGGTTCGGAAGTTGCCCTCAACCTTTAACAATTTTCTTATATCTGTTTTTTTTATATATGCAGTATGCTTGGTTTATTTATAGGATGCGTTGTAAACTAGATATATTTAGTGAAAGGTTCTGCAGTAATTAAGATAGATACCAACACGGTTTCCTTTATTCCGTTGCTACATTCTATTCTATGATGTGAATTTGTTGGCCAATCATCTAAAAAAAGTAATTGGCAAATGCTTATGCATCAAATACCTGGCATTTTTTCATGCTTGGGCCTTTTTAATTACGAATACCTGGTTTATTTATAGGGATTTTTTGGTAAATTACAGAGTAACATAAATTTAGAAGTAGATACCTAAAGGTAGAAAATAAAATCACAGCCTATAGAAACACTATTGTATTTTTCTATACAAAATCCATCTGGTGACATTATTCAGTAAAATGTCATGAGAAATTTTAAAAGATGATTAAAAAGTGCACTTCAGAGGTACTCATGTTGGTATCTTTTGATCTGGCCATTGTAACTGTGTAAAGTACAGTAATATGTTGTATCTCTGTAAAAGATTGGTGTGCCTTTGTTGTTGATAAGCAGGAGGATATATGAAACTGAAAAGCATGAATCACTTATCACTTAGTTTACAAACATGTATTTGGAAACAATTTTATTTCTAGGTAAATACACATTGTCTGATACACAAGTCGTGTCATTATATAAACCAAACCTCAAAGCTGATCATTTTTTTCCGATGCTTCTACATTGTAAGAAAATTATGAATTGTACTTGGCAATGTAGATCATCAATGGCTTATGACCACAAGTAGAGGCAGATGCACAATGTGAACAGAAACCAAACTTGGTTACGGAAATTATATTAGGTTCGTTTTGCTTTGAACTTGAGATCTAGCAAATTGAAACATTGGAAGTTGGTTCTGAAAATGGCACTAGCTCTGCACTGATTCGAGGTCATGGTTACTAAACACAAGAGTTGACATGTACATATATTTTGTTGCAGTATGTGCTATTAAAGTTCATGCTCTGTATCATGGTATGTTCGCCTTTTGGTTTCATTGGTCATTATGTGTTTCTAAAGATCCTTTGAAGATCAATACCAATCTTTGTTTAGTTACTACAAGAGCATTCTGGCCAAATAAAAGTTGACCAAGAGATGATAGCAAGGAGATAGAAGTTGTCAATTTTGATAATTGAGTCTTTTGATGATTTATTCTTCCATGTCCAGTAGCAAAACATTTTCTGTTAGATGCTGGGATTTCAGACTTCTCATGTGACTTGTGAACTGACCCTCTTCTGCTTGCAATCTTCGATAATTTGGTGGTAAATTAAAAGGTGGATCGAGAAAGATGTTGTGGCTGAATCGTTGACAAATAGGAGTTCAACCTGGCTGTGAAGGTTGCCACCCTGATCTTTCTTTTTGCAGTATTAACTCTGCATCGAACAAAGCAAGTTTCTTGGCACTGTCGAGCTATTATTCAGACACAGTTTCAGGTATACTCGCACACTTAGTTGTGGCATCAGATACATATGCATTTTACATTTAGCTACTTCACGGAATAATTTTGTATTGAAACTGTGACACTCTTCTTTTTTGCAGTCTTTATTCTGCATCATACAGAGCAAGTGTTATGCATGTTTCTTTCCTCCTAGAGAACTCAGTGCATGCACACATCCCAGTGAGGGCCTCAATGAGGAACAGGCTAGGCTGGAGATGTCGGTGATGAGGTTATCCGACATTGGCTGCTTGCTTCTTGAAGCACACCGGTGTTCCCAAGCACTCATCAAGTCTCTGAGATTTTCTGTATCCTCTATGAATGCTCCGCTTGTTTAGTTTGTGGACTAAAATGCTTGAACGATTGTTTTTGGTGAAACAACCAATAGTTATAAGGGATAGAAAATAGTCTGCTGCAACAACAAATCATTCACTTATGCACCAGAATACTGATTTAGGTGACCAGCAGGCAAATTAAGTAAGATTTATCAGTAGAACAGAAAAATCGATCATAGTACTGCATCCTTGCAAGTGAAATGCCAGTGTTAGTTATCTGAACACTCTGGAGAATTGCTTGCAGAAGTAGTTTAGTGCTTAGTAAGTTGTTAAGAGTGCAAATTTCTAGGCTTGGTTCATCTCCTAATAAGATGCTCTTTTTGCTATTTGTAGCTGATCAAAAAGTAACAACTTACCATAAATGATAGGAGTGCTGTTCATATGTCAGAGTCAGACCAGTGATGAAAAATAGTCAGAATTCTCTGGCAACATACATGCACAACTTGACAATGAAAGATCACTTGTATTGCTCGAAAAGTGAAGGTACGCTTTGATGTTCTTGCGAGTTCCATCCTCTTATAGTTACATATAAAGTTTTGTTCACTCACAAGCAGCAGAAAAGCATGATTCATGAATCTTCCTATAGGATAATAAGACTTGCTACTGAAGAATGATTTGACGGTAAGTAAGTGAAGACCATAAACTCAAGTAATTGAAACTGGAAACACCTTATGGGCGCAAATCCACGTTCAAATTTAGGAGCTGAAATGGCATGTATTGGTTTAGATACCCCAAAAAATGTATTAAGAAACTCAGTGAAGAAATATATTCTGCGGGGAAGAGAAAGCACATTATACTCACTGGCCAGTCTAGTGTGTGCATACCTTGCTACAGACCACACTGGATTCTACGATTCTGGATGAACTGCAACAGCAAAGTCATATGGGAATTCAAACCCCGATTGAATACAAAGGAAATTATAAGATGTGATTACAGCATGATGCTTACAGTTACTCACTGATAAGCATATCCTTTTGTGAGGGTAAAACCTACCACTAGGGGTTGTCATGCTGAACAACAAAGACAAACTATAACTTAAAAAAAATCGAAGTTGCAATGAATTCATTACTTTCAGATCTGCGTATTTCTTAATTTAACATTTCTTCAAATAACTTGCTTCATATTTAATATTCAATGATCATATAGCTCTTTGTAATTTGGTTATCCGTCAGGCTGGGCAAAGAATATTTTCCTTGGGTACGCAGGCCGAATTTACATAGAAGCTTTATGAATCAGTGGCAGCTAGCCTTGAGGGCTAAAGCCTAAAGGCTAGGATCCTTCACAGGATATTTTCTATTGTTCAGGTTTTGCTGCATGCCCTCCTCTCCAGATCATCGCGAGATTCTTAACACACATATTTTATGTAGCTTCCTGATACACATCATTTGAGAAACTGAACCGTAAGATCTTGCATGCTTTTTATATGTGTTGGTTCATGTTTTTTGTTTATCCGGTATTGAAATCAATATCACCAGTAATTCGTTGATGAAGTAGTAAATATTTTTGAAATGAGATATGTCGTTTGATTTTCATTCATCCAAGTCTGATGTTATCAAGTGCTCATGGCTAGCCAGTCTACTTTAGAAGTATAGAAAGGCTGATAGTTCCTATGTTGGTTCAGCGCAAAAGAGATGTTTAGGAGATGTAAGTTTTACATTGCTGCCTGCATTTGATTCTGCAAACAACACTTTGTGTTGGGGAAAGCCTACATTTCCCCATAGTTTTTTCTTTTAGTATCTTGCATGATGTGAAGATTCTTTCCACATTGCTGTCTGCATTTGATTCAGCTTTTTTGTTTTCCCACATAATTTATATAGCTAAACATGTCGTTTCCAATATTTCACGCTGCTGGGCGTGTGTTGATGGACGAGTGCTGGATGGCGGCGTTGTTTGGCGTCGTGGTGGCGTCGACGGCAGCTAGACCTGGCAAGGTTAATGCGTCAGTAGCTCTGAAGATGGATTGGTGGCAGTTGGTGGCGGCGGCCTCTGAGTGTGCGCCGGACCGATGGGTGCCCCATACCCGGCAGGTGGCTTGGTTGGGGTCTCAGGTCTTAGATGTTAGGTTTGGCTGCGAGGTTTGTTTGGTATTAGGCCTAGATCAGCATCCCTTCATCAACTGGATAGGAGTAGCGACAGATGTTGTCTAGACGGTGGTTTCAGTCTTACTGGTGTATTACTTTGTAAGGTCTTTTGTGAATAATTAATAAAATGGCTGCATGCATTGCCCAGATGCAGAGGCCGGGGGTCTTCCTCTTTTGAAGAAAACATAACTATCTTTGACCAAAACAAATTGTAAGCTGTAAGGATGTTTGTGGCAAGATATGCACACTTGTAGTGCTCGACGAACAGAAGACCAGTTTTTTTTTTCTTTCGCGCACATACATAAAGTGAGCACTATTATATTTCCATTCTGCTTTTTAATAATAATATACTGCCAAGTTCTTCATCATTGTGTTATATATGCAGGTGATAGTTGCTGCCACTAGAGATACTGAACCAACAATGCTGCCACTAGAGATACTGAACCGATCAAATTAGTTGCTTCGGTGTATCATGTTTTTATGACTTGTCTGTTCCCAGTTTATCATGGACCATTGACGGGTTCAAGGGATACCCAATACCCTTGGTCCCTGTTAGACCATTGACGGCTTGCAGACTCCAGGACAGTGATCATCACGGATCGGCTGGTGTAGGCTGTTGAATATATGAGGAAATTACTACTCCCTCCGATCCAAAAAAAATATTATGGCTTTAGTTCAAATTTGAACTAAAGCTAAACTAAAGCCAGGGCACTATTTTGGATCAGACAGAGTACAAGATTTAATCCAAATAGAAACTAAACTAATCATGCGGACTAGCAAAATAGAATAGACGAATAGATCAAATCTAAATCACATAAGGAGTTTGGATTTGTGAGTAATATCCAGCTTTGTTTTGCAAGCATAGCCTGATTAGGGCATCTCCAAAACGGACTTTCAAACCGTCCTAATCCGTTTAGACCGTGTGGTCCGGACGTGTTTTAACATCCAACGCGGCCCACTCAAATCCCCCTCCCGGGCGCATTCTCTTCCACTCCGCCCCTGCTCCCCTTTACTTTGCATCTGTGCCCTCCTCCGATGCTGCTGATGTACCTCTTCGGCCGACACCTAGTCATTGCTGGACGACTGCAACCACCATCCACACGCCCACTCGCCTTGTACTACAGTGTCATCCACCCAGGATTCGTCCGCAGCCATGTACCCTGCTGATGTACCTCTTCGGCCGACACCCAGTCATTGCTGGACGACTGCAACCACCATCCACATGCCCGCTCGCCTTGTACTATGGTGTCGTCCACCCAGGATTCGTCCGCAGCCATGTACCCTCCGCCCCCTATCTTGGACGTCCATGGCGGACACCACACATGGCAGGTGGTCAAGTGCCATTGACCTTTTTTTTAAAAAAATATGTCGTTTTTTTAGAGTATGAAGGATGGAGGGGTACTCGAGCATGGAGGATGAGTTGTTGAGCGATGCATGGTTGGCCTTATCCGCAGATTTCATTGGCTGGAGACGAAGAGGGTTCTTCTGGCAGCGCGTGTATGGTTCGTTTCACGCACGAAAGCACAATGTGCCTTACGACATGCACATCATCAATGAACGCAATGTGAAGTCATTAGCATATTGATGGTACACCATCCAGACCACCGTCACCAAGTTTTGTAAGCGGTTGATCGGCTGGAGGCAATGTAGCCATTGGACGCGGCATCCATGGAGATCGTAAGTTTTGCCTCTTCTTGCTTAACTTGTTGATTGATTCATTCTTACATGACTATCCATGTGACCCGCTCCATCGACTTTCGGCTGCCCATCCCGCCAACCCCACCGTCACTGCCGGCCGATGAAAACGACCCCTTCCACGTTCCTCCATCGCCGACCTGCCCAGACGATGAAGGAAATATGCCCTAGAGGCAATAATAAAGTTGTTATTTTATATTTCCTTATATCATGATAAATATTTATTATTCATGCTAGAATTGTATTAACCGGAAACTTGATACATGTGTGGATACATAGACAAAACACCGTGTCCCTAGTGAGCCTCTAATAGACTAGCTCGTTAATCAAAGATGGTTAAGTTTCCTAACCATGGACATGTGTTGTCATTTGATGAACGGGATTACACCATTAGGAGAATGATGTGATGGACAAGACCCATCCGTTAGCTTGGCATATTGAACGTTCAGTTTTATTTCTATTGCTTTCTTCATTTCATATACATAGTCCTTTGACTATGAGATTATGCAACTCCCGGATACCGGAGGAATACCATGTGTGCTATCAAACGTCACAACGTAACTGGGTGATTATAAAGATGCTCTACAGGTATCTCCGAAGGTGTTTGTTGGGTTGGCATAGACCGAGATTAGGATTTGTCACTCCGAGTATTGGAGAGGTATCTCTGGGCCCTCTCGGTAATGCACATCATAAGAAGCCTTGCAAGCAAAGTGACTAATGAGTTAGTCATAAGGTAATGTATTACGGCACGAGTAAAGAGACTTGTCAGTAACAAGATTGAACTAGGTATGAAGATACTGGCGATCGAATCTCGGGCGAGTAACATACCAATGGACAAAGGGAATTACGTATATTGTCATAAAGGTTCGACCGATAAAGATCTTCGTAGAATATGTAGGAGCCAATATGGGCATCCAGATTCCGCTATTGGTTATTGACCGAGAGGTGTCTCGGTCATGTCTACATAGTTCTTGAACCCGTAGGTTCCGCACGCTTAACGTTCATTGACGATATAGTTTTATATGAGTTATGTATGTTGGTGACCGAATGTTGTTCGGAGTCCCGGATGAGATCACAAACATGACGAGGAGCTCCGGAATGGTCCAGAGGTAAAGGTTGATATATGGGATAATAGTGTTTGGTCTCCGGAAGGGTTCCAGAATTCACCGGAAGGGGTTCCGGATGTTTCCCGAAATGTTTGGGTACGAGAACACTTTATTTGGGCCAAAGGGGAAAGCCCACGAGGCTTTTGGAAAGTGCAAAAGGAAGTTTTGCAGAGACCAGAGGCTAGACGCCAGGAACCCTGGCGTCTAGGGGGTAGACGCCGGGAACCCTGGCGTCTAGCCCTGGAGTCCGAGAAGGACTCTTACCTTTCGGGCAAAACCGACTTTGAGGAGGCTTTTACTCCAAGTTTTACCCCAAGGCTCAAAATATAAATAGAGGGGCAGGGCTAGCACCCAAGACACATCAAGATTCACCATGCCGTGTGCCGACAACCCTGTCACCTCTAGTTTATCCTCCGTCTAGTTTCTGTAGTGCTTGGCGAAGCCCTGCAGAGATTGTTCTTCATCACCAACCGTCACCACACGGTCATGCTGCCGGAACTCATCTACTACTTCGCCCGTCTTGCTGGATCAAGAAGGCGAGGACATCATCGAGCTGAACGTGTGCTGAACGCGGAGGTGCCGTACGTTCGGTACTTGATCGGGACGGATCGTGAAGGTGTATGACTACATCAACCGCGTTGATAAACGCTTCCGCTTTGCGATCTTCAAGGGTATGAAGATGCTCTCCCCCTCTTGTTGCTGTGCATCTTCTAGATAGATCTTGCGTGAGCGTAGGAAAATTTTGAAATTGCATGCTACCTTTCCCAACAGTGGCATCCGAGCCAGGTCTATGCGTAGATGATATGCACGGGTAGAACACAAAGAGTTGTGGGTGGTGATCGTCATACTGCTTACCACCAATGTCTTATTTTGATTCAGCGGTATTGTTGGATAAGCGGCCCTGACCAACCTTACATGGCCACGTTCATGAGACCGGTTCCACCGACAGACATGCAACTAGTTTTGTATAAAGGTGGCTGGCGGGTGTCCGTTTCTCCAACTTTGGTTGAATCGAATTTGACTGCGGTCGGTCCTTGTTAAAGGTTAAAACAACAAACTTGATAAATCACCGTTGTGGTTTTGATGTGTAGGTAAGAACGGTTCTTGCTAGGCCTGACCTAGACGCCCTACCCAAGGTCACTACCCTAGAGTCAAGAACGTTCAAAGTACAACCAAGTATATCGACTGAAGTAACCTTGGAGTGCAATCCACTCGACCAATTATCTCACTCGGATACCCCAATTCCATTCGACCAAGAAGAAGTCACTCGACCATACAAGAAACCACTCAGAGTACAGAAGATCTAAAAGCCACTCAGGACGACAACAGTCAGGCGTTCAGTCCGCAGTCTTTAAGATCATTTATATCTCTTTATAGCTGGCGTTATCAGTAACGCCCTGTCTTAATGTACATTGAACCCTGTGTAACGGGCGACGGCTGGGGTCCTGGCGCACTCTATATAAGCCACCCCTCCTCTGGCACAAGGGTTCGCACCCCCTGTAACTCTCACGCATAATCCAGTCGACCAAGCCTTTGGGCACCGAGATGTAGGGCTATTACTTCCTCCAAGAAGGGCCTAAACTCGTAAATCATGCGTGCACAACCTCACCGTAGCTAGGACCTTGCCTCCTCCTACGTACCCCTATTCTATTGTTAGACTTACTCCCACGACAGTTGGCGCCCACCTTGGGGCGGGTGTCTTAGCGACTTCCGGTGAGGTTGCATTTTTTCCGATCTTCAACATGGTTTCTGGCGGTGGTTTGGCCTTGGGACGCGAGATCCGACTCGGCGCGTTTGTCTTCATCACCGACGACTCCGCCTGGTTACAAGAGGCCCCCCTCGACGTCGAGGCCCTTCCCGTTCGCGGGGCGGTGCACTTCAATGCGAGTGCCTGCGGCGTCCTCCTACGGCAGCCGTCGACCCACTATCGGTCGGCTCCCGTGTCATCCACCCTTCCAGCTGTACGCCGTTGTAAGAGATCTGGTCGATCGCAGCTTCAACGCTGGGTGAAACATGCGGTGGCTCGGCAGTCGGCCACCCCACAAGTCATGGAAATCGAGCCAGATGAATCTATTTACGGACTATTCAACCTGTCGACTGATTCCGCTGAGACTCTGTCCGAGTGCGGGAGCAGCAACCCGGCGGCAGAGGTCCTGGTGGTCAACACGCCGTGTAGCCCGCCTGGTTTCCGTCGTAGTGGCGACGGTGATGGTGGTGGAGGTTAGTCTCGCGGCCATGACGAGTATCACCCAAAGCCCTCACTTCGGAGCAGAGGGAAGAGCTGCATCATCACAACGTGGAGGCCCTCCACACCCCCATCATCGGGGAAACCTACGAGGCTTGGGCCTTGGAGACTACGTGCCTCGCCACCTTGGTTGAGCGCGCATGTCTGGAGAATCTCCAACATTCACTTAACGAACGTGCTCGTCGGCAGATCCCCGAATCCAGTCGACGGAATCGACAATTGTTTCCACCTGAACCTCAGGTATATCGCACACCAGTCCAGAATCTTGCAGCCGCAACCCACATAGCAGAGTCAATTTAGCCATCCCGTTTAGAGGCTGGTAGAGGTTTGATGCAAATCCGAGCATTGCTTCCGGCGGCGGGGGAACAAAACTTAGCCATTTCTCAGTCGCGCAACAGGATCCACAACCGGTCCGTGATGGCGGACACCGTCCAGTCAGCTCACAGCCCAAGATCGCCTCCGCGGCGCACTACAAAAAAAATACACTTCCGTGATGATACGTGTTTGTCACAGTAGGTCGTGTTTTTTGTCATGCATGTACATCCGTGACGATTTTATGACAGAATCAAGATAGTCATACCTGCGCTGTCGTAGAAGTGTTCCATGACATTACCAAAATTATCATCACGGAAGTGTCCACTTCCATGACGATAAATCGTGCGTCACAGAAGTGCTTTCGTCAAGGGTGACCGACACGTGGCATCCACCGTAACGGAACGCCGTTAAGCTATCGGGTCAGATTTTGGATCCGATAACCCGTTAACAGCCCTGACCAATGGGAAATTTCCACGTGTAAAATTCTGATTGGCCGAAGGAAACACGTGTTGCCTCACTGTTGGGACAGATGTCATCCACTCATTGGACAGGAGGCGCCTATGATAGGTCGACATGTGGCACGGGCCAACAGTGGCCCATTCCAGTGAAAAAGGCCGGCCCAGTAAAAATTAGCAGGCCGACCCATATAAGGCCTACTCGTGTCAGGTCCATTTAAGCCCACGGCCCATACGAGATGTGCCAATTCGGCCCGTCAACGGCCCGTTAAAGATTTGACACCATTGCAGCCCATCGTCAGTTCGCGCCCGTTAACAGCCCGCTATATATTTGGGCTAAATATCGGCCCGATGAGATTTCAGCCTGTTAATGGCCCATTTAATGGATGGGCCAATTTTCAGGATGTACATCTTTCGGCCTTTTAGCGACCCATTTAAATGTTGGGCTAATTTCCGGCCCGGTGTGTCTTTTAGCCTGTTGACGGCCCGTAAATCTTATGGGCCATTTGTAGTCGGATCTGAGTTTCAGCCTTTTAGCGGGCCATTTAAGTGTTGGTCCAATTTCTGGCCCGGTGTCACTTTCAGCCTGTTGGCGGCCCATAAATCAGTTGGGCCATTTGTAGTCGGACCTGAGTTTTGGCCTTTTAGCGACCCATTTAAGTGTTGGGCCAATTCCCGGCCCTGTGTGCCTTTCTACCTATTAACAGACCATAAATGAGTTGGGCCATTTGTAGTCGGACCTTAGTTTTGGCCTTTTAACGGCCCATGCCCTTCATGGTCCAATACCAGCCCGGTTTCTCTTTCGGCCTGCTAAATGCCCACAACACAGTTGGGCCGTTTACAATACGACGTGACTTTCGGCCTCTTAGTGGCCCATGCTCTTCATGGTCCAGTACAAGCCCGCTGTCTCTTTCGGCCTGCTAAAGGCCTACAGTATAGTTGGGCCATATGTAGCCCAAACTTAGTAACGACCTGTTAATGACCCGGGTGGTAAGAGGGCCGACCATTAACTTTCGGCCTAGTAACGGCCTATTAACTTAATGGGCCCACTAAAGTTCGTTCATGTCTTTAGGCCAAATTAGATCATTTGAGCCCATTCCGACGAGCAATTATGCATAGGATCAAAACCGATCAAGCAAAGGTACGGCATACAGGGAATAACGTTGCACATCCAGCATATATTACAGGAAATTACATCCACTGGGCAATCAAAGATTTGTGCTAGTGCAAATAAATGAGCAGAACCTAACCATCTACAACATCACAATCTGCAACCTCAGCACAGATGACGCCCATAATCATGTGGGCAAGTTCTTGCTGCTTTGCTACACTGCCTCTGGAAACATTGATCAGTTGTTGTGTCGCACGACTCCGCACCTCTGATTCATCCACCATTTCCATCATTGCTTCAGCCATTAATTGGTTCATAAACATACATTTATTCCGTTGCATTCGAGATAGAGGATACTGAACAGATTCAGATGACGATTTTGGCAGGCTTGTATTATTGATAGTGGAGAGTGTCTCGACCACTGCATCATAACATAAATTAGGACGGGAACCAAACAGATTAATCATGAGTTATTGCCATATTATCTGGCCTAGATTTACTGGAAAGAAACAATGGGGTTGCCTTGCTATTTTCAGAGTTTGTCTTCAGCAGCCTGCACAAAATTAACACACTAGCATTGCTATCATTGGTCAAGTCAGATAATAGGGAAGCAACATTGACACAACGAACGTTTGGGCAACTAGCCTACACCAAATTAACACAATATGGCACAACTATCATCAGCCAGGTAAGGTAATACGAAAGCAACATTGACACAATGAATGAATGGGCAACCAAAGAAGCACTACAATTCAGTAATGTGCGTGATATGAGATAGTACATTCATGCAACTCAGTATGCAAAACTACCAGACAGTTTCCCTTACAAAAATCAACATTGGCGCCTTTAACATTTTGCTACAACTAATTTTAGATCAGATGAAGGTTAGATTCACGCCGATTAACAAAATACATGCTGATGTAAAAATATAGTGATATACAACAGGTACTTACATCAGCATTGGAGCACAAAGAATTCCCGCAAGATATTTTCCTTGAATACGATCCCAATGGAGGAAATCTTGTATCGTTTAACCTTATTTTCTAAAAGAGAGATGGGTAAGAAACATGTAGAAAATATGATCAGAATGCTATAAAATTTCATGATGCGAGGATACGCACACGCTTCTTAGAATGGAGTTGACATTCTTTTGCTGGACTGGAGCGGACTAGTTCTTTGGCCACTGGAATCTGCTTATTATCAGTGGGAGTTGGGTTTCTCTGTGCTGGAGCAGTATCTATGAAAAATGGAGTTGGTTTATTATCTCCTGGCGTTTGGATCTTTTGCAAAGACCTGGACCCTTTAGATTCTAACATAGCCGTATTCCCCTTGCATGCCTTATATAGAAGAATGGTGATTCAGTTATAAAACATGCTACAATAGAGATGGAATAGGTATTGAAGAATAGAAAGGCATGACATATTGACATGTATTCCCTCCATCCGAAAATAAATGGATGGGTCTAGGCGTATTTCAGTTCTAGATACATCCAGTTTTATCCATTTCTATGAAATTTAATCCAGATGGAGGGAGTATGATGTAAGAGCTAGGGATACGACAGGACAACACAGTAAAAAAACCCACTGAAAAACCCACTGCAGAACCAAAGTATTCAAACCCACTGATATGAGATAGTACACTCATGCAACTCAGGATGCAAAACTACCAGGCAGTTTTCCTTGCAAAAATCAACATTATGGCCTTTAATCATACATTTTGCTACAACTAAATTTAGATCAGATAAATGTTAGATTCACGCCGATTAACAAAAATACATGCTGATGTAAAAATATAGTGATATACAACAGGTACTTACATCTACACTGGAGCACAGAGAATTCCTGCAAGAATCTTTCCTCATAAACAATACTGTCGGGGATATTACTACTGGGCGTAAACCGGCCAGGAAAGGCCGGGTTAACTTCATCCGTAGTTGATTATGCTTGAAGCCCATGTAGACAGAAGAGGAAAGGTCCAGGGCCCAGAACCGGTTTAAGGCCCGTAGCCGTGAACCGACATTTGTATGAAACTTGTATTGTAAGATAGAAAGAGTGGAGACCGAACCAGACACGTTTATGAGCCGATCTCGGGACTCTGTAAACCGACGGGCGCCACCCATGTATATAAGGGGATGACCCGGCAGCGGTTCAGGACAACAGACAACAACTCGAGAGCCAGACAAAGCGGATTCGCTCCCTGGCCGTCGAAACCCTAGCAATACCAATCACAACTAGACGTAGGCTTTTACCTTCCTTGAAGGGGCTGAACTAGTATAAAATTCCCCGTGTCCCTTTATCCGGTTTAACCCCTTAAAGCTAACCCGTAGCGATGGCTCCACGACTAAGTCCTTCCACAAGGACGTCTGCCGTGACAAACCCACGACAGTTGGCGCCCACCGTGGGGCTATCGCACGATGGTTTTGAGTTCTTGAAGGGCAGCTTCGATGGACTTAAGGGATATGCTATGGGCCGGATGACAAAGAGTCGTCGCGGCAAGCTCTACATCGACAACGCAGGATGGGGTCCCGAGGCCGATTCAATCGAATACGGATACCGGGTCCCCTTTGGTGGGATTCACGTCTTCATCGGCAAGATCGGCGAACCGGCCCCCGAGCCGGACATCTATATCGACATCGTTGAAATGGCTCGGCGTGCAAGTTCTTCGCCGGTTCAGCCGGAGGCAAGGCATGTTTTCATGGGTGTCATCCATGGATCGAGGTACAAGGACGGACCGGTGTCCGATGGAGAGACCATGGTCTGTTCTGATGATGAGTCTTCTGGAGAGACCGAATCACTTTACCAGTTGCAGGACGGCCGGATTGAGGGAGGATCCGAGGGCAACAGTATTTCGGATTCCCCCGATCTACCAAACCGGGCCGCCATCTTCATGGCCGGCACACAATCGGCGCCTCATTCATCTACCGCCACAGCAATGCTCTCCGGTTCAACGACGGCCACACCAGCAGGGGCAGGAAGCTCGACACCGCCTCCGGCCCAAGTCTTGTCTGATTTGTTCGATGCTTTGGCAACGTTGATGGCCGTGGAGGTGGATGCAGCAGCGAGGGATCAGCACAATGCGGAGATTGCAAAGGTAAAAGATCAAATAGCCCAGGCTAAAGCGGACCTGGCAACAGAGAATGCTAGGATGGCTACAGAGCGGGCTGAATTGGAAGCACAGGCCTACCGGATTAGACTGGATCAGAATGCTTCAGAGGAAGTCATGAGAAGAAGGTATCGATCACGTCTCCCGTCGGTTTATGAGCCGCAGAATCTTTTCAACACACCAGGAGCAGGGGCTGGTAACCAACCCACACTAAACCGGGCGGGGGCGCCGGGAACAGGAGCGCCGGTTCAGCCACGCACGACGGACCCGCCTCGCCAGAACAACGTTGTGCCACAGTATGTATCAACGCCGCCCGGGCATTATTCCAACCCGTTGGACAACATTGTGGCCGCCGCTTCACGCCTGGCGTCCCTCCCAACCGACGGCGAGTCACCAGTTGCAGTGGAAGCATGTCGGGCCAGGGATCTCCTTCAAACAACACTAAATCAATAGCAGGCATATTCTCATAGTCGTGAGAGGATTCATTCCACTCCCCGTCCAAGCTGGAGTTATAGCAGACACGTGGAGGACGAACCAGCCGTGTCCAGTAGTGCACATCGCCGAATTTCACCACGAGGGAACAACCCGGCCGGGGGAGGCGCTAATGCGCAAGATGTTGTGGACCATGGCCGCGCACGTCGGGAGGCCGAGTTGGCAGCTCGACACGAAGCACGACAACATACTCCGGTTCACCCCACAGCCTCCATGGAGCCAGGAGTGATGTTCAGTTCCTTAGGGGTGTCGTGTTTAACCCCCGCTTTGCATAATGTGAGACTGCCCAAGGATTTCAAGGGACCTCGTAAGGTACCAAATTACACCGCCGATTTGCAACCAGAGGCGTGGGTGGAGAGCTATGAGATGGCAATGGAGATGTTAGATGTGGATGAGGCAGTGTGTGCTAAATATTTCACCATGATGTTGGAAGGGACAGCTCGCACTTGGTTGAAGAGCTTGTCGACCAACTCTGTTGGATCATGGGCCGAATTGAAGCACCGGTTTATCCAGAACTTCAAGGATACGTGTAAGCAGCCGATGTCAATCGTGGATCTGGCCGCTTGTGTCCAAGAGGAAGGGGAGTCCATGATCCATTGGGTCAAACGGTTCTCAGCAATTTTGCATTCATCAGATCGTATCAATGCAGACACTGCAGTGTTAACATTAGAGGGCAATTGTCGTTTCAAACCGCTAAAGCAGAAATTGGGAAGGCTCAAATGTCACTACAATGATATGTCAACACTCATGGCTGCTTTGGTTAAATACGCCGATTCGGATAATACCAAGGATCCAGATTCAGTGGAGGACAAACCGGAGAAAGGTAAGAAGAATGACAATGCCAAAGGTCAACAGCATAATCCGGCAGGGCATGGAAACGGTGGTAAGCGCAAGGCCGACAGTAGCTTGGACTTTGTTGCAAATACCAACGCACAGGAGAATGGCCAGCGCCGTAAGGGCAAGCAGCCCCAGAGGGGCGGCGGTTCAGGCAACAATTTGGAGCGCTTGTTAAATCAGCCCTGTCCAAAGCATGGATCGAAGGAGCAGCCGACATCACATCTTTGGAAGGACTGTTATATCATGCGGGATTTCAAGAATTCCAATATGTTCCAATATGACAACGGCCCGCCCGGCAGGTCAGGAGGAGGTTTCCACGGGCCGGGTTACGGAGGTAGTGGTTCCGTTCAGGGTTTCCAGGCAACCAAACCGGACACGTCAATCAAGGGCACCAAGGCAACCAGGGAGGTTACAACCATCAGGGGAGTCAGCAGCAGCAGCAGTCGGATTATCAGAGCAATCCCAAACAGCTAAACAGTGGGCAATATCATGTCTTCACTACTAGTTTGTGCAAACATGATCAGAAGCTTCACAAAAGGGCAGTAAACTCTGTTGAGCCGGCAGTACCTCAGTATTTACGCTGGTCTGAGCAACCTATTTTGTGGAGTAGAGATGATCACCCACCCCAGGTTGATAATCCAGGTCATTTGGCCCTGGTGGTAGCCCCTCAAGTTGGGGGATACAAGTTCACTAAAGTGCTCATGGATGGGGGAAGTAGTATCAATATTTTGTATTATGATACATTCCACCTTATGGCGTTGACAGATAAGGATCTTAAACCGTCAAATACGGTCTTTCATGGTGTGGTGCCTGGTAAGTCTGCATATCCTGTTGGCAAGATAGCTTTGGAGGTAGCTTTTGGAGATGACTATGATTCAAGGTCAGAAACATTGACATTTGAGGTGGTAAAGATCAAAAGTCCGTACCACGCCTTGTTTGGGCGGCCGGTTTATGCTAAGTTTATGGCAAGGCCATGTTATGTTTATCTACAGCTTAAAATGCCAGGTCATAAAGGGACTATCACAATAACATGGAAGTAGAAAGATTGCTTTGGAGTGTGAAGAAGGTGATGCGGCTTATGCCGAGTCGGTTTGTGCTAGGGAGGAGCTAAAATTCTATAAGGAGCAAGTTGATCCGGCAGACATGACCTCTTTAAAAAAGCCAACTACAGAACATGATCCAACATTGAAGTTCAAATCGGCTAGAGACACTAAGATGGTTGACTTTGTTCCTGGCGATTCATCCAAACAGTCCAGCATCAGCGCTAACCTGGATCCCAAATAGGAAAGCGCGCTCATCGAGTTCATCCATGAGAATCGGGACATCTTTGCATGGAAACCTTCTGACATGCCAGGTGTACCGAGGGAACTCGCTGAGCACACACTCAACATTGATCCTAAGTTCAAACCGGTCCGGTAGTTCCTCCGCCGTTTCAATGAGGAGAGAAGTAAGGCTATAGGTGAAGAGGTAGCCCGTCTGTTGGCTGCTGGGTTTATTGTCGAAGTTTTTCATCCAGAGTGGTTAGCCAATCCGGTGCTAGTTCTTAAGAAAAACGACACTTGGCGCATGTGTGTGGACTACACAGATTTAAGCAAGGCTTGCCCTGCAGACCCCTTTGCTCTCCCTCGCATTGATCAGATAATTGATGCTACGGCGGGTTGTGGCCGTTTTTGTTTTCTGGATGCCTACTCTGGTTATCATCAGATCAAAATGGCGGTTAAGGACCAGGAGAAGACAGCTTTCATAACTCCCTTTGGAGCCTTCTGCTATGTTTCCATGCCGTTTGGACTCAAGAGTGCCCAGGCAACTTACCAGCGATGTGTTCAGAATTGCCTTCATAAACAAATTGGGCGCAATGTTCATGCATATGTGGATGATATTGTGGTCAAGTCCAGAAAGGAGGAGACATTGATAGATGATCTACAAGAAACCTTTGACAATCTCCGGGTTTACAAGATGATGCTCAATCCGGAGAAGTGTGTCTTCGGTGTCCCGGCAGGCAAGCTCTTAGGCTTTCTGGTATCAAACAGAGGCATTGAGGCTAATCCGGAAAAGATTGCGGTAATTACATCCTTGGCTAAACCGGCGTGTATTAACGATGTTCAACGTCTGGCCGGCCGGATTACAGCCTTGAGCCGGTTTATCAGTCGCCTTGGAGAGAAGGCCATCCCCTTATATCAGATGCTCAAGAAAACAGATAACTTTGTCTGGAGCGAGACAACTGATAAGGCGTTCGAGGATCTGAAGAGGCAGCTAGCTGAACCGCCCGTGCTTGCAGCATCGATCGATAAAGAGCCATTATTATTATATGTGGCTGCTAATGCCCGGGCTGTTAGCGTAGCTATTGTGGTAGAGCACAAGGAGCTTGGCAAGGAATATCGGGTTCAACGGCCGGTTTATTATATCAGCGAGGTGCTCATTGAGTCAAAACAGAGGTATCCGCATTGGCAGAAGCTGGTATATGGGGTGTTTATGGCGAGCCGGAAGCTTAAACATTATTGTCAGGGCCATCCTATCATAGTGGTCAGTTCAGCTCCTCTGGGCGACATCATTCAAAACAGAGAAGCAACTGGCCGGATTGCCAAGTGGGCTATTGAGCTTGGACCTCATGGGCTCAAATATATACCTCGCACAACGATCAAATCCCAAGCACTCGTGGATTTCATCAATGATTGGACGGAGTTACAGGCACCTGAAGAGAAACCAGATAATACATATTGGACTATTCATTTTGATGGATCTAGACAGTTGGAGGGCTCGGGGGCTGGAGTCATACTAACTTCCCCACGAGGTGACAAGTTTTGTTATGTCCTCCGTTTAATGTTCCCTTGTACTAACAATGCAGCTGAATATGAGGCTTTGCTCCACGGTCTTCGGATGGCTAAGGAGATGAATTTGAGCCGGGTTAAGTGCTTTGGCGATTCAGATCTAGTGGCTCAGTAGGTGTCTGGCACTTGGGATTCTAAGGACCCACTCATGGCTGCATATCGGCGAGAGGTGGACGCAGTGGCTGGTCACTTTAAAGGATATCAGGTGGACCATATAGACCGGCAGAAGAATGAAGCGGCGGATGCTTTAAGTCATCTTGGTTCCCAACGTAAACCGGTCCCGCCCAATGTCTTTCTTGATGTGTTGCACAATCCGTTAGTCAAAGTACCAACCGAAGAAGATTTGGCTATTCCTGATCCGGAGGCTCAGTTGGTGGCCGCTCTGCATGCCATACCGGATTGTACGATCTCATATCTGGATTACATGAACCGGGGCGAGTTACCAGATGATGAAACATTGGCTCGATAGATAATCCGATGTTCCAAGTCCATGACCATACTCAACAGGGAGTTACATCATTACAGTGTTTCAGGAGCAATTCAGCGCTGTGTTTATCCTCAAAAAGGTTGTGAGATTTTGCGAGAAATCCATGAAGGGGATTGCGGTCACCACGCCGGTTCAAAGTCGTTGGTTGCCAAAGCTTTTTGCCACGATTTTTACTGGTTGACGGCACATGCTAATGCGGAGGATTTAGTCAAAAGATGTGATGGATGTCAAAAATTTGCCCGCCGTGCGCACGTTCCGGCTCAAGAGTTGCAGATGATTCCAATTACATGGCCGTTTGCAACTTGGGTGCTTGATATGGTTGGACCCTTCAAGCGTTCTAAGGACAAAAAGACCCAACTATTGGTAGCAGTTGATAAATTCACTAAATGGGTGGAGGCAGAGCCAGTCAGCAAGTGTGATGCAGCCACGGCGGTTCAATTCATCAAGAAGGTGATATTCCGGTTTGGTTTTCCACGCAGCATTATAACAGATAATGGTACTAATCTATCAAAAGGGGAGATTGAAGAATTCTGTCAACGTGAGCACATCCGGCTTGATCTAGCGTCGGTGGCTCACCCCCAATCTAATGGTCAAGCAGAAAGGGCAAATCAAGAAATTCTACAGGGTATCAAACCAAGGCTTATGGTTCCCTTAAAGCGGACGTCGGGTTGTTGGGTTGAGGAGCTACCTTCTGTGTTATGGAGCATCAACACCACACCCAATAGGTCTACGGGTTACACACCTTTCTTCATGGTTTATGGAGCGGAGGTGGTTCTTCCTAGTGACATCCGTCACGATTTTCCCCGTGTGGCAGCTTATGTTGAAGCTGATAATGAGAAAGCACGTCAGGATTCACTGGACCTGTTGGATGAAGAGCGTGATCTTGCAGCAGCACAATCAGCGATTTATCAACAAGATCTCCGATGTTATCACAGCCGTCGAGTTAAAACCAAAACCTTTCAAGAAGGTGATTTGGTGCTCCGGCTCATCCAGGATCAGACTGATATGCACAAGTTATCCCCACCTTGGGAAGGACCCTTTGTGGTCAGCAAAAATCTGCACAACGGATCTTACTACCTCATTGATGTTGGAGAGCATAAAGACTCACATCAATCGGAGGAGGAGACCAAGCGGACATGGAACATAGCTCTCCTTCGGCCTTACTATACTTGAAGCCATAGGCTCTTCATCTGTACATATTTATGACAGTGTATATATCATATAATAAACCGGAGCCTCCGTTTTAAGCAGGGTATCCGTTCTTTTTATATCCTGTGTGTGCTTTTACAAGTTAACTGACAAAGAGGAGTTTTTGTTAATCCGGCTTTAACAGCTGCATAGATACAAAGAAAATCACTAGGGGGCTTGGTCATATTTGAACTACAGCTACACCTCTTGATCGGTTTTTAAACCACAAAGGGATATCACTAGTGGGCTTGGTTGTCCTCACACCATAGCTACACCTCTTGATAGGCATTTAAGCCACAAAGGGGAAATTTTGTGGAGCCAAAGAGAGTGTTGTACACAGTACAGACTCAAACATGGGCACACACTGAGCATCGCTCACAAAGTTACTTGGGGGCTCTTTTTGCAAAGCAACAGAGAGTTTGAAAGGACCCTCGTAATTGGCTATCAAGCCACGACTTGGAAGCCTGGTGTATTCACCTAAAAACCCGGGTTAACCTGCCTTCATCAAGTAAGCCACTCCTGTCCAGGTAATCCTGGTATGACCCATCGAACGTTTGACAAGTAAATCTTTTACAGACCCTGAACTTGTCACAGTTAAAATGATGATTGGTTAATTGGAGGCCCATCTTAAAAGGCTTTGTTAAATGGTTTAACTCAGAGGCCTGGCAGCCCATGAAAAGCCTCGATTTGGAGCTTGGTAGCTCGTAAAAAGCCTTGCATATTTTCATGTTTGACTTTTGTTTGTTGAAAATCATAAGTATTTTTTGATAAACCGGAGTCCTTGACCCGGCTTGCTTCTCAACTACAAGTTGTGGGCACATGATCAATTATAAATCGGTGTTCATTGACCCGGTCTGGTTTGACTAAATTGCCAGTGTTATAAAGAAAATCTGGTGTTTATCCCGGTCCGGTTTAATATATAGACCGGTATTATGAAGATGGAGTTATCAACATTCCGGATTGGTATTAACACCTTTGCCGTATACATGTTTGGTCAACCAATGAGGTATGTTCTGTACATTACTTTTTGTACAAACACTTGATTATTCATCTAGGTACCATATACTTCTTGGACACCATGACACATCTAGCGGTAAACCGCTAGATACTTTTAAGTTGTTGTACTCAGGAACGCAATTCATCATGGGTTATGCATAAATATATCCCAAAGGGCGGCACATATTGTCACAAAGTATTACGAAACATGCTCGATGGCATGGCAGATAAACGGAGTTTCAGCTATCCTATTACATGAAGCTTCAAAGCGGCTCAAACAGTATCATTGTTTTTCATAGTAGCCATATAAACCGGCGACCGGATCAGGACTCTTCATTGCGACGGTTTGAGGTTGAGGGTCAGTTGGTGTAGGCCCTTCTTCATCCCTCCCTAGACGCTGGAAATCAGCCGTTGACCAATCGATTCTAGTTAACGCTTGAAACACTGCTTCCTCATGGATAAGATTGGAAGGGTTAATATCAGGAGCGTAAGTGTGCTTACGAACCGGAGGCACAAGTTCTTCGACTTCATGGATGTCGGCCGGCTGTCTTTTCCCTTCTGCATCATAAAACGGTTGAAAATGGGACAAATCGGTATCCTCAGCCAACTTGCTGGCTGCTGGCCGCATCTATTTGGTCAGCCGCCGAAGATCATCATTGTCGAAGTTTGAACCGTCTTCTTTGATGCGTGGGTATCCTTTGATGATATCCTCCGCTTCAAGGTCTGGAATCCAGGCTTTGGCTCGAATAAGGGTGGTTAAAGCTCCTGCTCGGGCAGCTGCTCTCTTCAACTCGGCAATACGGGCTGGTAACGTGCCCAGCTTCTCAAGGGTTTCCTTAATAAAAGTTGGAGCCGATTTGTTATAAGCTGTCGTGCTAATAACCCGTTGAGACCCAGAGTATAGCTGTTCAACCAATGTATATGCCGCTTTGAGTTTCATCCGCATATCTGTACCAAGATGAGCGATCCGAGTGCCTGCCAAAGATTTTATCAACATTTTGGTCAGTTATAAGATTCATCGACTGGCGCAAGATACATAAGCAGACACTTATCAAAGATAGTAGAAGTCATAGCATTGATTTGGCGTTTCAAACCGGCTAGTTCTTCAACCACTGGC
Organism: Triticum dicoccoides; assembly: GCF_002162155.2. Taxonomy (NCBI): domain Eukaryota; kingdom Viridiplantae; phylum Streptophyta; class Magnoliopsida; order Poales; family Poaceae; genus Triticum; species Triticum dicoccoides. Next base: position 460,882,387 of record NC_041384.1, on the reverse strand, counting down.
TTCAGAGCTGCCTCGGCGTCTACAGCTCTTTTGGTTAAACCGGATTTCTCGGTTTCCCATTCAGCATGTTTTTGGTTGAAGGTTTCTTTCAGCTTTTCCATTCTGGCCAGGGCCTGGGTCAGCTCTTCTTTGGCTTTTGTAGCCTCGGCTTGTTGTGACTTTACATTTTCTTGCAAGTCAGAATTTCGGGCATCTTTGTTTCTCAGTTCAGCCTGCAACATTGAAGGTATGTTAAACAAACATCATATATCTGTGCTAAAGTACAAAGCGTATAACAAAGTTATGCACTTCATACTTGGGGGCTAATGCCTATTTGCTCTCAAGTACTACACATTATACAAGTCTCCAGAACAATGCAAGCATTATCCTTGACACTTGGGGGCTAATGTGCGTCTGTTCTAAAATGGATGTGTGGATTAAAAACCGGATTAACTTGCCAAGTTAAACCGGACTTTGGGGGCTATGCTGCAGAAAGTTATCTCATTTTTTCAAGATGAGTCTTATCTATTATTAACGACCTGCCATTGCAAGGATCAATGATGAGATGCTTAAAGTGTTACAAAGACCCGGTTTGTAATTAAGAATCATAAAACGGCCCTTGGGGGCTACTTGAGATAGTGTTTCAGCTATAAATCAATACACAAAGGGAGAGGAATTTACCTCATATCGCTCTTTCATCAAGTTCACCAAGCCGGCTTCATAATCCCGGTTTGAGTGCAGACGGTTCAAGAAGCCAGAATGAAGCTCATCAGCGTTAAGATGAGCATAGTTTGATAAGTCGCTGCTCCATTTACTTTTATCCCGGGCAGCTTGCTCTTCTTTGGCACTATGCTGAGCTAAAATGATGGGATGGCCAGGAGAGCTGTGGCCTATTCCAGTAATAATAACATCGTCACCTTGGCCTTCAGGATTTTTGGTGGATGATGCTGGAATTTCAGTGTCTTTCACCGGACTAGCCCGGATTGGCTCTGCCGGTTCAGTATCGGGTGCGGCAGGCTCAACATCTGTTGGTTCATTGGTATGTTGGCCTTCAAGGGGTGGATCATCAAAAGTAGCTTCTGGATGGGGGTCTTCCGGTTCACCAGTCTGTTCCAGTTCACCTCTTGGTTCTTCTTCTTCGGCGACAGGGTCTTCTGGCGGATTGGTGACCCGAGCTTTCTTGCTGGGTCTGGCTTTGGCCCTGCAAATAGAATAAAAAAGGATTAACATCCTATTCAAAGGATTTATGGCGCATTGAAAGGAAAAGGTTTTTACAACTCACTCGGCCACAGTTTTCAAAGGGGGGAGTTGAGTTGCCGTCGATTCACCAGAAGATGAAGGAGGTGTCACCTGATAATTTGAATCGGACGGATTAAGAGGCTGTCTGAAATAACCTGCCTTGGGGTAAGAATGGTCAGAAGTAGGAGAGACCTCAGACCGGCGCTTCCGAACCGGAGTGTCAGGTAAACCGGCTGAAGTGACCTGTTGGCCACTGTGCCGGGTTGTCCGGCGAGCTTCATGCTATTGAGTCTTCAAAATAAATGTTGGATCCAAGTGAGCAAGAGGATGAGAAAAGCTTACTTTCCGGACTGCTTGGTGAGTTTTTTGTGTTGGCATAGAGTCTGAACCGGAGGAAAGGGTAATTACCTCTACGTCATCAGCTTGACTAGATTCTGCGTCCTCCTGAGGAAGATCATTGTTAATGAGATGCATGAAAAGAGAGCCAAGTGAGTCAAGTTCTACCTCAACTTCTGGATCATCAGTATCATCATCAAGCTCCATATTAATCCGGTCGGCCGTTTTCTGTTTTGACGTCCCGTTTACTGCTTTGGTCTTTGGGCGGGATGGCTTGACCGCTTTATCTCCAGTCGGTTTTGCCGCTTTCTCTATGATTTTCCTTTTCCAGAAGGGGTCATCACCCTACATATAAACAAGAAGGGTTACATGTTTCATAAGTTAAAGATATTAGAGATGAAGAGGGAGTATAATGCTTACAGCAGGTGGTTTGTTCTTGGCATAGAAGGGACTCAGACCGGTTTGACTACAGATCAGTTCCGACTCATTCAGAATCTTCTTTACACCTTCAGTAACTTCTTCCTCAGATAATTGGATGTTGCAATGGCGTTGAGGGTCGTCAACCTCACCGGTATATTCAAACATTAAACCAGGACGATGGCTTAGTGGCAACATACTCCAGGATATCCAACAGCGCACAAAGTCCACGCCTGTTAAACCGTTTGACATAAAGGCCCAGAGTTTGGCGAGTTGAGGAGCATATTTCGCCCTTTCTAAAGAGCTCAGGCATTGTGGCATAGGGTGAGTATTGGATAGTCTGTGATCACGAAAGCCGGGGAGGGGATTTTCATCCTCAGGTGAAGTGTCTCTGCAATAAAACCATGTTTGGTTCCATTCCTTTGGGTGGCTATGATGTTTGGCATGAGGAAATTCAACTTCTTTCCGCTTTTGAATCGAGACACCACCAAGTTCGGTGTTCGGGCCATTTACAAACTCTATGCGCCGGTTTAAGTGAAAGAAATCCCGGAACAGTTCTATAGTTGGTTCTTCTTGTAAATATACTTCACAGAAGACCTGGAAGTTGCATAAGTTGGAAACCGAGTTGGGACCAATATCTTGTGGATGAAGTTGGAAGCTGGCAAGCACATCTCGATAAAACTTTGACCCTGGCGGTTTGAAGCCACGACCTATATGGTCAACAAAGACCACCACCTCGCCCTACCTTGGGGTTGGAGGATTTTCTGTTCCTGGAACTCGCCATTTGATCTCAGTTTTCTTAGGCAGAGAGCCGATGCTAACCATCTCATTCAACTGAGTCTCAGTAACCCAGGAACAAGCCCAGTTGCAGGCAGTGAATTGTTTGGCCATTGCGAAGCAAACAAGCTGAAAATGAAAGGCCGGTTTATAAATTACGCATGATTATATGTAAGAGACAAGGGAGTAAGAAACATACTGATATGTGAAATGGTATAAACCAAAGACTAATGCAATAAGAGAAAAAGGTAATACTAGCACAGGATTACTCAGACACTGTTAAACCGGAGCATAATTATGAAGGTAAAATGCTCCTCTGGTTTATCAGAGGGCTAATGGCATAGACTGCTTATACAAGGTTAAACCGCCTATATTGGTGCAAGGAGAAACAAATCTCACAGGGATATAGAAACAGATCTCACAGTGACATATAAAATTTTCGGATCTATGATAAGACAGAAAAGCAAAAATAATTGGATCTAGAAGGGGTGCAGAATCGAAGCAATTTATGAAGGACTAGATCAGTTCTTTGCGCATAAGGGTTTGTGATGACAATGGAAGGTTAGCTACGGCAAGGGATACGTCAAGCACAAAGTGTCCAGCTACAGACTAAAGGAAGAACAGGGAAGAACATCACTGAAGCACTGATGAACTTCAGAAGAACTGCGAAGAATGTCGAAACCCTAGAACAGATCTGTGGCAAAAAAAGCAGAGAACTTACCGGAGCTGGTGAGGAAGCGGAAAGGCTCCACAGTATTCTGGTGTGTTCAGGGTGATGCAGCGGCCAGGGTCGGAGCAGAGGCGACGGTCAACGGTGGCGGCGGAGCTCCAGAGGCTAAGCAGCACAAGGAAGACGACACGAAGAGGCACGAGGGGGAAAAGGTGAAAATGACCACTCGGTCCTATTTATAAAGGCAAGGGATAAGTGTCAGGTGCGAAAATCGAGGGGCCAGAAATTTGGAAGTAAGGCGGAGCTGTCGCCTCGATTGTCGGAGACCCATTAATGAAGATATGTCATACACAGTTTTTAAACAGATGACGTCACGACAGTTTACCACGATCCGAGAAGATGATGTCACGGCGGTTTACTAAATTATGAGAAGATGTTGAAGACGAAGTTTTTACTAAGGATTGACATGAACCTGTTCAAATCAATCTGGGGCCTAATGTCGGGAATATTACTACTGGGCATAAACCGGCCAGGAAAGGCCGGGTTAACTTCATCCATAGTTGATTATGCTTGAAGCCCATGTAGACATAAGAGGAAAGGTCCAGGGCCCAGAACCGGTTTAAGGCCCGTAGCCGTGAACCGGCATTTGTATGAAACTTGTATTGTAAGATAGAAAGAGTGGAGACCGAACCGGACATGTTTATGAGCCGGTCTCGGGACTTTGTAAACCGACGGGCGCCGCCCATGTATATAAGGGGACGACCCGACAGCGGTTCAGGACAACAGACAATAACTCGAGAGCCAGACAAAGCGGATTCGCTCCCTGGCCTTCAAAACCCTAGCAATACCAATCACAACTAGACGTAGGCTTTTACCTTCCTCGAAGGGGCCGAACTAGTATAAAATTCCCCATGTCCCTTTGTCCGGTTTAACCCCTTAAAGCTAACCCGTAGCGATGGCTCCATGACTAAGTCCTTTCACAAGGACATCTGCCATGACAAACCCATGACAGATACCATTGCAAAAATTCTTGTATGTGTTAAGCTTATTTTCTAAAAGAGAGATGGGTAAGAAACATGTAGAAAATATGATCAGCATGCTATAAAATTTCATGATGCAAGGATACGCACACGCTTCTTAGAATTGAGTTGAGATATTTTTGCTGGACTGGAACGGACTAGTTTTTTGGCCACTGGAATCTGCTTATTGTCAGTAGGAGTTGGGTTTCTCTATGCTGGAGCAGTATCTATAAAAACTGGAGTTGGTTTATTATCTCCTGGCTTTTGGATCTTTTGCAAAGGCCTTGTTTGTAACCCTTCAGATTCTAACATAGTCGTCTTCCCCTTGCATGCCTTGTATAGAAAAATGGTGCTTTAATTATAAAACATGCGACAACAGAGAGATGGAATAGGTATTGAAGAATAGAAAGGCATGACATATTGACATGTATTCCCTCCATCCGGAAAAAATGGATGGGTCTAGGCGTATTTCAGTTCTACATACATCTTTTTTTATCAATTTCAGCAACATGTAATCCAGACGGAGGGAGTATGGTGTAAGAGCTAGGGATACGACAGGACAACATAGCAAAAAAAACACTAGTTGAATGTAAAACTGTATGCTAGCGGAATACATACAGAAATAACTAAGGCAACATACACGTGTATGATTGGGAAAATAAGATGGCATTGCAACAGAGCACTAGAACATCAGTTCAATGTAAAAAACATGGTATGGTAGACAGATGAAGTACATACTGATGAATAACAATGCATAAGATATTCAGAAGCATGATGTCCAAATTAAGCAGATGGCATTGCAATAGAGTAGAATGACAGTACTTGAATTTGAAAACATGTTATCATGAATGGAATAGGTACTGAAAAACAGGAAGGCATGACATATTTACATGCATGATCAACATGCTAAGCACATGGCATTGCAATAGAGTAGATACACTCCAGGCATTATACGCATGTTGTACCCATATCACATGCCAAGTTAGAGAAAGGACCTTGTGGGGTGAAGAGGATTCATCATCTTTCTGCAAGTCTTCTGAAGAACTGCCTTTACATGTTCCATCATATTGGGTATCATTGACATCAAGTTTATTGGCCTTTACATTGCTCCGTGAGGTTCTTGTGGATATATCAGTGTGTGCAATTATATCTGACATGCATGGAAGACAACTAGTAGTTAGATTTATGTAATGGGTGCCTGTAGGAGACGACATAAATAGTAGGACTAGGGTTAACTAGCAGCAACAGGTCTCATAAACTAAAGGGAGAACACATATGAAAGCTACAGAATATGTATCGCTTGTACTCAAGATTAACTAGATGGCACACAAAAGTATTAAAGAACAACATAGGTAATACTAGAAGTGGTATAATACTATAATCACCAGCCTGTGGGATAGCATTGGCTGATGGATGATAACTATGGAACAACGTTACGTAAAGAACAAGTATCTTAGTTGAACTATGGAACAATGTTAACTCCCGAACAAGACCCGTAAGAGATCAACATGAATATACAGTGAAATGTGATGATCTATTTTCCATGCTTAGATGAATAACAAAGCCATAAATGTTGCACACAAGTAAGATGAGGGTACAACCTATCTGGCTGCCATCCATAGGAGTGAGCATCATGTGCTGGCTTGTCGATGGCCCTGCAGTTGTTGTGGCTGTCCATGTCGGCACGCGCATTCGATGCAGGGAACTGTTGAGTGGGGACTATAACTCCCTTCTGGTGTATGCTTCCCTTGTTGGAGCAGCTGCGGTGAGTCGGAAGACGGTGTGTCTGAAGATGCAGATAATGCATAATGTTAAGAACGACATATCTCTTTGATCTGAAGAAATACACTAAGACATCAACAACAAGGTACGAGAGTGGTCACACGTCTGTTGACTAAAGAGTAAATTGGGGTCACACGATTTTTTTTGGTACTGTCTAATCTACGCCGGATGGCCGGCCGTCTTGTGCCTCCCGGCTGACACTGTTCGGAATCTTCCCCGAAGAGCCAACGACCAATGGTAGAGTAGCCTGCCTCCGCCGTCCGTTGCCCCGGCCAAAACCCCGCTCCCCGCCCCACCGCACTGCCGTGGTTGCGCCGCCCCCGGGCCAATCCACAAAGACTCCCCGTCATCCAGATTCGGCGGCAGCAGTACCTTCAACCCATGCAACTCTAAAAGATAGCCATCTAAGCGCTGCTTCTGCAGCGAACTTGCGGCCCCGCACCCTTATGTTAGACACCAGCCAACCGGCAGCCTAGGAGCTCCGCCGCCTCGAGGGGTGTTGCTTCCCATTGGGAATCGATTGGCCCAGAATAAAAATTCAGACAACTGACGCCTAAATAAAGTGATTTGAGATGAGGGTGCGACCTATCTGGCGGCATGGTGAAGTAGGCAGGTCCAGCTGCCGAGTCGGTGATGCCGGCGCGATTGCGGTGGCGACCGACAGCAGGGAAAGAGCGATGTCGTGACGGTCGACGGCTACGTGGAAGCAGCGCCAGGACTCTGGATGGATCCGAAGTTTGAGCCGCTCCGGCGCCGTGAACAACGGCGGGGGTGAATCGGCTCCGGTACGGTTCACGCGGCCGTCGTCGAGGCAGCACCAGCAGCATGGAGTAAGAGGCACATGGTCCAATGCACGACGGCAAATGGACAACGTCTCCAGCATTAGGGAGGAGGGCGGCTGTGAAATTGGTGCGGTGGGGGCGCCATGGAGGTGGGGCTGAGGTTTCACGGCTCGGGAGAAGGGAGCTTCCCGGGGATAAGGTGATTTAGCGCCCACAAGGTATGAATGGGGGGGCGGGGCGGGGGGGGGGGACTGGGAGGGGAGTGGAACCATGTCTTACGGACGCATTTGTCTGAAATGTGAGGGGGAGTTACAGTTCTACCCTTGCCTATTGGCTTCTCGGCTTGGGTCTGTGTACTGAGGGTCGGGGATAGTAGAGTAACTTTGCTTCTCCCCAAATAGTAGGCGGGAGCGATTTCAGGCGAGGAGGGCGTGTTTTGAACTATAGTGGGCGCGAGCGATTTCGGGCGAGGAGAGCGTGTTTTGAAATAATGGGCGCGAGCTATTTCGGGCGAGGAGAGCGTGTTTTGCTGACCATGGTTTATGAATTATTCGGCACATGTCATTTCGGCCGAGGAGAAGGCGCGCTTGGATGAAGTTACGAACCTACCCTCGATGTACAACGAGCCAATTGATGCGTGTCCCACATAGGACGGTAATTTCGCGTCTCCCATTTATTTGCTCGGGCGAATTCCACCAAGCAGAGAGGATGTTTAACGGTTCGTTCAAATTTTGGGAGAACGAGCATCCATGTCTACCTTACCAAGTCGATTCGGATCAAATATTGAAATATTAGCTTGCCACTTCTTTTTTAGATGGAGAGATGATGCTCGGGAGTAATGTGTTTTTACATGCTCGTTGCTAGCAATTTACTATATGACAAATAGTTGACCCACTCAAAAACGCGAATCAAACCCAAAATGAAATTTCTCGATTCAATGAAATAGCTCGTTCAGTAGGTCAAAATAGTGAACTAAATCCAAAATTGAACACCTCAATCGAGTAGCATGTTGTACAATATTATAGTACTCCATGAACATGTTGAAAGTCAAATTAATGAACTTGTTTGATATACGCATATATCCGTTCATGTGTGGATTGCAGACAAAATGTTCTCCAATTTAAATATTTGAATGCAAGTTTATATTGAAACATGGTTTATATCAGTCTTTGATGCATAAAACGTGACCTCCCCCTCTCTCGGACTCCTCTTCTCTGTCTCTCTGTCTCTCTGTCTCTCTCTCTCTCTCTCTCTCTCTCTCTCTCTCGCCGACAATCTTCAATTGTGTCACACGCATCC
>NC_041384.1:460847294-460873809 GCF_002162155.2 Triticum dicoccoides | reverse complement strand
TTCTAGTTCGCATGCATATATACACCATCTATAGGTCTCTCTCGCACACTATGTATGATACTCTAGCTAGTCCAAGCTAGATATCTTGGGCACACTCATCGTACGCACACAAATTCCTTGGCTCTTTGCCCGTAACTCTATCACGCACCACTATGTCGTCTCGGAGCTCTTCCCCCCCTCTCTCAAACTCTCCATCCACCTGGGTCACACATACACATGCATTCTCACTCGCACTCGATAGGCCCATCTAAAACTCTATCTCTCCCCCTCGTTCTCTCTCCATCTCACACGCGCACACACACAATCTCATGCCCAACTAGCCAAGTATGATGGTCTCTCACTCAATTGTAGGCACACGCAGTCCCCCCTATATGTATATGACTAGCTAATCTTAGTCTCCATCACAAACATGTGCATGGTCTATCTCGATTTCTCTCGAGGCATCTTTCTATCGCGCACGCACTCCCTCGATCTCCCACCCATATAGTCCCCTCACGATCTCGACGGGATCTCTCTATCACAAAGACACACTCTCTCCCTCCCCATGCGTCCATGCCATCCATGTGTCCCTCTCGACCTTTGTTCCTTGTTGGCCAGACCTCTATTGGACATGTGCTACAGGGGTGTCTCTCTCCGTTGCAAACAATCACACACTAGCTATCTTCGTGTATCTCCTCGCCTCGCTTTTCCATCTCAGAGATGCATGCATGATATGTTCGCATAAGAAACGAAAACACACACACTCTCTCTAATTTATCGTTTGTTGTCACTTTCTCTTTCACACACATACTCTTTTTGCACACTTACTCATTCTCCTTCACACGCACTTGATCTGTCTCGACTGAGGCACTTCCTCGGTCCATAGCATATAGATTTATTGAAAAGTCAAACATCACAAAGTTTGACCATGTACGTGGAGAAAAAGAATTACATCTAGTACGGCAAACATATACCATTAGATTCACCATGAGATGTAGTTTTGTATGATTTATCTTTTGTATTGTAGATATAAATAACATTTGCGTAAACTTGATCAAAGTTTCCAAAGTTTGACTTCTAAATTTTTTACATGCACTGCATTATCGAGCGGATGGAATATCTCTTTCCCCCTCTCAGCTATCTGACGCACCACTCAGCCTTATTGGGGCTCCTCAATCTCTCTCAAACTTTATTGGTCAGTTTGGTTCATGACCTGACCCTCATGCCTTTATGGCCGGTACTGCCTGGTGTGGACGTGAGCTGTAAAATATTTCTGCCTCGCTAGGCTTGTGTGATGCTAAAGCGTTTGGTTCATGCCTGGGCCAGGCAAAGAATCAATGTCCCATCAATCAATCCATGCATCAATTATTTACTGCTAATATCCATCCACGTTGCTGTTAGCCTCGTGGCCACACGACCAGGCACGGCCAAGCGTTCGAAATCGGTCGCCTGGGCCAGGCTACTTGCAGTGTCTGTAGTTCAGCCAGGCTAATTAAAGTGCAAGGGAACCCAGGCCAGGCGGGCTTTCTTTTTCACAGGGTAGCAACCAAACAAGTGTGCATGAAATCCAACCACAACCCCAGGCCAGGCAAAAGATGCTCAGGACGCAAGCCAAACTGGCCTTATATCTCCCTGGTTCACACATACACTTGTCTCGCTCGCGCTATACATATAGACCCATCCAACACTGTCTGCCCTTGTTCTCTCTCCATGTGACACGCACCCCCCTAAGTACCATAATCCCTCACTCCATCATAGGCGCAAGCACTCTCCCCTCCTAAGTATGATTATCTCTTACTAGCCATCAGGAACACACGTATTGTCTCCTTCCATCCATACGTCTATCTCGATATCTCTCGGGGCATCTTCTATCGCGCACACACCTTGTCACTCGATCTCCCATCCATGTAGTCCCATCACGATCTCCAGGGGATCTCTCTATGACAAACATATACTCTCTCCTCCCCATGTCTGCATTTTCTCTGTATGCCTCTCTCGACCTCTCTCCCTTGTTTGTCAGACCCCTCTTGGCCACGTGCTAGGGGTCTTGCTCTCTCGGTTCTAAACAACCACACACTATCTCCTCACCTTGCCTCCGTTGTCGAAGATGCATGTGTGATATGTTTGCATAAGACACGCATGCTTTTTCTCTACTTTTATCATGTGTTGTCCATGTCTCTTTCACACACGCACACACACTTTTTTCACTCTCTCTCTCTAGTTAGGGACCCTGTCACGTCCATAAGCATATGGATGTTTTGAAAAGTCAACCTCAGAAAAGTTTGACCAGGTATATGTGGAGAAAAACATTTACATCTGGAACGATCATTAGATTCATCACAACATGTACTTACTTCATACTATCATTTATCTTTGGTATTGTAGATATAAGTAATTTCTTTATAAACTTGGTCAAAGTTTCAAAAGTTTGACTTAAAAAAATGTTGGAACTACGTTATCGAACGGAGGGAGTAGCTCTTTCTCTCTCTCTCTCTGCTATCTCTCATGGGCCTCCCGTCTCACTCGAACTCTCTATACCGACGGATTATACGCTCACTCTGTCAGCGTATAGCTCCGTATATTGTTCAGTTGACCGGTCAACTAATCCACATGCTGCCTTGTCAGCTCGTGTTCTGTATCTTCGTGTGCTGGCCCATGTGGCGGTGGGTGAAAATAAGTAAACTAGAGGCCCATCTGACACGCGGTGAAGTAAACAAAATTGAAACCACTCGGGGTAGCACCCCGCATGCTATTAAATTGAGGGCGCATTGAGGACAAACTTCTTGTGTGCGAAGGACACACTTGCGCACAATTCACCATTGCACGGCGGCATGCACAGAAGGACGCACTCGCGCATACCCAGCACACAACACACACCAACACACGTGTACACCAGCGTCACCGCCGGTTGAGATGGACGGCGAGGCAGCCAACAAGCGGAGGCGGCTCGAGCAAAAACCGCATCCTGCGAGCCCGGACTTCATCAGCAGCCTCCCCGATGACATGCTGCTCGTCATCATTGGCCTCCTCCCCACAAAATCTGCCGTGCAGACCGCCCTGCTCTCCTGGCGGTGGCGCCCCCTCTGGCGCTACGTCCCCCTCAACCTCACCGTCGACAGTCGCCTCTACGACGGGGATTGCAAATGCATGGGCGCAGTCTCCAAGATCCTTTCACCGCACCCTGGGCCAGCCAGACGCCTTGACATCCGCATGTTCAGTACCAACTGCATGGTCCAACCCAAGTTCGACGAGTGGTTCTTATCCCCCGCCCTAGATCAGCTCGAGGAGCTCAGCTTTGAAGCTGGACGATGTCGCTCTCTACCGCCGTCCGCGCTCCGCCTCACGCCAACGCTGCGCCGCGCTAGCTTCAGCTCCTGCTATCTTCCCTAGATTAATGTCGCGCCCGCCCTTCTTCTCCCTCAACTCAAGCAGCTCGACCTCTTCGACGTTGTCATCTCGAAGAAGGCTATGGAGCACCTGCTCCGCAGCTGTACTGCGCTCGAGTACCTTCGTCTTGAGCAGATCCATGGGTTCATTAGCCTCCACATCGCCTCGACGAATCTCCGATGGATTTATGTGTCTTGCTGGCCCCGCAACAAGACATCAATTGGGAAGAGATCACTCCAGCTATTCCATGTTATGGTCATTGAGAATGGGCCTTTCCTTGAGAGATTGCTTGTATCGGATCTAGAAGGTCCAACAAAAATCAGGGTCATTGACGCGCCAAAATTGACAGCATTGGTGTACTCGTCTGCCAAATTCTCCGAACTCTTTATTGGATCCGTAATCATTCAGGTACAACACTCATCTTCTTTTCCGTCTTCTTGAAATTCACATTTTTTAATTTCTTCTTGATGTATTTACGACCGTCTTCCAGAAAATGATTCCCACAAGCTTGACCCAATCCATGCGCACAGTGAAGATCTTAGCACTAAAATCTATTGGCCCCAATCTGGATCAAGTTGTTGGATTCCTTACATGCTTTCCGTGCACGGAGAAGCTACTCATCCAGGTGAAACTTCTTTCCTATAAGTAAACGGTGATCACAACGTAGCTCAATTTTTTCGTAATTTTCCCAAATTACGATGACAAGTGTAGTGTTCAAAACTGCATCTACGCACTGCACCGAAAGAAATGTTTTTAGTATTTTTTTCTCACGTGATCACTTGCATCGTTTTTATGCTGTACTACTATAGTAGCCTAGGCTAGTCATAGTGGAAAGTAACTTAGACTACTCCAGTAACTCTATGGTTACCCTAAGAGCAAGTACTACCTCCGTCCTGGTTTACTCTTCCAATTTTGTAGTATCAAAATTTCACCATAGATTTAACTGACAAAATGTTAATGCATGTCACTAAGCACTATATCATTGGATTTGTATTTGAACATAATTTCAAATGGTGTAATTTCTAGTGACATGCATTGGCATTTTCTTAGGTAAATCTATGGTCAAAATTTTATACTAAATACGAGGTAGTATTCCCTCCGTCCCAAAATTCTTGTCTTACATTTGTTTAGATACGGATGTATCACAGCGGTGCCAACTCTCTCACATCGCGAGAGCGGTGCCAAAATCTTTTGATTTGACATCGATGCGTATTATGTGGCATACTTTTGTGAAATATGGCATCAGCCACATAGTGGAAGGCAACAAATGCCCAAGCTCTTCACGTGCTCCTAGTTAAATGAGAGGAAACAGAAAGAGAGAGAGAGAGAGAGAGTGAAAAAATATCACTAGCCAGCCAACCCTATCGTATGAGCGAATGATATTGGTACCTCTTGATGACACGACAATCTTATGCAGCCAACTGCTCTAATATGTTCTCTTCTTTTGCAGATAAAAAAAGACCCGAAAGTGAAAAATGTGCTGCACTATAACAATCTCATCGAATGCCTTGATCTCCATCTTATAGAAATTGATTTGATCGACTACCGAGGCAGCAAATCTGAGATTAAATTGGCTAGGTTCTTTGTTCCGGAGGCAAGTGTGCTCAAGGTAATGAGGTTTGGCGTTCTCTGGTGCAACAATGAATGGCGTGCTGATCACCACAAGCGTCTAAGCCTAAAGGATAAAGTCTCCGCAGAAGCTGAATTTGTTTTTGAAACATCAAGTGGCCAGAGACTCAAAAACTTATTTGCCCATTAGTGACTTGTCAGGGCGGTGGATTTTAGTTTGTACGATAATGCTGCATCCACCTAAAGTAACGAAAGTTCTTACGTAAACTTCCTAGTAATTCCCTCTTCGTAGGTGCAACATTACTCCCAACATTTGTAATATCAGTTTGAAACTTGTAATATTGCCGTGTCCTATTCCTGCATTTTCAAAACCCTGTGAATCAAACAGGTCCTAAGTTGGTGATGATGTTGTGCCTCCCATGTTTCACCAATAGCCGTCGGATCTAGATCTGACGCATACAAACCAAGCTTCTCCATTTTTGCAAAAAGATGCCCGCACTTGTTCCCTATTTACAAACAACCCCTTGTCTCTCACAATCAGCCTTATCTCCTCCCCACCACATCTAGAAGGCCGTGGAAAAATCTGGCGCGATGGCCGCTGTCGGAGCCGTCCACCCCCAAACTTGGTGTTCCGTGCAATGCACGTGCATCTACGCACGGGAAATTATGTCGAACAGGGCTAGTTGTAAGCAGGCTAGCTCTACAACCATGATGATAGTGACTGCAGACAGTGAGGCTGACTATGGTATGCCGAACACGGCGCCTATACTCAGGTGTCATCTCCGGCGCAGGGTCTTGTCACTTCACTGTGAGGAGCAGCACGTAATAATTTGACCAACAGGTAGTACAATGCTAGTACTCCTACAACTACATTGGTAGTACTACTACTAGTACTAGTAGCACCACCGTCTGGATTTAGGAGTACTACCACGTCCATCTGGATTTTAGTATTTGACTAGCAATATCTAGTAATGCATGTCACAAAAAATGTACTACTCCCTCTGTAAATAAATACATGGTGTTTTATTCCTATCGGCGAGAGAACTTAATGTTTTTTTGCTAACTAGAGTACTAATAGGATTACATGCAATGAACTAAACACTGCATGTCATGTTTGGTAGTCTCAAGTCATTGAAACCATGCACGGCCCACATCTCTCATTGGTTGATATGTCACGAAATAAGAAACAAGGAGGGATTTAATGCACCGTGCCTAAGTATTTTGGGATTATTTGGTTTTCGTAAGGTGACTTACACAACATTTTTGTTTACATGCATTAACATTTTATTAGTTAAATCAAAGGTCAAAACTTGGCGCAAAATGCAAAGGGGACCAATAAACTAGTAAACATCAAACTTCTCTCGTTTGGCCCCAACTAGAGGTCCGGTGAGATGACTATACTGCACCGGCACGGAGGGGGGCGCAGCTTCATTGACTTACGACAACTGCCTTTGGGTGAATGACACATGGGCCCAGGGGGTGGCTGGCCCACCTATCATACAGCCAAAGGCAGGTGCAGTAGAGAGCCGAGGAGTAGTACGAAATCCTACGCACCTATGCACGCTAACCAAGGGCAAGAGTGATCACTCGAATCGCAAGATCAGTTGACTAGAAGCTAAGCTAGACCCATGGAGGCGATGAGCGCGAGCATTAGCCGGCTGTGCCAGATGGTCCACGACGCCGGCCTGCGGCCCGGCACCGAGGAACGTCTCCAGGTAGTATTGCTTGAGGCCGCCAGGGCGAGGGGCCGCTTGGACGACACCTTCGTCTCCTTGTTCGACGAGGTCCTCGTCGGTTTCCTTGACAAGTTCACCATTGTCAAGAAGCTTGCGGACGACTTTGACGTAAGCCTCCAGCCGACGCGCCCAGGCTCTGCGATGCCCGCCACCCTCAACGGCCACTATGGTGACAACCTCTTCGACGCACTGGTGGCCTTGCGACTGCCCGCCGTCGCGCCGGAGAATGTCCACCTCGAGGTCGCACTCGCCGCGCAGCGCCTGGTGCAGCAAGACACCATCGACATAATCACACACGTCTACGCGCAAATCGTCCACAAGGACTACTACATGCAAGAGGAGGATGATAGGACGCTGGCCTTCTTGGACCGCAGGGCAACCTTGGACGACACTGTTCAGAAGCACGTTGAGCTCGCCGCCAACGCTGCTGCTCCTCACACGTCGGTTGGTGACCCGGCGTAGTAGGGAGTGAGGATGTCGTCGATGGATCCATATGTATTTTTATCTTTCCGTCAAATCCATGTAGTAGTATATCATACTACAGTAATTATCTTACCTTTCGCATCAACTTCATAATTTTCGTACATACTGCATGCATGAACGGCGCCAGAACCAAACTTCTCATTACTCTAGGAAAAATCGTTATTTTCTATCTATCGGCCGCGCCATGGAGCAGAACCAAATTTTACAAGTTACGAGTTCAAAAGGAAAATCCTGCCATGTTCGCGTCGCACCCCCACACGGTTGGTCCGGCACGCCACTCAAGCGGGAATGCATGTGGTGTTGCATTTTCACTTATAAGTGGGACCGCAGTTGAGCAAACCGACTATCGGCAAACCCCCACCCCGCCCACCGCGCGATGGCTGAGAAAACAGGAGGGAGAAGAGATGGCTGTAGCACGGACTCCAAGAAAATTGGTGTCGGATGGGACTCGTGTGGGTGGCGTGTGCCGTACTGCTAGACGTGAATGCTAGTTATGGCCCATGCCACCCCACTACATCGAGCCTATATCTAGGTACGTAGAACAAATTTCCCGCAGTCCGTGCTCAGCCCTCCTCTATCTCTCTTCTCAGCCAGCCAGCGGACACACGGAGCCCATCGTCTATTTGCTCACATGCGGCCCCACATGTCAGTGAAAACGCAAGAGGACCCACTGAACCTGCACATCTTTCACCTCGACGTGCTGGTGATGAAAAACAAATCCAATAAAGATCTTCAGTGTCCGCTTTTGGAGTTACTCAAGAGTAGTAAGATTCTATTTACAGTTTAACCCAAGATGCACATCTCATGGCTTAAACTACCACTCTATTTTCTTTCATGACACGACCTGGATGCTGGATGTCCCACGTGTCGGCAAAAGGAGGAAGAACCCGACCAAATCTTCGGTTGTGCTCTTGGATTAGACTAGTTGTGCTAACTTAATTTTTTTTATTGTGTACTCCCTCTGTTCCAAAATACTTGACTTCCATTTGTCCCAAAATGGATGTACCTATATACTAAAACATGTCTAGATACATATATATTTTGACAAATAGAAGGCATGTATTGTGCAACGGAGGGAGTAGAATGGATGCAAGTTTTTGTATAGGGAAGAAGAGTACATCCATATATTGATATAGCACAATTTAGTAGATGTTCTATCACTTTTAGCTAGCACAGAGGCTAGAGATGAGATTAGTGCACTTGTTGATACTCCTACTAGAATAGAGGCTAGACATGAGACTAGATGCGAGGAAGTAACATCTACTTCTATACACTCGGAGAAGAAAGAAGCACGCAAGATCGAGCCTCCGCAGATCAACAATGAATGCATCGAGAAGGCACTAATCCAACTTACAGGAGTAGTAAAATGTATTCTTGTGGTTCTTGTTTTCTTTGGTCTTGCTTTTCTAGTCAAAATTATCGTTGGAGTTCGTGCAAAATAGAGGTCCGTTTGGGGTCGTGCGTTGGAGTTGGCCTTACAAGTGGGACCGCAGTTAAGGAAACCGACTATCGGCAAACCCCCACCTCGCCCGCTGCGCAATGGCTGAAGTTAGAGAAATGACGAGGTTGAAGAGATTGCTCTAGCACAGACTCCAAGAAATAATATGGTGTCAGATGGATGTCGTGGTGGTGGCGTGTGCCGTACTCCTGGACGTGAATGCTTGTTCTGGCCCATGCCACCCTACTACTCCTACAACTTACTCCTACTATATAGTACTAGTATCGAGGATTCGAGGTGCTGGTTACGTACAACGAACACATTAACATATGGCTACAGTAAAAACACCCGCCCGACGCGCGAAGCATGCGAAGCTAGTACAAATAGTGTACTACTATTGTTGATTAGCCTCATCCGATAACCTGTTGCAATGCAGGTACAATAATGTATTCGGAAAATATATTTTTGCCTCGTCGCACCACTCACTCAAAGAAGCGACTCGGAAGCCATTCATAAATTTAGTAAGTTTATCACAGGCATGCCATTTTATTACATACAGCAGGTTATCAACCCACATCGACAACGAGGATACATTATAAATACTAAAGTTTTCACCACACAACAAATAACAAGCAATGAAATGAACTTCAACTCAACCATTCCTCGGCGTTGGAAACGCTTGCTTTGAACCACAAGTGATTCTCTGCGACGGGCCATCGATTGTCGATCTAGAAACCAACGCAGGACTGATCATCCAGGCTGAAGCGGACTACTATATCAGTACCAGGGTAGGGAACCACCCAAATGTCTGAGGTATAGACACAGTTGCTTCTCATAAATGGTACTGTTAACGTTGTGTCAACAACAGTTGGATCGCCTTTCACCATCAACTGATAGTTTTGTCCAAGGAAGAGTGAGTTTTCTCCAAGACTATCAGTTCTGTACCAGGGAGAAGGAGTTGGCGCTAGCACACTAGTATCCATCCCGAATACCATGCAACGGGTGTTGGAATAGGTCCGGAGAGTGCGACCATGGGAGACTACACCTGCTTCCTTAGCAGTAACATCATCAGTGGGCTGTATACACACAAGAAGAGGTGATCCATCGGAATTAGTTGCCAGGCGCCACAGAGTATATGGGCGCTGCTCGTCCTCATGCTCGTGATCATCACCATCGTCATCTCCCCCTTCGTTATAAAATTTTTCAAGTATAGGTGGTGGGATGTTCACAGGACCTTGGAAACACAAGAAGAAGGTTAATTAGTAAAGGGAAACTTGCTAACCCGCATGCATGTGGATGAAACAATTATAACTACGGTGGAAGATAAACGTACCGAAACTACGAGGATCCCATGCAAAAACAGTGCCACGAGTGGTGGCAGCAAACACAAGGCCCTCGTATTGAATTGCATCACAATACTCATCCGTGTACAGAAACTGATTTTTGAGCAATATCCATCGAGTCAATCCACGAAGGACGGCAACAAGCTTGTCGAATATAGAAACAACTTGATAGTTGTTGTAATTCCAAGAGCGGTTGGGAAATCGACAAATTGCTATCTTCCATAGAAGACAGTCACCATGATCGTATTTGAACGTGCGTATAATACCGGTGTGCTCAACCTCTGGGCAGTCTGCTGAGATTTTTGGAAGTGGAACCCGGTCACGAGTGTACACATTCACAAGTTCCCACTCGCAGTTGGACCCAATGTAAACAACCCAATCTCCATTTGCGCCCGCCCAAGCCTTGCCCTCAAGCGATGGCATCTTAACATCATACGTATCATTATCAAGCGGCATCAACTGGCACAGGGCGAGGCCTCCGTCGTGCCGGCGCCAGTCATCTAGGTCACGACGAAGAAGATTGGGGAGATCAAACCGCTCCTTGACTCTTGGGTTCTTTGTAATGATGTTATTAGTTGAGTCGAGAATGGGCTTGAACGAACCTGCCATGCTAGCCGAGGTGATGACGTCGCACCGATCAATGAGTTCCTCCACCACGTCATCTTTCAGATCGGGGCAAGAATAACGGGGTCGTTTCCGGCCTGTTCCCTCCATGGAGAAGACGATCGAACAATGGAAGAAGAAAGGGTGAAGGGCTGAAGGAAAATGGAGGAGGGAGAGGAAGAGCATGCGACAACAGTTCAAAATCGAGAGGGAAAGGCGAAGAGTCGGCGGACGGTTGCGAGTTTGCCATGGTTCACGAAGAGGCGCCCCAGCCTACATGTTCGTTCGGAAATACTCCTACTACTCGCCATCGTCTCACTGATATGTTAGAACGGGACCACATGTCAATGAAACATGGTGTGTAATTTCTCATGCAAAATGCGATCTGGCCGCGTTGGCCCGAGGTGCCGCATTAGTTATCGACCTTTATTTTTTTAATGGCGTTCCGATCAGTTTTGAAGCACGACTAACTGGTACTGTATGCAGAGAAAATATAAACTACTCTACCACTACTCCACCTCCAGTACTAGTAGTATAAAAAGATATATAGGCTGGAGCTTGAGCGCTTTCTTGCTAAGGGCTGCCCACTTGCTTCTCACACTACCACCCTGTCTCCAGATCTAAAAAAGACGGCCCCTCTCTCCCTCCTCACCGGTGGTCACAGATCTGCCAGGGAAGAAAAGGACGTGCAGCGTTGACTCAGTCATCGTCGGCAAGCGAGGTCACGAACTGACGACAAGGCCGTCCTCTCAGACCTAGCGCCCGCGCGGGATGGCCTCCGTCCCCAAGTTCGCTGCCGTAGTGTGTGCGGAGGACGACGACCACAAGCGAAGCCACTTCCCGCCGACCCTTAGGTATGCTACCTCTTTTCGAACCATAACCTTGTTCTATTGCCCCATCTGCCACGTCGTTGCATGTGGATCTTTTTCCACTCCACCATCTTCCCAATTTGCTATCCTCTGCTCTGCTGGCCACGCAGACAAAAACCATAATTTGCACTATTAAAGGAAACCCTACTTCATGCAGACTAATCCATGTTTGGGTTGAATAAGGAAAGGAAGGGAGACTGTACTGTCCAAGAGAGTAGGCATCGAACCCGCATCTAGGTTGAAAAGGGGAAAATCAGTAGCTAAGGAACGAGTCTCGTGTCTCTTGGTTGAAGAAGGGTAGAAACGCATGACAACGCAATAGAGAATGACCAGGTCGATCGGTTTGTTGTCCTCGCATAGAAATAAGGTGGCTAAAGAGAACAAAAATGGGACGTAATCCACATATGCTGCCTGGATATTTGTTGCTCTGGGCAACCATACGTCCCTCACCACTCTGCGTCCGTGGAGGTACATCGTACTGGTGCGCCCACTGTCCGAATGGGCCTCCCATGCTCTTATTGCCACTTTTTTGCTGTTAGTATAACGCCAGCAGTCAAGTCAAGCAATGCTACTGCTAAAGTGATGCCACATTTAACTAATGCCGCTCTCAGTCTAATGCCACCGATAAATTTAAGCAATGCCATTTAATGTCACTGGATTATATCAGGGTTAGCTGTTGATTGTGTATGTATTAAAGATTTTTCAGCTAAGGCATTCTAATGCTGTTGCACAGCCAGTATACCAACGATGAAACTTGTTACTACCTTCAGATTTTTGCACTGCTAATGCTTATAGATTACATACCTCACTTTCATGAGATAAGTTAATTTTTTTGTACAGTGTCACCAAAATGCCAAGGTGCTGATGTCATTTTATTTTGGTTAAACTGCACAGACAATTATGAAGACAAGAGGAAAGGTCAAGAGTGGGCACCTCCTCCTCCGGCTGTTCTCTTGATTTGTTCGATCAAGTTTTTATGTTTGATCGATTATCAAGATTGGGATAGCAATTTTTAAGGTCTCCCCGAGTTCAAAATGATATTTACCTTGGAGGTACATGGTTTGCAATTTTTTTATACTATCATTAGTTAATAATGCTAGTTTCCTTCAGACTTTTGTATTTGGTTTAATGCTCATGCACAGCTAGTATACCAATGCTGAAACTTGTTACCTTTACATTTTGTATTGTTAATTCTTATAGAAACCTTCCAGTGCTAGAGTTTATTGAAATCTGTTCAGTAAAACCATTATACTGTACGCTATAATAAACTAACTACTCTACTATTGCACTAGCCACTGGATCAGTGTACATTTGTAGTATTCGAATGGTGTTGCATTAGCGTATGGACATAAATAAAGTGTGGCAAGCTTTCCCAGATATGTGCTCAAGAAAACTACTACCTATTTTTCTAAATACTAAACGTTTGGGTACTTTAAATTGAACCGCGAAAACATCTTATATTAAGGAACAAAGGGTGTAGAGTTCACTCAAATTATCCTGGTAAAGCTAGTCACACCTTTGTTAAAATTAATGTTCATTATGTTATCGGAGGAGGTCTGTATGTTTGCCTCTAATGCCTGTCGACTACATACCTGACATCATGATGTAATGTTAAGTCATTTCCTTTTATACAGTGTCACTGAATTGTCAAGGCGGTGATGGAATTTTATTTTAGTAGAACTGCACAAAATTTGCTTAAAAGAAGAGGAAAGGTCAGGAATGGCTTAGTTTTTTAGAAAAAACTATGTATGCCTTCCTGACATAAGCCGTTGTTGCTTTATTTATTCCTTCAAACAGGTGGTTAGAAACAGTCTTGCTACCTTTTCCCATTAAGAAATTGGAATGCTTATATTTATGAGTCTATGCTTCAACTAGTGCCACTTTTAGAGTAATCACACTTTCAATATCTATGAAAACAGGGATGCTCGATTTTAGTGGAACTGCACAAAAAGTCCAACTGGTTCAACATTAGGAGCATGTTTTTTCCAAACCTTTATATCCAATTGGTGGCACTATGAGCTGTTCATTACGAAGGTACATGGTTTTCTACTATCTTGCTACTCCTTTTGTACTGTCATTAGATAGTAATACTAGTGGTTTCATGTGAATTTATTGGCAGGGTGGACCTACATTGGAGGTGCAGGACAGGATTCAATGATTGGATGCTCAATTCCGGTTGTATCGATTTCACCTCTTCCATCACTGCGAACATGGATATCCTTGGTCTGATGAAGAATAGACGCTATATTTTTGCTCTGAACCAGCAAATCAATTCAGTATGAAATTGTCCAGGGCAAAACATAACTGTATCAGATTGTCCAGTGCAGAACATGACAGATGCTAAGCGGAAGAGACATGTTTAAACCGAAAATACAAGGTGTGGTATATGTTTACTAGCTGCTTGATATTTGTGCAGACAGAGATGTACGCCCATTGCTATTTGGCAAACAAACAAAGTGTCCGCAATTTTGGTTGATCTACACAAGAGAATAGTATAGTCACTTCATGCAGTGCCATTTGAAAATAGACACAGAAAGATTGGATAGTCACTTCATGGGCTGCAGAAAAGCATTACTGTACTATTTATTGGCCAACACTAGGTGCTTCATTGCTTTGGTCTGATTATACAATGGGCATCATTTTGCCTAAGTTAAAGTTTGTATTCCGAAAATAGTCTCGCGGTGTGATCGAGAGAAGACCAAATCATATTGCAGTGGATGTTCCTCCATCATGTGTGGTTCATTCTCATGGTTCCAGCTGTTGGTGAAACCACTTACGTTTGTAAGAGGAATTGTAGACTTCACAAACAAATTTGTCTTTCAGTCTGTACTGAATGTTGGCCAAGAGAAGTATCCATGTTAGTAGGAAGAACACATGTTTTTTCTAGATCTTTGCTTTTGGAGCTACATATTTGTATATGATCTGTGAATCATTGAGATGCATTAACATGTTGATATTATGTATGTGAATCGTACTAGTTAGTTTTAGTTGCATGGCAAGATCCAAAGTGGCTGATCTTTGCTTTTGGAGCTACATATTTGTATATGATCTGTGAATCATTGAGATGCATTAACAGTTACTTATTTTTGTTCGCTCAGTGTTTACAAGTTACTGATCGATCACTAGCTAGCCTACAAATGCGCTGCTAGCAGTTTTATTTGCGACGGAAGATGCGAAGTGGCATTTTTTTGAATAAAAATGCCTATCTCTGAAGAAACTGACAAGCTACATTATCGATCCTACACATATAAAAATGCCTACCTCTGAAGAAGTTTAAGCCTAATTAGTTCCGTGAGCAAAGTAGCAAGACCAAGGCATGACAATAATTAACGACATGCAGAAGTTTAAACCTAATTAATTCCAGTGATTTAAGTGGCTGCATGCGTGCCCTCGGCTGCGACTCGTTGCATGCTGCTTCGCATACTGCCTGTGAGCGATTCTGAGTGCCTGCATGCAGTCGACCGTAATTAAGGCAGCTAACTGATGCAAAAAAAGATACGCTTTAATTGTTGCGGGCTTTTTAATTCTGTGGAATCATTATTGACAAGGAGGGAGATGATTCGAGTGCACTCTTTTGAACGCCATGCCGGCGTGCGACCTAGACGGGACGGGACGACACAGTCATAATTTCAGTTTCTCTAGTTTTCCATGGCAAGCTAGTGCACTAAGCCATTATGCATTGAATTCCGATGACCGTCGCGCTACCTTTCGCCTATAAGTACTGCTTCCCGGCCTTCTCCAGTGCCACCGTGACCCAACTCGCCATATCCTCATAAGCCCCCACCGGCCCGACGTTGCTCGCCACGTATGCCATGCCCCCGCCCGTCTGTGGTAGGCGACGCCGGAGCCGGTCACCGCCGGAACTAGTGTTCGGGTTTTCACCGGAAGGCAGACGGAGGGAGGAGGCATTCTATCTGTCTTTAGATGGCAATGCAGAGATCAAGGAGTTGTTGGAGCGCGACCGCATGGCGGAGGAGTAGGAGTTGTTGGAGCGCGACCGCCTGGCGGAGGAGAAGCGTATCACCGATTTGCGCCGCCAGCGGGACATGGAGCAGCGGCGCACCGACGCTCTGAGTCGCGAGCAGAGCCCCCGCAACTGGCCGACTACGTGGAGGCCGGCGCCTGGCAAATAGCCCTGGAGGCTGTCGGGCACGCACACGTTCGCGACGCCGATTTTTACTACCAGCTCGTCAAGTGGGTTTCCCGCTTGGAAGCTGAAGCTTCGGTGGACCACGCCGGCATGGAAAGGGCCAACGTGCGCGAGCAACACGCCCTATCGCACCTCTTGCAAGTCCGATGCGAGGCGCATGACGCCGGTGCCGGCATTTAGCGTGTACCACAGATGGCGGCCGGCATCGTCTAGTTAGCTAAGAGTAAGTTAGTACTTGTACGCTACTAGAGTATTAGTGGGAGTAGATAGTTAACTTGGCTCTGATGGTTGTCAACGTGGAAGTTCAGTACTCTATATGTGGATCAGACCTGTTACTTTGCTCTGAATGTTGAACTTTCCGTTTGAACGTATGGAATGGGCTGTTATTTTTTAAATGGGTTGTATTTGTCCTCCACGGGTTTAGAGGCTGACTTGTGGGCCTAGCATGTTGACACGTACACAATCAGGAGATGATTGTACGTGGAGAGGATGACAGCAGCGACCCGCCAAGGTCATGGCAGTATGCAAGCAAGTGCCTCCTTATTTCAAGCCAATAAAATATGGCTCCTCCTAGTGGATTTCTGACATCTGGGTCCCATACCATTGTCAACGTAGTCAATAAACGAGAGAATTGCACAACGAGCGTCTGACACCAGGGACCCAGCAGCTTGCCCAGTTATTTTTGTTTTGGGTTAATTTGATAAATGCCACTCCAAATCTGGTGTATCCGAGAAATGCCACTGCAATTTCCGAACTTTGAAAAATGCCATTTCATGCCATTTCTAGTGGCATTTTTCGAAGTCTAGAGTGGCGTTTTCAAAGTTTGCAAACTGCAGTGGCATTTTTCAAAGTTTGCAAAAATTGCAGTGGCATTTTTCAAAGTTTGGAAATTGCAGTGGCATTTTTATGGATCGCCATAATTGGAGTGGCATTTATCTAATTTGTTTTTGAGACACAAGCAGGGTGTCAACTGGGCTGTGCGGGATACTCTGGCCTGTCTAGATAGCCTTTTCTTTTTATGTTTACCACAGACCAACCCAGTTGTTTTTTTTCTTTCTGAAAATGGCTAGCCCAGTTTTTTTTCTGATTTGTCAAGTAAGTCACTTTATCAGGCCTGTTGGGCTGAAAATCTTCCAAGACAAGGAGAGCTTCATTCGGCTGGCCGAGAAAATGACCTATCAGTAATGAGAAATGGGATATACATTTTTAAAACACATCAAACCGACAATTAGTTTCAAATATCTTTTTTTTCATTTTGAGATTTTAAATTGCATTGATTTTTATTCGTGGACAATCTATTGGATTTTATATTGATATACATTTATTTTTAAAATCAGTCTGAATGTGACTCGAAATTTCGGGATTAAAAACAGTTCAGACCGCATTGACATATGCAAAATTTCGTATAATTTTTTAACCATGGCCACAATATGGGTTGTAATGCTAACAAAAAGAATATGGGCTCCAAAAAACCCGTAAGAATTAGCAAATGGGCTGTAAATTATTTGAAATAATGGCAGATGGGATGTATGTTGTTTTCCACAGATTTGAGGCTTTCCACAGATGGCATGTATACTGTTGGATGTCCATCCAACGGCCGACGTGCTTCTTCAATCTCTGCTCTTCCTGCTCCAGCCTCTCAAACAAGCGCCGACAGGACTGCCTGCTCCCTCCTCCCCGCGGCCGGCTGTGCTGCCGCGCAGGACTCACCGCCCCATCATACTCCCATCGCTGACCTAGTCATCCCTCTACTCACCCACACCTGCTGTTATTCTCCGGCGACGGCAGACGAACCAGTAAACCCTCGTACAGTCGTACTCTCCTCCGCGTGGGAAACAAAAACAACTGCCAAGTCTTCCGTGCCTCCGTGTCGTTCCCTTCCTAGGCCTCGCCGTCGTCCACCGTCCTGGTGCTCTCGGCGTGGAGTGGTCAACGTGGTCAACGACCGACATGCATCTGAAGTGGACTGTACATGGAGAGGCTGACAGCTGGGTCCACGGCCGCATGCAAGGAAATGCCTCCTTATTATGCGCAAAATAATGATTCCTCCACCTGACATCTGGGACCCACAGAAAGGGCCTCTGTATTTCGCAAAAAAACGTTACCGCCGCTGACAGCTCGGACCCACTAGCTATATCTTCGCACGCAAGGAAATTCCTCCTTATTACGCACAAAAAAATGAATACTCCCCCTGCTAGCTGGGACCCAGTACAGTGGGCCTACTAAGTTGAAGGGGACGAAGTGCTTTGTCAACTTAGTCAATATGCACGATTCTAGCTTAACTGACCATACGATGTCCATCCAACGGCCGTAGTGCTTCTTCAACCTCTGCTCTTCTTGCTCCAGCTGCCCAAAGCAGCGCCGGTCATGCCACCTGCTCCTGCCTCCCGTGGCCGGCTGTGCTGCCGTGGAGGCCTCACCACCCCCATACTACTCCCACCGCTGGCCAGGCCATCCCTCCACTCCACTCACCCACACCCCCTGTTATTCTACGGCGACGATAGCGCAGCCGAACCAGTGAACCCTCGTACTCCTCTCCGCGTGGGCATCCACTTCTGCGTGTTCCCCGGCTCCGTGTCGTCCCCTTCCTAAGCCTCGCCATCGTCCACCGCTGTGGTGCTCTCGACGCGGCGTGGTCAATGTGGTAAATGACCGAATTCCATTGGAAGAATACTGTACGTGGAGAGGCTGACAGCTGGGTCCATGGCAGCCGCAAGGAAGTGCCTCCTTATTACGGGGAAAATAATTATTCCTCCACTTGACAGCAGGGACCCACCAGACGCCCACCAGTATTTCACAAAAAAAAATTTGCCCCTGACTGCTGGGACCCACCCGAGGGCCACCGTATTTTGCGAAAAAATGTTCCCCCTGCTGTCAGCTCGGACCCACCGGAAGTGCCTCCTTATTACGCACAAAAAATGAATACCCCCTGCTAGCTGGGACCCACCTTGGTGGGAGGCTGACTTGTGGGCCTACTAAGTTGACGGGGACGGAGGGCTTTGTCAACTTAGTCAATATAAACTATTCTAGCTCCAGTGACCGTACGATGTCCATCCAACGGCCGTAGTGCTTCTTCAACCTCTGGTCTTCTTGCTCCAGCCACCCAAAGCAGCGCCAGTCGTGCCGCATGCTCCTGCCTCCCGTGGTCGGCTGTGCTGCCGTGGAGGCCTCACCGCCCCTACTATTCCCACCGCTGGCCAGGCCCTGCGGCGACGGCAGCCTCACACCGCAGCCGAACCAGTGAACCCTCATACTCCTCTCCGCGCGGGCTTCCACTGCCGCGTCTTCCCCGGCTCCCCGCCGCCCCCTTCCTAGGCCTCCTCGTCGTCCACCGCCCTGGTGCTCTCGGTGCGGCGTGGTCAACGTGGTCAAGGAACGACTTCCATCGGACGAGGATTGTACGTGGAGATGCTGATAGCTGGGTCCACGGCCGCAGCAAGGAAGTTCCTCCTTATTACGCGGAAAATAATGATTCCTCCACCTGATAGCTGGGACCCACCGGACGCGCCACTGTATTTCGCGAAAAAACGTTTTCCCCTGACTGCTGGGACCCACCAGCTACATCTTCGCACGCAAGGAAGTGCGTCTGGGCAAAAAAACGATTCGCCCCCTAACTGCTGGGACCCACCAGCTACATCTTTGCGGGCAAGGAAGTGCCTGACAGTTGGGACCCACCTGGTCGAAGCGTATGTAGCATTGTCATTCTGGTCGCGAACATGTACGTACATATATACCGGTGGATGTAGAGGCGTGCACGTGTCGTAGTAGAGGAGCGTACGTGTCGTAGTAGAGGCGCGCACGTAGCATGTACACATACGTACAGCGGCCAGGGTGCAAGAAAGAAAATACGGCCACGTATGTGTACATACGGGCCGGGTCTCGAACGCCTACTCGCGCATACGTACGGCCAGGGCTCGTGTACATGGCTGGGTCGGAACGGAGAAACAACCTCGTCATCGTGTTCATGGGGAGGTAACGGAATGCGTCGTATTCATGGGGAGGCAACGGAATTCGTCGTGTTCATGGGGAGGCAACGGAATGCGTCGTGTTCATCGGGAGGCGATGGAACGTGTGGGAGCCAACCGGCTGGGTCGGAACGGAATGCGTGGTCGTGTTCATCGGGAGGGCTTGGACGGAACAGGCGATGGAAACGAGGCCTGGCGTACTGCACAAGGGAGGAAACAGACCTCCTACGTTTGGAACGGGGTCCTGTTGATCGGGAGGGGTCTGGCGTACCGCAAAATGGAGGAGACGGACCTCCTACAGTCGAAACGGGGGTCCTGTTGATCGGGAGGGGCGTGACATACCAAAAAACGGACGAAACAGACTTGTGTTGGAGCGCTACGGTCGAAACAGGGGTCCTGTTCATCGGGAGGGGTGTGGCGTACCGCAAAACGGGACTCCACGGGATACTGTTCATCTCCACCGTCGACCTCCTCCAGCCTCCACGGGCTCCTGTCATCCAGCCTCCACCGCGCGCTACTCCACCGGCTACTGTTCAACCACCCCTCCACGGGCACCCCTCCACACCACGGGGTCCTATTCAACCACTCCTCCACGGGCACCCCTTCACCGTCTACTGTTCATCCAGCCCTCCACCACACCATGGGGTCATGTTCATCTAGAGGCAACGCCACCGCTCACTGTTCATCCAAACCCCCCGCAACTCTCACCATCCCAGAGGCTGCATCGATCGGCTTCAGTTAGCAGCAGTAGCGAAGGAATCGCTCGATCGGGTTCAGTTAACAGCCATCGATCGATCACTCAGGTTCAGTAACGCGTAGCCTACAGTGCAATCGCTCGGGTTCAGTTAGAGCCCAACGCCTCGCTCGGGTTCAGTTAGAGCCAACGCCTCGCACACACACGCGTACGTGTATGAGAGAAACACGCATCGCTCGGCCCCCGACCTCCCACCGTAACCGGGAACTCCTAGAAATTTTCCTCCCCCTCGCTTCTACCACGGTTTTTTTGTCATGGACGGCCCAAAGAATGTCATGCAGCTGTGTCTCCAGCCCGCCCAGGACGAAAAGCCCATTTTCTGTCATGATTTTTTGTCGTAGAAGTAGGAGCCCACCACATCTAGGATGATACCGAGTTTTGTCACAATTATCGTCATAGAAGTGTCATATGTATGACATAATTTTTTTCGTTCGGCCCAAAATGTCACGGATGTGTGTTTTTTTTGTAGTGGCATGAGGGTCGAGGGCACCGCCAGGAGCAGTACCTGCGTCGGAATTACGAGCAGTATGATCATCGACTCGTCCGTGATGACCATCGCCGAGTGCCTACGCCCCCTCCGAGGGGCGGATCATATGTGACCCGATAGTATGATGACAGGCTCCCGTATGCTAACGAGCGGAGAGTTCCAGTCGACCCAAGGGAGCCCGGATTTGATGCGAGATCTCTTCTTGTACAAAATCTAGTCGACCGGAATCGGGCACACAGAGAAGGACAAGATGTACACCGCCCGAGTGGAAGCCGAGTGCATGTTTCTGGTCCCGAGTGTTTCAGCAGAGCTATCCGAGCTACAGAGATCCCGCCCAACTTCAGATTGGCGACGGGCGTGAGCAAGTTCACGGGTGAGTTGAAGCCCAATACTTGGTTAGAAGATTACAGAGTGGCAGTGCAGATTGGTGGCGGCAACGATGATGTGGCCATGAAGCACCTCCCCCCGATGCTGGAAGGTTCGGCCAGAGGTTGGTTGAATCAGTTGGCTCCTTGTAGTATCTTCAGTTGGGAAGAATTGGCCCGAGTGTTTGTCAGGACATTCGAAGGCACTTGCAAACGACTTGCAGGGCTGACCAAATTACAACACTATGTCCAGAAACCGAATGAAACTTTGAGAGATTATATCCAGAGATGGACCGCTCTTCATCATACTGTGGAGAATGTGTCAGAGCATCAAGTAGTTTGCGCCTTCAAGGAGGGCGTTCGGTACCGAGAGCTTAACCTGAAATTCGGTCGGACCGGAGACATGTCCCTGGTTCGAATGATGGAAATAGCCACTCGGTATGCTAACAGAGAGGAAGAAGATCGACTCCGCAGTGGCAAGAACAAACTAGTCGCCCAGGACACCGGAGGAGGAAATGTCAATCGGAAGCAGAAGCGCAAATCTGAACCCGCAGGTCCTGGTGAGACAGCAGTTGTGAACCAAGGGAAATTTAAAGGAAAGCCTAAGGGGCCATGGATCCCCAAGAAAGTGAAAGATCAAGCGGGAAATGATGTGCTTGATTTGCCATGTCACATACACACCAAGAAAGATGAAGAAGGAAACCCGATTTACCCCAAGCATACCACTCGACAATGTCGACTCCTGATTCAGAGCTTCCGAGAGGGCCAGCCAAGTGAAAAGGAAAAGGAATCTGATAAGGATGAGGATAAGGAGGAGGATGATGGTTATCCCAACGTCAATGCCACTTTAGTGATTTTTGCTGACATCGAGAGCAAAAGTCAACTGAAAGTTATCAGTAGAGAAGTAAACATGGTTGCTCCGGCAATGATGACGTATCTGAAGTGGTCAAAAACACCCATTACATTCGACCAGTACGATCACCCAGTGCATGTTGCTACCCCCGGGAGGAATGCATTGGTGGTCGACCCAGTCGTTGGGGGCACCCGACTGACCAAGGTTCTGATGGATGGTGGCAATGGTTTGAACATTCTGTACGCTGAGACCCTCCGAGGGATGGGCATTCCGATGTCCAAGCTTAGTGAAAGCAACATGAGATTCCACAGAGTCATCCCAGGAAAGAAAGCCGATTCACTCGGCCAGATCACTCTTGATGTGGTTTTCAGTGATTCAAAGAATTACCGTAAGGAAATGTTGACTTTTGAGGTGGTGGATTTCCACAGTGCCTACCATGCTATTCTGGGCAGAACTGCATATCCTCCTTTTATGGCTCGACCATGCTACGTGTATCTCAAGTTGAAAATGCCTGGCCGCAGAGGCGTGATCACGATCACAGGAAACCGACAAAGGGCTGAAGAGTGCCTCCAGAAGGGCTCGAAGATCGCCGATGAGCAGATGGTCGCTGTGGAAATGGAAGAGTACCAGAAAAATGCAGATTTGAGTGATTTGTTGCAAGCTAAGAAGCCTGCTTCAGAGTCCGCATTTGAGTCGACTGGTGAGACAAAACCTTTCCATGTTCACCCGACCGATCCCTATGCTGCTCCGACCCATATCTCAATGACACTCGATAGGAAATAGGAAGAAGCGCTCATCCAGCTCCTCCATGAGAACTGGGACATCTTTGAATGGAAACCATCTGACATGTCGGGTGTGCCCAGGGGACTGGCTGAGCACCGTTTGCACGTCGACCCAAAAGTGAAACCTGTCAAAGAGCATCTCCGTCGGTCCGCCGTGGAGAAGAGGAAAGCAATTGGTGAAGAAGTGGCTTGGCTTCTGGCATCTGAGTTCATCCGCGAGATATACCACTCCAAGTGGCTCACCAACGTTGTTATGGCCCCTAAGAAAGATGATTCACTTCGTATGTGCATCGATTTCAAACACATCAATTGGGCATGCTCGAAAGATCATTTCACTCTCCCCCGCATCGACCAGATTGCCGACTCGACTGTGGGGTGTGAGCGCTTGTCCTTTTTGGACGCATATTCCGGGTACCATCAGATGCGATTGTATGGGCCCGATGAAATAGAAACGGCCTTCATCACCCCATTCGGGTATTTTTGCTATGTTACCATGCCTTTTGGTCTCAAGAATGCTAGTGCCACTTTCATGCACATGATTCAGAAGTGCTTGCTCACTCAAATCAGTCGAAATGTGGAAGCATACATGGATGACATCGTGGTCAAGTCACGTAAAGGTTCCGACCTACTAACTGACCTCGCTAACACCTTTGCCAACTTGAGAAGATATGATATCAAGCTCAACTCGTCAAAATGCACATTCGGAGTTCCAAGTGGAAAGTTACTCAGTTTCCTCGTTTCCGAACATGGGATCGACGCAAACCCGGAAAAGGTTGGAGCAATCCTCCGAATGAAACGCCATATGCGTGTGCACGACATTTAGAAGCTTACCGGTTGTTTGGCCGCATTGAGTCGATTCATCTCTCGTCTTGTTGAAAAGGCATTGCCTCTTTACCGACTGATGAAGAAATCTGACAAATTCGAGTGGACTCCTGAAGCGGAAGTAGCGTTTGAAGAGCTCAAAGCCCTGCTTTCCACCCAGCCGGTGCTTGCTGCCTTAATCAGCAAAGAGCCTTTACTACTGTACATTGCAGCCACTAGACAAGTTGTCAGCACAGTGCTCACGGTCGAGCGGGAAGATGAAGGCAAAGCCTACAAAGTTCAACGCCTAGTGTACTATATTTCTGAAGTCTTGACTTCGTCCAAGTAAAGATATCCGCAATATGAGAAGCTTTTTATGGAATTTACTTAACCATGAAGAAAGTTGCACACTATTTCTCAGACCACTAGGTTTCAGTCATCAGTGATGCCCCATTATCAAAAATTCTGAACAACAGAGACGCAACTGGTCGAGTGGCAAAGTGGGCAATTGAACTCCTTCCATTGGATATCAAGTTTGAAGCAAAGAAAGAAATCAAGTCCCAAGCAATAGCAGATTTCCTCGCTGAGTGGATTGAACAACAGCAACCGAGTTAGATCCACTCGGAACATTGGACTATGTTCTTTGATGGTTCGAAGATGTTGAATGGCTCTGGTGCTGGTGTGGTTCTAGTATCCCCAAGAGGGGATAAGCTCAGCTATGTACTCCAGATTCACTTTGATTCTTCAAACAATGAACCTGAGTATGAGGCACTTTTGTATGGGTTGTGTATGGCTATATCACTCGGCGTCCGTCGCCTGATGGTCTACGACAACTCAGACTTGGTGGTTAATCGAGTGATGAAGGAATAGGATATCAGGAGCCCAGCTACGACTGGTTATTGCAATGCAGTTAGAAAGCTGGAGAAGAAGTTTGAAGGGTTGGAGCTCCACCACATACCTCAGATCAAGAATCAAGCTGCTGATGATCTGGTGAAGATAGGTTCCACTCGGAAAACTATCCCCAGTAATGTGTTCTTGGAGCATCTCCATACCTCGTCTGTTCAAGAAGATCCCTTTATGGAATAACCCCCACAACCGATAAGTTTAACCAATCCGACTGAAATTGAAGTCCCAGCTATAATCGACCTGATCATGGAAGTTTTGGTAATCACCCCCGACTAGACGGTACCATATATTGCGTATCTGCTCAGAAAGGAACTCCTAGAGGATGAATATGAGGCTCGTCAGATCGTCCGCCGATCCAAAGCCTTCACAGTGATAGGTGGACGACTTTACAGAGAAAGTGTTACTGGAGTTGCTCAGCGTTGCATATCCCTAGAAGAAGGTCGATTGATCCTAAATGAGATCCACTCAGGGACCTGTGGTCACCATGCATCCTCTCGGACCGTCGTGGCCAAAGCATACCGAGCAGGATTCTACTGGCCGCGTGCAAATGAGATAGCGAAAGACATAGTCGACAAGTGCGAAGGTTGCCAGTTCTACTCAAACATGTCTCACAAGCCTGCGTCTGCTTTGAAGACTATTCCACTCGTCTGACCGTTTGCAGTTTGGGGGTTGGACTTGGTCGGACCTTTCAAGACTGGTAGAAGTGGTTTCACTCATTTGCTGGCGGCAGTCAACAAATTCATCAAATGGATTGAAGCTAAGCCTATCAAGAATCTTGATTCAAGCACTGCCATTAGTTTCCTCATAGAGTTGATATTCAGATATGGAGTCCCTCACAGTATTATCACAAATAATGGCTCCAACTTTGAATCTGATGAGTTCAGAGCGTTTTGCACTTCCCAAGGCACTCGGGTTGACTACGCATCTGTTGCGCATCCACAGTCGAATGGGCAGGCAGAAAGGGTGAATGGTTTGATCCTTCAAGGGCTGAAACCCCGACTGATGCATGATCTCAAGAATGCTACTGGAGCTTGGGTGACTGAATTGCCATCAGTCCTATGGGGACTGAGAACAACTCCCAACTGGTCGACCGACCGAACTCCCTTCTTCATGGTGTATGGTGCTAAAGCTGTGGTTTCAACTGACTTGTTGCACAACGCCCCCGAGTGGAACTCTTCTCAGAAGCTGAAGCGGAACAGGCACGCCAAGATGCGGTTGATCTCCTGAAAGAAGAAGGAGAGATGGCTCTGATCCGGTCGACCATCTATCAACAAGACCTGGGTCGATTCCATGCCCGTAATGTCAAAGGTCGAGCATTCCAAGAAGGAGACCTTGTGCTCTGAGTGCACCAGAAACGACCTCACAAATTTGCACCGGCCTAGGAAGGCCCCTTCATCATCACCAAGGTGCTCCACAACGGGGCGTATCACCTCTACAACGTAGCCAAGAAAGAAGACGAGCCACGCTCGTGGAATGTGGAGCTGCTCCACCGTTTTTATACCTAAACACTCGGATCGATGAGTTGTAATAGGAATCCTTCAGTTTTCTTATGAAAGACAAGATTTTTGTGGTATCTTAATGATTGTTACCCATCAAGCATGTGTGTTCAAATCCCCCAGTGGTGGCTTAGCCGCGAACCGATTCGCCTAAGTTTTAAAACCATTCTGAGTGAAGAGAAACCCTCTCACTCGGGGGCTTAGCTGCGACCCCGTACTCGCCTAAGTTACAAAACTACTTCGAGTGAAGAGCAACCCTCTCACTCGGGGGATTAGCTGCGACCCCGTACTCGTCTAAGTTATAAAACTACTCCGAGTCAAGAGCAATCCTCCCACTCGGGGGCTTATCCGCGAACCCGATTTGCCTAAGTTTTAAAAACATTTCGAGTGAAGAGCAATCCTCCCACTCGGGGGCTTAGCCGTGGACCCGATTCGCCTAAGTTGCAAAAACATTCCTAGTGGAGAGCAATCCCCCCACTCGGGGGCTTAGCTGTGACTCCTTACTCGCCTAAGTTACAAAACTACTCCGAATGGAAAGCAATCCTCCCA
>NC_041384.1:460778562-460846967 GCF_002162155.2 Triticum dicoccoides | reverse complement strand
CCGTACTCGCCTAAGTTACAAAACTACTCCGAGTGGAGAGCAATCCTCCCGCTCGGGGGCTTAGCTGCGACCCCGTACTCGCCTAAGTTACAAAACAACTCCGAGTGGAGAGCAATGCTCCCACTCAGGGGCTTAGCTGCGACCCCGTACTCGCCTAAGTTACAAAACTACTCCGAGTGGAGAGCAATCCTCCCACTCGGGGGCTTAGCTGCGACCCTGTACTCGCCTAAGTTATGAAACTATTTTGAGTGGAGAGCAATCCTCCCACTCGGGAGCTTAGCTATGATCCCATACTCGCCTAAGTTAAAAAACTACGTCGAGTGGAGTACTCTCCTCCGACTCGGCGGCCCGGTTGCACTCGGAGCTGCACCACAAGTACAACATCCGGTTGCACTCGGAGCTACGCCACAAGTACAAACATCCGGTTGCACTCGGAGCAGCACTACAAGTACAACATCCGGTTGCACTCGGAGCTGCGCCACAAGTACAATGTCAGGTTGCACTCGGAGTTGCGCCACAAGTACAACGTCCGGTTGCACTCGGAGCTGCGCCACAAGTACAACGTCCGGTTGCACTCGGAACTGCGCCACAAGTACAACGTCAACCCCGAGTGAGGAGTGACCCATTCGCTCGGAGTTTCAGCTGTTATTCCCAATTCACTAGAAGTCAAAAAACTCAAAGGTGATGAAGACAATACAATCATATTCAAAGAAAAAACAGGTTTAGATAAATCCAGCAAGGTTCAGAACTGCAAACAAAAGTACTTGGGCGTCAGGCCTGAAAGTTTAACGGTTACAAAATCACTCGGCATTCCAAGGCAGATAAAAGTGAGGCATCAAGTTTGTTCATTCCGCAGGAGGAGGGCTAGCTAGCTCGACGAACTCGTCCAGGTCGATTCCGTCGGCGATGCGAGTAGCAGCCTCGATGAAGGTCTCCATAAAGGACTGGAATTGAAGCTTCTTGGTATTGGCAACCTTGATAGCCGCCAACTTCTCTTCTCTAGCTTCTTTGCAATGAACGTGGACCAGAGACAAAGCCACGTCAGTGTTGCACCGAGCAGAGGACTTCTTCCATGCCCGCACTCGACCAGAGATTTCATTGAGTCGAGTCATCAGAGACTCGAGGTTGTTTTGGAACGTCACTTTTGGCCAGAGTTCTGTGTCGATCCATGACATCACCACTTTCAGTCATGCAAGATACTCCACAATGCTAGCGAGGCAAGATTAGAGTCGCAGCATGTTCATTGCAGCTTCTTCTTTGACGGGGGAGTTAATGGGGTCCAGGCTCGTCTCAATCTGCCCAGTCTCCTCCTCAAAATTTTGACAGGATTCTGCACACACAAAGAAATAATGAGTTGACAGTCACATGATGAGTCGGTAGTTGCAAAGCAACCAGACAAGGGAAAGTACCTTCAAGCATAAGGAACATCTTCTTGGTGAGTCCTCCCAGATGGGCTTCTAGTTTGTTTCTCTTCTGAGTGAGATCTCCTACCTTGTCAGTCAGAGCCACCTTGTCCTTCATTAACTGCATGACTTCTTTGTTGGCTTCATTAATGGCAGCCTTCAGCTTGGCGTTTTCCTCTTCAAACTTGCCGACTGAAGCTAGCTTCTTGTCAGCAAGTTCAGTCTTCTCTCGTGCCGTCTTCTGCGCCGCTACAAGGTCGAGGTCCTTCTGTTCCAAGGCCTGCTTCATTTTGTCTAAAGAAATAACATTCTTCAGACGAGTTTGTAGTTGTCTGTTTTCACTACGCACATCTGTTCGAGTAGAGTCACTCGGTTCAAAAAATGAAAGGAAAAGATGACAAGGCAAACAATCGACAAGTTATTACCTCCCATGGCACCTGCTTCATCCTTAGCCTTCTGCAAGTTCTCCTTGGCCAGCTCGAGGTCGAGATTGAGCTGGATCTGTTTCTTCTCTAAGTCAGCAAACTGAACCTCGAGTTCACGAGATTTTTGTAATCAACGAATAATACACGTCAGTCGACAGGAACAAAGATTAATTGCTTTCGAGTGATAAGATACAAGTTCAGGTCATTACGGTGAAAAGAGTTTTAAGACTACTGTTAAATCAAACATTCAACAGTAGTCTTGGGGACTACACCTAGTGGGTGCACTTGGCATGCCCCCACTGGTTCGACTTTCCACTCGACATGGTCCGTCCAGTCAGAACAAAAAACAGAGGGAGACAATAATTATTCTCAGACCACCGCCGACTGCCGGCAGTCAACCGCGGTCTTGGGGACTACACCTAGTGGGTGCACTTGCCGTGCCCCCACTGGTCCGGATATCACTCGGCACGACTTGTCTGGACCGAGTGGAAGATTGCAAATAGACATTCGATAAAGTCCCCCGCCGAATCAAACATGTGACGACAGTCTCGAGGACTGCACCCAGTGGGTGCACTTCACGTGCCCCCACTGATCCAAGGATACACTAGACATGATCTAGTCGACTCAAGTGAAAGAACTATTCAACAAATATTAAAGCACCGAGTGGGTGAACAGATGCAAGGTGCAGACTCATGATAGATGCACATTAAAGGTTTCAAAATTCTCATCCACGAACATCTCACGAATAATAAAGGAGCAAGTTTCAAGTACCATATCCTAACAGAGCAAAGATCAAGCTAAAAGATCAGTCGGAAGTCAACTCACCTGAACATTGGTCCGAAGGGCAGAGCTGGCATCATAGGCATCCTTGCTAGCTTCATGCACCACCTTCATTTTCTCCATCATAAGGCCTGCTTGGCGTATAGCTTCCTTAGCAGCGCTCACTGGGTCCTCTAGGACATGATGGGTAACAAAGAGTGGATTTGGTGGAACAGTCAAAAGCGTCCAGGGATCTGAGGCATGGAGTTGCATGGACGGAGCAAGGACTTGGGCGGTCGACGCCGAAGGATGATCAGTCGACACAGGATCGACAAAAGAAACAGAAGCCGAAATTGGATCTCTGGATTGCTGGATCACTGGCTCTGGCACTGATGTCGACTGAGGTACCTTGCTGGCAGGTGCCCTCCTGCTCGAAGTCCTGCCCTTTCTTCCTGTGGTCTTCTGAGGCACATCTTCGTTGTCGTCTGGAAGATCAATGACGTTTGGTGGTGCTGCAAAGGACTCGACCGCAAGAGTTCAGTCGACCGACAGTACATTTGACAAAATGAGGGCAAGGTTGTAGAGTTATACCCTCTTTCGAAGTGGCCGCGTCCTTAGTATCCTCATCACCTTGGTCCTTGTAAATGTCCATGGAGGTCCCAGAAGTAGCGACGCTAAAATTTTCAGAACTCACTCGGTCAAGCGAGAGAATGAGTCGACAGAAACATAGAAGTTCCCAAACGACGCAAAAGCAAAGGGAGAAAGGAAAATACTTACGCAGAAGTGATTGGAACATCCACCTTGATCTTGGGCAAGGCCTTCCGAGGCTTTGAGGAGGCGGTCTTGAGCTACTTGCCAGCCTTTTCAAACGGCTCCAGAGACGAAGTCCGAGTGAGTTTTTGCACTTGTGTGCTTGAAGGGGCTGCCTTGCCACGCCCGCCCGCGGGGTCTTGAGACTGTTTGGATCGACGCTCTGAGCGAGGTGGTGAGTCGACTTCCGCACTGCCGCCCGAGTCATCACTGTCGTCTTCATGGTCGTCCGGGGATTGCCAGTCGCCGCTCTCATCTGTGCTCTCCGTTCCCTCCTGGACTTGCTCCCTGTTTGACATCGAGTACATCTCAGTATAAATCTGCAAGGCAAGGAGTTAAACAGGCATCAACCAGGTTCAAGGACAGTTGCAAATTAGAATAAAAAGGCACTCAGTAGCAAAGTTAGACCTTGACCGGCTCATTTTCGGCGTCGAATGGTGCTACTCTTCGGGACCCCCTGGGGTTGTCTTTGTTTCCAGTGATGCTCCGCAACCACTGCTCCACCATCTCCTCGGTGACTTCCGTTGGGTCGACACGAGCGGTGTCATTAGGGCCTGAGTACATCCACATCGGATGATCACAAGCTTGAAGAGGCTGGATGTGTCTACTGAGAAACACCTCCAACAAATACATGCCAGTCACGCCTTCACGGACCAATTGGACTACCCGGTCGACTAGCATGGACACCTCTCCCTTCTCTGCTGGATTCACGATAAGCGAAGAGGGTTGGTGGACTCGATCCATGGTGAAGGGGGGAAGACCAGTCGACTGACCAGGAGTCGGAACATCTTGGCAATAGAACCAGGTAGACTACCACCCTCTAACCGACTCGGGGAGGGTCATAGCTGGAAAAGTACTCCTACCCCTCGTCTGGATCCCTAAAACCCCACAGATTTGGATCACATGCGTCTTTTCATCATTCGGATTTGCCTTCTTCACAGATTGAGAGCAACAAGTAAAGATGTGCTTGAATAAACCCCAATTTGGTCACAGCCAAAGAAGTTTTCACACAGAGATGTA
The DNA here is from genome assembly GCF_002162155.2 of Triticum dicoccoides. Lineage (NCBI taxonomy): Eukaryota > Viridiplantae > Streptophyta > Magnoliopsida > Poales > Poaceae > Triticum > Triticum dicoccoides. The sequence goes on along the minus strand of NC_041384.1, from coordinate 460,842,550 downwards.
CGCAGCGAGATATGTGATTGTGTTGGGGGAGAAGTGATGAAGTTGGGCACCAAAAAAGTTCAAGAAACCCCAGAAAAAAGGATGTGGAGGTAGAGTGAAACCGCGGTTGACATGGGTGGCAAGGATGACGCACTCACCCTCCTGCAGCCGAGGCTCGGTCTCGTTCCCCGACAACCTCCAAGACCCGTGGGCAATCAAGCCTCCACTGGCCATATCGTCCAAGTCTTCCTTCTGGATCGTGGATAGAATCCAGTCCCCTGGATCCAACCAGGCGGCAAACCGGACCTCGACGACAACCCTCGACTCGTCTTCTTGCCCTTCACCACCGTCGCCTTCTTCGAGCGTTCGAGGGCCACCGTCCCGTCCTTGCCCATGGCGATGAAGTACTCGCGGGCGAACGGAGATGATGAAGATGGCGGAGAGAGCAGTGGAGAAGCAGAGGAAGAAGGGGACGATTGGAAGGAACTTTGCGCTGCATCGGCCCGGGCGCTATTTATGAGACCACTTCCGAGTGGCTGACGAGTGGGCCTGAGCGATCTAATCATATCCCGCAGCAGGCGCTCGCCTGATACATGGCGAAAAAGGTGTCACGAAGATCGAGGCGCCTTCATCTATACACTCCGATTGCTGTGGCGCACTCCGTCCCGCGCGCTTCCCCAAAATCTCAAATCCCGTGAAATCTGGGAGCGGCAGAGCAACTAACCGCGCCGAAGATTTCGTACCATAACTCACTCGAAGATTATCAACGTAACTCACTCGATGACCTCTGAATTAATCAAGGTGACTGAATTGGAGCTGAAGCCCCAACATGACTTCCTGATTCCCGTGAAATACCTCCGAGGCGTGGAATTGAGTCGGAAACAACTTCAACTCTCTTTTCACTCGGACCTCAATCCATTCGGAGGCTAATGACGATGCCATTAACCTAGGGTCGGGTCATAGGCCTGACCTAGATGCCCTACCCAAGGTCACTACGCTAGATTGAAGAACGTTCAAAGTACAACAAAGGATACCGACTGAAGTAACCTTGGAGTGCAATCCACTCGACCAATTATCTCACTCGGATACCCCAATTTCATGTTGGGGATCGTAGCAGAAATTCAAAATTTTCCTACGTGTCACCAAGATCAATCTAGGAGATACTAGCAACGAGAGAGAGGGAGTGCATCTTCATACCCTTGAAGATCGCTAAGCGGAAGCGTCCAAGTGAACGGGGTTGATGGAGTCGTACTCGTCGTGATCCAAATCACCGATGATCCTAGCGCCGAACGGACGGCACCTCCGCGTTCAACACACGTACGGTTGGGAGAGACGTCTCCTCCTTCTTGATCCAGCAAGGGAAGGAGAGGTTGATGGAGATCTAGCGGCACGACAGCGTGGTGGTGGAAGTAGCGCGATCCCGGCAGGGCTTCGCCAAGCACAAGCGGGGAGGAAGAGGTGTCACGGGAGGGAGGGAGGCACCAGGGCTTCAGGTATGGCTGCCCTCCCTCCCCTCCACTATATATAGGGGCCTAGGGGGGCGTCGTCCCCTTGTAGATCCCATCTAGGGAGGGGGGCGGCAGCCCTAGGGGTGGCTTGGCCTCTAAGCCAAATGGAGGCGCCCCCACCCCTTAGGGTTTCTAACCCTAGGCGCATGGGAGGCCCAAGGGGGGCGCACCAGCCCACTAGGGGCTGGTTCCCACGCCCCTTCAGCCCATGGGGCACTCCAGGATAGGTGGCCCCACCCGGTGGACCCCTGGGACCCTTCTGGTGGTCCCGGTACAATACCGATGACTCCCGAAACTCTCCCGGTGGCCAAAACTGGACTTCCTATATATAAATCTTTACCTCCAGGCCATTGCGGAACTCCTCGCGACGATCGGGATCTCATCTGGGAGTCCAAACAACTTTTGGTTTACCGCATACTAATATCTCTACAACCCTAGCGTCATCGAACCTTAAGTGTGTAGAACCTACGGGTTCGGGAACCATGCAGACATGATCGAGACAACTCTCCGGCCAATAGCCGACAGCGGGATCTTGATATCCATGTTGGCTCCCACATGTTCCATGATGATCTCATCGGATGAACCACGATGTCGAGGATTCAATCAATCCCGTATTCAATTCCCTTTGTCTATCGGTACGATACTTGCCCGAGATTCGATCGTCGGTATCCCGATACCTCATTCAATCTTGTTACCGGCAAGTCTCTTTACTCGTTCCATAACACATCATCCCGTGATCAACTCCTTGGTCACATTGTACACATTATGATGATGTCCTACCGAGTGGGCCTAGAGATACCTCTCCGTTACACGGAGTGACAAATCCCAGTCTCGATTCGTGCCAACCCAACAGACACTTTCGGAGATACCCGTGGTGCACCTTTATAGCCACCCAGTTACGTTGTGACGTTTGGTACACCCAAAGCATTCCTACGGTATCTGGGAGTTGCACAATCTCATGGTCTAAGTAAATGATACTTGACATTAGAAAAGCTTTAGCATAGGAACTACACAATCTTGTGCTAGGCTTAGGATTGGCTCTTGTCCATCACATCATTCTCCTAATGATGTGATCCCGTTATCAACGACATCCATTGTCCATGGTCAGGAAACAGTAACCATCTATTGATCAACGAGCTAGTCAACTAGAGGCTTACTAGGGACATGGTGTTGTCTATGTATCCACACATGTATCTGAGTTTCCTATCAATACAATTCTAGCATGGATAATAAACGATTATCATGAACAAGGAAATATAATAATAACTAATTTATTATTGCCTCTAGGGCATATTTGCAACATTCTATTCGACCAAGAAGAAGCCACTCGACCATACAAGAAACCACTCGGAGTACAGAAGATCTAAAAGCCACTCAGGACGGCAACGGTCAAGCGTTCACTCTGCAGTCTTTAAAATCATTTATATCTCTTTGTAGCTGGCGTTATCAATAATGCTCTGTCTTAATGTACATTGGACCCTGTGTAACGGGCGACGGCTGGGGTCCTGGCGCACTCTATATAAGTCACCCCTCATCTGGCACAAGGGTTTGCACCCCTGTAACTCTCACGGATAATCCAGTCGACCAAGCCTCCAGGCACCGAGACTTAGGGCTGTTACTTCCTCCGAGAAGGGCCTGAACTCGTAAGTCTTGCGTGCACAACCTCACCGTAGCTAGGACCTTGCCTCCTCCTACGTACCCCCTATTCTATTGTCAGACTTACTCCCATGACACTCGTAGCAGCCACAGAAAACTTGCAACAACAAAGTAGAGGACGTCTAACTTGTTTTTGCAGGGCATGTTGTGATGTGATATGGTCAAGACATGATGTGATATATGTTATTGTATGAGATGATCATGTTTTGTAGAAGTTATCTGCAACTGGCAGGAGCCTTATGGTTGTCGCTTTATTGTATGAAATGCAAACGCCATGTAATTGCTTTACTTTATCACTACGCATTAGCGATAGATGTAGAAGCAATAGTTGGCAAGACGACCATGACGCTATGATGGAGATCAAGGTGTCAAGCCGGTGTCGATGGAGATCATGACGGTGCTTTGGAGATATAGATCAAAGGCATAAGATGATGATGGCCATATCATGTCACATATTTTGATCGCATGTGATGTTTATCTTTTATGCATCTTATTTTGCTTAGTACGGCGGTAGCATTATAAGATGACCCCTTAACTAAAATTTCAAGGTATAAGTCTTCTCCCTAAGTATGCACCATTGCGACAGTTCGTCGTGCTAAGGCACCACGTGATGATTGGGTGTGATAGGCTCTACGTTCACATACAACAGGTGCAAGACAGTTTTGCACATGCGAAATACTCGGGTTAAACTTGATGAGCCTAGCATGTATAGACATGGCCTCAGAACACTGGAGATCGAAAGGTCGAACGTGAATCATATAGTAGATATGATCAACATAGAGATGTTCACCATTGAAGACTACTCCATCTCATGTGATGATCGGACATGGTTTAGTTGATTTGGATCACGTATCGTTTAGATGACTTGAGGGATGTCAATCTAAGTGGGAGTTCTTAAGTAATATGATTAATTGAACTTAATTTATCATGAACTTAGTCCTGATAGTTTTTGCATATCTATGTTGTAGATAAATGGCCCGTGCTACCGGTCCCTTGAATTTTAATGCGTTCCTAGAGAAAGCTAAGTTCAAAGATGATGGTAGAAACTACAAGGACTGGGTTCGTAACTTGAGGATTATCCTCATTGCTGCACAAAAGAATTATGTCATTGATGCACCGCTAGGTGAAAGGCCTACTGCAGGAGCAGATGTTGATGTTATGAAAGTCTGGCAAGCTCGATCTGAAGACTACTTGATAGTTCAGTGTGCCATGCTTTACGGCTTAGAATCGGGACATCAAAGAAGTCTCGAACGTCATGGACCATATGAGATGTTCCAGGAATTGAAATTAATATTTCAAGCAAATGCCCGAGTTGACAGATATGAAGTCTCCGACTAGTTCTATAGCTGCAAGATGGAGGAGAACATTTCTGTCATTGAACACATACTCAAAATGTCTGGGTATCATAACCACTTGACTCGGCTGGGAGTTAATCTTCCACATGATAGTGTTATTGACAGAGTTATTCAATCACTGCCACCAGCTACAAAGGCTTTGTGATGAACTATAATATGCAAGGGATGGATAAAACAATTCTCGAGCTCTTCACTATGCTCAAAGCTACGGAGGTAGAAATCAAGAAGGAGCATCAAGTGTTGATGGTTAACAAGACCACTAGTTTCAAGGAAAAGGGCAAGGGAAAGAAGGGGAACTTCAAGAGGGATGGCAAGCAAGTTACCACTCCCGGGAATAAGCCCAAGCCTGGACCCAAGCCTGAAACTGAGTGCTTCTACTACAAAGGGATTGGTCACTGGAAGCGGAACTGCCCGAAGTATTTGTCGGATAAGAAGGATGGAAAAGTGAACAAAGGTATATTTGATATACATGGTATTGATGTGTACCTTACTAATGCTCATAGTAGCGCCTGGGTATTTGATACTGGTTCGATTGCTCATATTTGTAACTCAAAACAGGGGCTACGGATTAAACAAAGATTGGCAAAGGACGAGGTGATGATGTGCATCCAGAATGGTTCCAAGGTCGATGTGATCGCCGTCGGCATGCTACCTCTACATCTACCTTCGGTATTAGTATTAGACCTAGATAATTGTTATTTGGTGCCAGCGTTGAGCATGAACATTATATCTGGATCTTGTTTAATGCGAGATGGTTTTTCATTTAAATCAGAGAATAATGGTTGTTCTATTTATATGAGTAATATCTTTTATGGTCATGCACCCTTGAAGAGTGGTCTATTTTTGTTGAATCTCGATCGTGGTGATACACATATTCATAATATTGATGCCAAAAGATGCAAAGTTGATAATGATAGTGCAACATATTTGTGGCATTGCCGTTTAGGTCATATTGGTGTAAAGCGCATGAAGAAACTCCATGCGGATGGACTTTTGGAATCACTTGATTATGAATCATTTGATGCTTGCGAACCATGCCTCATGGGCAAGATGACAAAAACTCCGTTCTCCGGAACAATGGAGCGGGCCACTGACTTATTGGAAATAATACATACCAATGTATCCGGTCCAATGAGTGTTGAGGCTCGTGCTGGGTATCGTTATTTTCATACCTTCATAGATGATTTGACCAGATATGGGTATATCTACTTGATGAAACACAAGTTTGAAACATTTGAAAAGTTCAAAGAATTTCAGAGTGAAGTGGAGAATCATCATAACAAGAAAATAAAGTTTCTACAATCTGATCGCGAAGGCCAATATTTGAGTTACGAGTTTGGCCTTAATTTAAAACAATGTGGAATAGTTTCACAACTCACGCCACCTGGAACACCACAGCGTAATGGTGTGTCCGAATGTCGTAACCGTACTTATATTAGATATGATGCGATCTATGATGTCTCTTATCCATTTGCCACTATCATTTTGGGTTTATGCATTAGAGACAGCTACATTCACTTTAAACAGGGCACCGTCTAAATCCATTGAGACAACACCATATGAACTGTGGTTTGGCAAGAAACCTAAGTTGTCGTTTCTTAAAGTTTGGGGTTGCAATGCTTATGTGAAAAAGCTTCAGCCTGATAAGCTCAAACCTAAATTGGAGAAGTGCGTCTTCATAGGATACCCAAAAGAAACTGTTGGGTACTCCTTCTACCACAGATCCGAAGGCAAGATCTTTGTTGCTAAGACTGGATCGTTTCTAGAGAAGGAGTTACTCTCAAAATAAGTGGGTGGGAGGAAAGTAGAACTCGATGAGGTAATTGTACCTTCTCTCAAATTGGAAAGTAGATAATCACAAAAAACCATTCCCGTGATGCCTACACCAACGAGAGAAGAAGCTAATGATAATGATCATGAAACTTCATATCAAGTTAGTACCGAACTTTGTAGGTCAATCAGAGCACGTTCCATACCAGAGTGGTACGGTAATCCTGTTTTGGAAGTCATGTTACTAGACCATGACGAACCTATGAACTATGAAGAAGCGATGATGAGCCTAGATTCCGATAAATGGCTTGAGGCCATGAAATCCGAGATAGGATCCACGTATGAGAACAAAGTGTGGACTTTGGTTGACTTGCCCGATGATCGGCGAGCAATAGAGAATAAATGGATCTTCAATAAGAAGACTTGCGCTGATGGTAATATTACTGTCTACAAAGCTCGACTTGTCGCGAAAGGTTTTTGACAAGTTCAAGGAGTTGACTACGATGAGACTTTCTCACCCGTAGTGATGCTTAAGTCTGGTCGAATCATGTTAGCAATTGCCGCATTTTATGATTATGAAATCTGGCAAGTGGACGTCAAAACTGCATTCCTTAACGGATTTCTTAAAGAAGAGTTGTATATGATGCAACGTGAAGGTTTTGCCGATCCTAAAAGTGCTAACAAAGTTTGCAAGCTCTAGCGATCCATCTATGGACTGGTGCAAGAATCTCGAAGTTGGAATATACGCTTTGAAGAGGTGATCAAAGCATATGGTTTTATACAGACTTATGGAGAAGCCTGTATTTACAAGAAAGTGAGTGGGAGCTCTGTAGCATTTCTGATATTATATGTGGATGACATATTGTTGATTGGAAATGATATAGAATTTCTGGATAGCATAAAAAGATACTTGAATAAGAGTTTTTCAATGAAAGACCTCGGTGACGCTGCTTATATATTAGGCATCAAGATCTATAGAGATAGATCAAGACACTTAATTGGACTTTCACAAAGCACATACCTTGATAAAGTTTTGAAGAAGTTCAAAATGCATCAGTCAAAGAAAGGGTTCTTGCCTATGTTACAAGGTGTGAAGTTGAGTCAGACTCAATGCCCGACCACTACAGAAGATAGAGAGAAAATGAAAGTCATTCCCTATGCCTCAGCCATAGGTTCTATCATGTATGCTATGCTATGTACCATGCCTGATGTGTGCCTTTCTATAGGTTTAGCGGGGAGGTACCAAAGTAATCCAGGAGTGGATCACTGGACATCGGTCAAGAATATCCTGAAGTACATGAAAAGGACTAGGACTAAGGATATGTTTCTCGTTGATGGAGGTGACAAAGAGCTCGTCGTAAATGGTTACGTCGATGTTAGCTTTGACACTGATCTAGATGACTCTAAGTCACAAACCGGATACATATTTATATTGAATGGGGGAGCTGTCTGATGATCCACAAGTATAGGGGATCGCAACAGCTTTCGAGGGTAGAGTATTCAACCCAAATTTATTGATTCGACACAAGGGGAGCCAAAGAATATTCTCAAGTATTAGCAGCTGAGTTTTCAATTCAGCCACACCTGGAAACTTAGTATCTGCAGCAAAGTGTTTAGTAGCAAAGTAATATGATAGTGATGGTAACGGTAACAAAAGAGTAATGAAAGCAAAGTAATATTTTTGGTATTTTGTAGTGATTATACCAATAGCAACGGGAAAGTAAATAAGCGTAAACCAGTATATGGAAAGCTCGTAGGCATTGGATCAATGATGGATAATTATGCTGGATGCGGTTCATCATGTAATAGTCATAACATAGGGTGACACAGAACTAGCTCCAATTCGTCAATGTAATGTAGGCATGTATTCCGAATATAGTCATACGTGCTTATGGAAAAGAACTTGCATGACATCTTTTGTCCTACCCTCCCGTGGCAGCGGGGTCCTAATGGAAACTAAGGGATATTAATGCGTCCTTTTAATAGAGAACCGGAACAAAGCATTAGCACATAGTGAATACATGAACTCCTCAAACTACGGTCATCACCGGTAAGTATCCCGATTATTGTCACTTCGGGGTTAACGGATCATAACACATAATAGGTGACTATAGACTTGCAAGATAGGATCAAGGACTCTCATATATTGGTGAAAACATAATAGGTTCAGATCGGAAATCATGGCACTCGGGCCCTAGTGACAAGCATTAAGCATAGCAAAGTCATAGCAACATCAGTCTCAGAACATAGTGGATACTAGGGCTCAAACCCTAACAAAACTAACTCGATTACATGATAAATCTCATCCAACCCATCACGGTCCAGCAAGCCTACGATCGAATTACTCACGCATGGCAGTGAGCATCATGAAATTGGTGATGGAGGATGGTTGATGATGACGACGGCGACGAATCCCCCTCTCCGGAGCCCCGAACGGACTCCAGATCAGCCCTCCCGAGAGGTTTTAGGGCTTGGCGGCGGCTCCGTATCGTAAAATGCGATGATTTCTTCTCCCCTATTTTTTTCTCCCCGAAAGCAGTTATATAGAATTGGAGTTGGAGTCGGGGGGTCTCCAGGGGGCCCACAAGGTTGGGGGGCGCGCCCTAGGGGGGGTGCCCCCCACCCTCGTGGCAAGGGTGTGGGCCCCCTGGTCTTCATCTTTGGCGAGGATATTTTATTATTTATTGTAAGATATTCTGTGGAGTTTCAGGTCATTCCGAGAACTTTTGTTTCCTGCACATAAAACAACATCATGGCAATTCTGCTGAAAACAGCGTCAGTCCGGGTTAGTTCCATTCAAATCATACAAGTTAGAGTCCAAAACAAGGGCAAAAGTGTTTGGAAAAGTAGATACAACAGAGACGTATCAACTCCCCCAAGCTTAAACCCTTGCTTGTCCTCAAGCAATTCAGTTGACAAACTGAAAGAAATAAAGAAAAACTTTTACAAACTCTGTTTGCTCTTGTTGTCGTAAATATGTCAAGCTAGCGTTCAAGTTTTCAGCAAAGATTATAACTAACCACATTTGCAATAATTCTCAGGTCTCATGATTACCCATATCAATAGCATAATCAACTAGCAAGCCATACTAATAAATCTCGGATGACAACACTTTCTCAAAACAATCATAATATGATATAACAAGATGGTATCTCGCTAGCCCTTTCTGAGACCGCAAAACATAAATGCAGAGCACCTTTAAAGATCAAGGACTGACTAGACATTGTAATTCATGGTAAAAGAGATCCAATCATAGTCACACCCAATATAAATTAACAGTAATGAATGCAAATGACAGCGGTGCTCTCCAACTGGTGCTTTTTAATAAGAGGGTGATGACTCAACATAAAAGTTAATGGATAGGCCCGAGGGAAGCAGGGATTTGTAGAGGTGCCAGAGCTCGGTTTTGAAATAGAGGTGAATAATATTTTGAGCAGTATACTTTCATTGTCAACATAACAACCAAGAGATGGCGATATCTTCCATGCTACACACATTATAGGCGGTTCCCAAACAGAATGGTAAAGTTTATACTCCCCCTCCACCAACAAACATCAATCCATGGCTTGCTCGAAACAACGAGTGCCTCCAACATACATCAGGTCCCAGGGGGAGTTTTGTTTGCAATTATTCTTGATTTAGTTTGCATAAAGCATGGGACTGGGCATCCCGGTGACCAGCCATTTATCTCGTGAGTGAGGACCGGAGTCCACTCCTCTTGAGAATAACCCGCCTAACATGGAAGATACAGACAACCCTAGTTGATACATGAGCTATTCGAGCATACAAAATAGGATATTTATTTGAAGGTTTAGAGTTTGGCACATACAAATTTACTTGGAACGACAGGTAGATACCGCATATAGGAAGGTATAGTGGACTCATCTGGAATAACTTTGGGGTTTAAGGGATTGGATGCACAAGCAGTATTCCCGCTTAGTACAAGTGAAGGCTAGCAAAAGACTGGGAGCGACCAACTAGAGAGCGACAACAGCCATGTACATGCATTAAAATTAATAAACATTGGATGCAAGCATGAGTAGGATATAATCCACCATGAACATAAATATCGTGAAGGCTATGTTGATTTGTTTCAACTACATGCGTGAACATGCGCCAAGTCAAGTCACTTAAATCATTCAGAGGAGGATACCACCCTATCATACCACATCATAACCATTTTAATAGCATGTTGGCACGCAAGGTAAACCATTATAACTCATAGCTAATCAAGCATGGCATAAGCAACTATGATATCTAATTGTCATTGCAAACATGTTTATTCATAACAAGCTAAATCAAGAACGATGAACTCATCATATTTACAAAAACAAAAGAGGTCGAGTTCATACCAGCTTTTCTCATCTCAGTCAGTCCATCATATATCATCATAATTGCCTTTCACTTGCACGACCGAACGATGTGAATAATAATAAGAGTGCACGTGCATTGGACTAAGCTGGAATCTGTGAGCATTCAATAAACAGGAGAAGACAAAGCAATATGGGCTCTTGGTTAAATCAACAATAAAGCATATAAGAGCCACTTCAACAATTTAATCATGGTCTTCTCCTACTGACCCCCAAAGAAAGAAAAGAAATAAAACTATTTACACGAGAAAGCTCCCATCAAGCAAAAGAAGAACAGTAAATATTTTTTGGTTTTCTTCTTAATTACTACTACAAGCATGGAAAGTAAACTAACTAAAAGCTACAACTAATTTTTTTGGTTTTTCTTAATGTTTATTAAACACACAAGAAGAAAGCATAAAAAGGAAAATAAACTAGCATGGATGATACAATGAAAAAGTATGAGCATCGACATCTAGCAATGAGTGTGTGTGAACATAAATGTAATGTCGGTGAGAAATACGTACTCCCCCAAGGCTTTTGGCCTAAGTTGGTCTATGGCCACGGCTGGCCTGGCTGATATCCATAATAATAGTTGGGGTCGTACTGCGATGAGGAAGAAGAAGGCTCCGATTGCCACTGGCTGGCAATCATCTCCGGATCCCACTGATAGTTAGACTGTCGTGAAGGATCAAATTGTGGTTCTGGTTCTGGCTCCTCGGCTGGTGCAAGGTTCCGGTAGGCGTGGATAGCCGCCAAAGGAACAAGGTACTTGCCTACAGTCAAATCTAACAAAGAAGGAGCAGGCAAGGTAATAGTCTAAGGATGATGTTTATTAAAGAACAATTGATATTTAAGCTCTCCTGCCCTATTCTTAATAATAAAATCATGTGCCACCATACTTTTATAATCTAAATAAACACAAGGCATCACTTTTTCTTCCTTCTCAGCATGCCTAATGGGTATGTTAAAATGTGCAGCTAGGCGTGTAGCATAGATGCCTCCAAAGATGGGGCCCTTTGTACGGTTCAGACTCAATAGTTTAGCAATAATACCGCCCATACTAAAAGTGTTATCACTGTATAAACCATGGAACAGAATAATTATATCAGGGATACTAAGGTTTCCACAGTTTCCGCGTCCAGTTAAGCAACGGCTAGCAAATAATGCAAAGTAATGTAAAACAGGAAAATGTATGCTAGTGATTCGTGCATCGGAAACCTTCCTAGTTTCTCCTACAGTGATAGTATCAATAAACCCCTCCACATCATCATGATGTGGTTCTTCTGTCTTTCCCCCAAAAGGGACTAAACAAATCCGACAGAAATCATAAAGTGACATCTCCTTATGCTCATCATATAAATGAAACTCCACCGTAGGTGGTGAGTTCCTAAAATGAAAATGAAAGTTTGGCACAAAGGTATTTGTGAGTAAGAGATAAGAGATACTGATCGCATTGGTCGTGGAGGAAAGCGGTGAAGCCAGCATTATGAGCCAATTCATGAAAATCTTCATAAATCTCGGCTGCTCTCAAGAAATCCTCGGAAGGCCATTCACACGCCCGAACCTCCGCGGTGCACGGCAAATTATACTTAGGCTTCGGTGCCTTTTCCTTCGAGCTTTGGCTCGATGAGCCCCTCAATAATCTCCTCATCATTTTATGAAAAATTCTGAAATTTTTAGTAACTTCAAAATAAAAGTAAACCAAACTCAATAATATTGATAGCAACTACTCCTACAAGTGCCTAGGGCCTATATCATGCATCAAAACTACTTTTGACCATATAAATTTGACATGCAAGCTCAAGAACAGGGTCACCTAAGCAACACAAATTTGCAATGAATAAAGCACTAGAACAAAAACTAATTGGACCAATGGAGGAGTCACATACCAAGGAACAATCTCCCCAAGCAGTTTTGTGAGAGGTGCTTTGAGCAAGGAGATCGAAAATGGCAGCAAAACGAGCTTGGACTCGGGTTTGAGCTGGTTTTTCGTGTTTGGGGGAGGAAGAAAAGAAGAGGATGGGTGCAGGAATAAGTGGAGGAGGGCCACTATGGGCCCACGAGGCAGGGGGCGCGCCCTCCACCCTCGTGGCAAGGTGGTTGGCCCCCTGGTGTGTATTTAGTTATATAAATCTTCAAATATTCTAGAAAAAATCATATTTAATTTTTAGGGCATTTGGAGAACTTTTATTTTCGAGGTATTTTTATATTGCACGGATAATCAGATAACAGACAGAAAATTATTTATTTTCACTTCATTTCAACTAAATAACAGAAAGTATAGAGATGGTACAGAAGGTTGTGCTTCTAGTTTCATCCATCTCATGCTCATCAAAAGGAATCCACTAACAAGGTTGATCAAGTCTTGTTAACAAAATCTTTCCGATTAACATGAAACCGGAGAAATTTCGAATAACACTAGGTTACCTCAACGGGGATATGCATATCCCCAATAACTAGTATATCATATTTCTTCTTGACAGTAGGAAGAGGAAATTCAAAACCTCCAAATATAATTGATGGAATTTTTCCGATAGAATTGATACTATGAACTTGAGGTTGTTTCCTCGGAAAGTGTACCATATGTTCATTACCATTAACATGAAAAGTGACATTGCCTTTAGTGCAATCAATAACAGGCCCTGCAGTATTCAATAAAGGTCTTCCAAGAATAATGGACATACTATCGTCCTCGGGAATATCAAGAATAACAAAGTCCGTTAAAATAGTAACGTTTGCAACCACAACAGGCACATCCTCACAAATACCGACAGGTATAGCAGTTGATTTATCAGCCATTTGCAAAGATATTTCAGTAGGTGTCAACTTATTCAAGTCAAGTCTACGATATAAAGAGAGAGAGACATAACACTAACACCGGCTCCAAGATCACATAAAGCAGTTTTAACATAGTTTCTTTTAATGGAGCATGGTATAGTAGGTACTCCTGGATCTCCAAGTTTCTTTGGTATTCCACCCTTAAAAGTATAATTAGCAAGCATGGTAGAAATTTCAGCTTCTGGTATTTTTCTTTTATTTGTAATAATATCTTTCATATACTTAGCATAAGGATGTGTTTTGAGCATATCAGTTAATCGCATACGCAAAAAGATAGGTCTAATCATTTCAGCAAAGTGCTCAAAATCCTCATCATCCTTTTTCTTAGATGGTTTGGGAGGAAAAGGCATGGGTTTTTGAACCCAAGGCTCTCTTTCTTTACCATGTTTCCTAGCTACAAAATCTTTCTTATCATAACGTTGATTCTTTGATTGTGGGTTATCAAGATCAATAGCAGGTTCAATTTCTACATCATTATCATTACTAGGTTGAGCATTATTATGAACATTATCATTAACATTTTCATTAGGTTCATGTTCATTGCTAGATTGTGTTTCAGCATCAGAAATAGAGATATCATTTGGATTATCAGGTGGTTCAGCAATAGGTTCACTAGAAGTTTGCACAGTTCTATCATTTTTCTTTTTCTTCTTTTTAGAAGAGCTAGGTGCATCAATTTTATTTCTCTGAGAATCTTGCTCAATTCTCTTAGGGTGGCCTTCAGGATACAAAGGTTCCTGAGTCACTCTACCAGTTCTAGTAGCCACTTTAATAGCATAATTATTTTTCTTACTATTCATCTCATTGAGCAATTCCTTTTGAGCTTTAAGTACTTGTTCTACTTGAGTGGTAACCATAGAAGCATGTTTACTAATAAGTTTAAGTTCACCTTTGACATTATCCATATAATCACCCAAGTGTCCAAGCAAATTTGAATTGTATTTTAATTGTCTACCAAAATAAGCATTAAAGTCTTCTTGCTTAGTCATAAATTTATCAAACTCATCTAAGCATGGGCTAGCAAACTTAGTAAGAGGGATTTCAGTTTTATCATATCTATAGAGAGAATTTACCTTTACTACCTGTGTCGGGTTATCGGGGTCTGGAGGTTCTTCAATAAATGAAGGATCAAGATCATATGTTTCTTTAATAGGTGGTAAATTAAGACCATGTATTTCTTCAATATGAGGTAAATTCTTAACATCTTTAGCTTTAATACCTTTTTCTTTCATAGATTTCTTTGCCTCTTGCATGTCTTCGGGACTGAGAAATAGAACACCTCTCTTCTTCGGAGTTGGTTTAGGAATAGGATCATTAATTGGAGCAGGAGCTAGCTCCGGAGCTGCTCAGGAGGTGCCCAATTATTTTCATTTGTCAACATATTATTCAATAAGATTTCAGCTTCATCCGGTGTTCTTTCCCTGAAAAGAGAACCAGCACAACTATCCAGGTAATCTCTGGAAGCATCGGTTAGTCCATTATAAAAGATATCAAGTATTTCATTTTTCTTTAGAGGATGATCAGGCAAAGCATTAAGTAACTTGAGAAGCCTCCCCCAAGCTTGTGGGAGACTCTCTTCTTTAATTTGCACAAAGTTGTATATTTCTTTTAAAGAAGCTTGTTTCTTATGAACAGGGAAATATTTAGCAGAGAAGTAATAGATCATATCCTGGGGACTACGCACACAACCAGGATCAAGAGAATTAAACCATATCTTAGCATCACCCTTTAATGAGAACGGAAATATTTTAAGGATATAAAAGTAGCGAGATCTCTCATCATCAGTGAACAAGGTGGCTATATCATTTAATTTAGTAAGATGTGCCAAAACAATTTCAGATTCGTAGCCATGAAAAGGATCAGATTCAACCAAAGTAATTATATCAGGATCAACAGAGAATTCATAATCCTTATCAGTAACACAGAAAGGTGAAGTAGCAACAAACGGGTCAGGTCTCATCCTAGCATTTAGAGATTGCTTATTCCATTTAGCTAATAACCTTTTAAGTTCATATCTATCTTTGCAAGCTAAAATAGCTAAAGAAGCTTATTGATCAAAAAAATAACCCTCAGGAATAACAAGTGATTCTTCATCATCACTTTCATCTTCATAATCAGATTCAATATTTTCAATCTCTCTAGCCCTAGCAAGTCGTTCCTCGAGAAAGTCACTAAGTGGCATAGTAGTATCAGGCATAGAGGTAGTTTCATCATAAGTATCATGTATAGCAGAAGTAGCATCATCAATAACATGCGACATATCAGAACAAATAGCAGAAGCAGGTTTAGGTGTCGCAAGCTTACTCATAATAGAAGGTGAATCAAGTGCAGAGCTAGATGGCAGTTCCTTACCTCCCCTCGTAGTTGGGGATAAATTGTTGTCTTAGCGTCTTTCAAATTCTTCATAGTGTCCAGCAGATATAAATCCCAAGTGACTCAAAGAATAGAGCTATGCTCCCCGGCAACGGCGCCAGAAATTAATCTTGATGACCCACAAGTATAGGGGATCGCAACCGCTTTCGAGGGTAGAGTATTCAACCCAAATTTATTGATTCGACACAAGGGGAGCCAAAGAATATTCTCAAGTATTAGCAGTTGAGTTGTCAATTCAACCACACCTGGAAACTTAGTATCTGCAGCAAAGTGTTTAGTAGCAAAGTAATATGATAGTGATGGTAACGGTAACAAAAGAGTAATGAAAGCAAAGTAATATTTTAGGTATTTTGTAGTGATTATAACAATAGCAATGGGAAAGTAAATGAGCATAAACCAGTATATGGAAAGCTCGTAGGCATTGGATCAATGATGGATAATTATGCCGGATGCGGTTCATCATGTAACAGTCATAACATAGGGTGACACAGAACTAGCTCCAATTCGTCAATGTAATGTAGGCATGTATTCCAAATATAGTCATACGTGCTTATGGAAAAGAACTTGCATGACATCTTTTGTCCTACCCTCCCATGGCAGCAGGGTCCTAATGGAAACTAAGGGATATTAATGCCTCCTTTTAATAGAGAACCGGAACAAAGCATTAGCACATAGTGAATACATGAACTCCTCAAACTACGGCCATCACCGTTAAGTATCCCGATTATTGTCACTTCGGGGTTAATGGATCATAACACATAATAGGTTACTATAGACTTGCAAGATAGGATCAATAACTCTCATATATTGGTGAAAACATAATTGGTTCAGATCTGAAATCATGGCACTCGGGCCCCAGTGACAAGCATTAAGCATATCAAAGTCATAGCAACATCAATCTCAGAACATAGTGGATACTAGTGATCAAACCCTAACAAAACTAACTCGATTACATGATAAATCTCATCCAACCCATCACCGTCCAGCAATCCTATGATGGAATTACTCACGCACGGCGGTGAGCATCATGAAATTGGTGATGGAGGATGGTTGATGATGATGACGACGACGAATCCCCCTCTCCGGAGCCCCAAACGGACTCCAGATCAGCCCTCCCGAGAGGTTTTAGGGCTTGGCGGCAGCTCCGTATCGTAAAACGCGGTGATTTCTTCTCCCCTATTTTTCTCTCCTTGAAAGCAGTTATATAGAGTTGGAGTTGGAGTCAGGGGGTCTCCAGGGGGCCCATAAGGTAGGGGGGTGCGCCCTAGGGGGGCACCCCCCTCCCTCGTGGCAAGGGTGTGGGCCCCCTGGTCTTCATCTTTGGTGAGGATTTTTTATTATTTATTGTAAGATATTCCGTGGAGTTTCAGGTCATTCCGAGAACTTTTGTTTTCTACACATAAAACAACATCATGGCAATTCTGAAGAAAACAGCGTCAGTCCGGGTTAGTTCCATTCAAATCATACAAGTTAGAGTCCAAAACAAGGGCAAAAGTGTTTGGAAAAGTAGATACGACGGAGACGTATCACTGTCAGTTTGTGCAGTTCCAAGCAAAGCGCCATGGCGGGATCTACGTGTGAAGCGGAGTACATAGCTGCTTCGGAAGCAGCAAATGAAGGAGTCTGGATGAACGAGTTCATATCCGATCTAGGTGTAATACCTAGTGCATCGGGTCCAATGATTTTTTTGTGACAATACTGGAGCAATTGCCTTAGGAAAGGAATCCAGATTTCACAAAAGAACCAAACACATCAAGAGACGCTTGAACTCCATCCATGACCAAGTCAAGGAGGGAGAGAAAGATTTGCAAAATACATACGGATATGAATGTGGCAGACCAGTTGACTAAACCTCTTCCACAAGCAAAACATGATCAACACGAGGACTCTATGGGTGTTAGAATCATTACAATCTAATCTACATTATTGACTCTAGTGCAAGTGGGAGACTGAAGGAAATATGCCCTAGAGGCAATAATAAAGTTTTTATTTTATATTTCCTTATACCATGATAAATATTTATTATTCATGCTAGAATTGTATTAACTGGAAACATGATACATGTGTGGATACGTAGACAAAACACTGTGTCCCTATTGAGCCTCTACTAGACTAGCTCGTGAATCAAAGATGGTTAAGTTTCCTAACCATGGACATGTGTTGTCATTTGATGAATGAGATCACATCATTAGGAGAATGATGGGATGGACAAGACCCATCCGTTAGCTTAGCATATTGAACATTCAGTTTTATTGCTATTGCTTTCTTCATGTCATATACATATTCCTTTGACTATGAGATTATGCAACTCCCGAATACTAGAGGAATACCTTGTGAGCTATCAAACGTCACAACGTAACTAGGTGATTATAAAGATGCTCTACAGGTATCTCCAAAGGTGTTTGTTGGGTTGGCATATATCGAGATTAGGATTTGTCACTCCGAGTATCGGAGACGTATCTCTGGGCCCTCTCGGTAATGCACATCATAAGAAGCATTGCAAGCAAAGTGACTAATGAGTTAGTCATAGGGTGATGTATTATGGAACAAGTAAAGAGACTTGCTAATAACGAGATTGAACTAGGGATGAAAATACCGACGATCGGATCTCGGGTAAGTAACTGATGGACAAAGGGAATTACGTATATTGTCATAAAGGTTCGACCAATAAAGATCTTCGTAGAATATGTAGGAGCCAATATGGGCATCTAGGTTCCGCTATTGGTTATTGACCGGAGGGGTGTCTCGGTCATGTCTACATAGTTCTTGAACCCGTAGTGTCTGCACGCTAAATGTTCGTTGACGATATAGTTCTATATGAGTTATGTATGTTGGTGACCGAATGTTGTTCGGAGTCCAGGATGAGATCATGGACATGATGAGGAGCTCCGGAATGGTCCGGACGTAAAGATTGATATATGGGATAATAGTGTTTGGTCTCCGGAAGGGTTCCAGAATTCACCGGAAGGGGTTCCGGATGTTTCCTGAAATGTTTGGAGACGAGAACACTTTATTTGGGCCAAAGGGGAAAGCCCATGAGTCTTTTGGAAAGTGGAAAAGGAAGTTTTGCGGAGACTGGAGGCTAGACACCAGGAACCCTAGTGTCTAGGGGGTAGACGCCGGGAACCCTGGCGTCTAGCCCTGGAGTCCGAGAAGGACTCTTACCTTTCAGGAAAAACCGACTCTGAGGAGGATTTTACTCCAAGTTTCGACCCCAAGGCTCAACATATAAATAGAGGGGCAGGGCTAGCACCCAAGACACATCAAGATTCACCAAGCCGTGTGCCGGCAACCCCGTCCCCTCTAGTTGATCATCCGTCTAGTTTTTGTAGTGCTTAGCGAAGCCCTGCGGAAATTGTTCTTCATCACCAACCATCACCACGCCGTCGTGCTGCCGGAACTCATCTACTAGTTCGCACGTCTTGCTGGATCAAGAAGGCGAGGACGTCATCGAGCTAAACGTGTGCTGAACACGGAGGTGTCGTACATTCGGTACTTAATCGGGACGGATCGTGAAGGTGTACGACTACATCAACTGCGTTGATAAACGCTTCCGCTTTGCGATCTTCAAGGGTATGAAGATGCTCTCCCCCTCTCGTTGCTATGCATCTTATAGATAGATCTTGTGTGAGCGTAGGAAAAATTTGAAATTGCATGCTACATTTCCCAACAGACGACTGGCCGCGTCGCCATGATTTTCCATGTCACTCTAGAAACTGCGGTGACGCCATGCCACCTTCTGGCAACGGCATTGGGCACACCAGGGTCGGCCGGCACCGACACCGTTGCTCCCCCCACCTTTTTGCGGCTGGCAGGGGATCCTTGGATCCCACCCCTCCATGGCTGATGCCCCCCCGTGGGCCTAAGCAAAAAGCCGCCTCCACTTGTTGAGACCACGACCCGGTCATGCGCCTTGACCGTGACCGCTCGGCCAAGACCTCCCCCCGTGCTGCTGCTGACATGGCGCCCCCCCTCGACCGCAGTCGATCCTGCTACTCCTATGGCCTCACCACGGGCTTCCCCTACCGACCCACCACCCATCATTGATCCCGCCTCGCGTGTTCTTGCGTCGCCTGAGGCCCCCGGATCCCCTCCCGCGCTAGCAAACAAGAGCGTGGACAATTCAAACTGGCCCGAGCCACCCCATGCGCTGATAGGAACTGGGACCATGGCTGTTCCTACCACAGCTGAGCCTATGGAAGAATTGGCAGATCTCGAGATTTCCACACCTCGCGCGTTGGGCCCACACTCGCCCCTCTCGCGCCTGACCGGTGGTGCATCCTCCCCACCGGCCTCGCTGCGCGCCCCAGCCAACTGTCTATGGTGGCCACGCCCTCAGGGATAGACGACGCACATCACAGCTTCCTGCAAAGCATCTCGCAGCACCCCACACCGCTGCTACCGACCCCTGCTCCAAGGAGAAGAAAGAGGGATCTTCCCCCTAACTTTACCCTGATATGAAGCCATCGCATCACCCCGGCCGACCGCGGGCTCGTTGGAGGCGAAGGCCAAACACGTGTTAATTCGCAGACTTACAATTCTTCGTGATGACGAGTCCATCTCCACCGCCGCTTTGGAGTGCTACAACAAGTTGTTCGAGCAGCCACACGTGGAGGAGGTGGTGCAGGCTTTTGCCGACTACTACGAGTAGCGGATTCCTTCGAGCGCCATATTCGGCACCAGCACTGGCTCGTCTCTGGTGCCGTGCGGCATTATTTCTAGCCAGCTCGACTGTGTTTAGTCCTCCTGGCTTTTCTCATGGAGTGCAACCTTAAAAGTGTTTTTGGAATGTCTGTGGCCTAAACTCCAGGGCCAAGCGTACTGCCATTCGATCGGTCATCTTCACTGCTTCCCTTAACATCGCCAGCCTCTAGGAAACCAAGTTGGAGGCTTTATCGCTGCCCCTTGTCATCGAGACGCTCGGCCCCAACTTCGCTGATTTCTTCTTTCTCCCCACGATCAGAACATGCGGTCGCACCCTTCTCGCTTGGCGGAGCAGTGAGATATCCATCTCTAGCCCCTACATTGGCCGGCATCACATTCTGATACTAGTCTCCTCCCCCTCTAGTGCTAACCCGTGGTGGATCACCGGGGTCTATGGCCCACAGGACAACAATGAGAAGCTATTGTCCCTGGCTGACCTACGGGAGACCCGCGAGACCTGTGCTGGCCCCTGGCTCTTGGGGGCAACTTCAACCTCGTTCCCTTTGCCGAGGACAAGAGGAATGGTCGCATTAACCGGCGCACCTCTAGTTATTTCCGTTGCTTCATCGCCGACATGGAGCTGTGATATGTCGCCAACATATCTATAATTTTTGATTGTTTCATGTTGTTATATTACCACTCTTGGATGTTTATATTCATTTACTAGCAACTTTGTATCATTTTTTGGACTAACCTATTGACGTAGTGCCCAGTGCTAGTCGTTGTTTTTTTTGCTTGTTTTTACTTGGCAGAATATCAATACCAAACTGTAGGATCGAAAGTATGTCTAGAGGGGGGATTATACTACTTGACCAAATAAAACTTATCCTTTTCCCAATTTTAGTTCTTGGAAGATTTTAGCAACTTTGGACAAGTCAAGCAATCTTAACACAATTCAAGCAAGCATGCAAAGAGTATATGAGGAGCGGAAAGCAAAGCATGCAACTTGCAAGAATGTAAAGGGAAGGGTTTGGAAGATTCAAACGCAATAGGAGACATGGATGTTTTTGTCGTGGTTCCGATAGGTGGTGCTATCGTACATCCACGTTGATGGAGACTTCAACCCATGAAGGGTAATGGCTACGCGAGTCCACGGAGGGCTCCACCCACGAAGGGTCCACGAAGAAGCAACCTTGTCTATCCCACCATGGCCGTCGCCCACGAAGGACTTGCCTCACTAGTGGTAGATATTCATGAAGTAGGCGATCTCCTTGCCCTTAAAAACTCCTTGGTTCAACTCCACAATCTTGTCGGAGGCTCCCAAGTGACACCTAGACAATCTAGGAGACACCACTCTCCAAGAAGTAACAAATGGTGTGTTGATGATGAACTCCTTGATCTTGTGCTTCAAATGATAGTCTCCCCAGCACTTAACTCTCTCTCACAGGATATGGATTTGGTGGAAAGAAGATTTCAGTGGAAAGCAACTTGGGGAAGGCTAGAGATCAAGATTCATATGGTAGGAATGGAATATCTTGGCCTCAACACAAGTGTAGGTGGTTCTCTCTCAGAAAAATTAAGTTGGAAGTGTAGGTTCGTTTTGATGGCTCTCCCCACAAATGAAGAGGAGGTGGAGGGGTATATATAGCGTCCACACAAAATCTAACCGTTACACACAACTTGCCAATCTCGGTGGGACCGAATTGATAAACTCGGTCGGACTGATTCAGCAAAGCTAGTGACCGTTAGGATTTTCGGTGGGACCGACATGCAACTCGGTAGGACCAATATGGTTAGGGTTAGGGCATAACGTAATCTCGGTGATACCGATTACACAAACTCGGTGAGATCGATTTTGGTAATAAGCTAACCAGAGAGTTGATTAGGTAAACTCGGTGGGACCGATTCGTTCATTTCGGTGAGACCGAAATGTTACGAAAGGGAAACAGAGAGTTTACATTGCAATCTCGGTGGGACCGATCGCTCATCTCGGTGGGACCGAAACGTTACGAAGGGAAACAGAGAGATTACAATCCCATCTCGGTGAGACCGAGATCCCTATCGGTGAGACCGATCTGCCTAGGGTTTGTGGTAGTGGCTATGACATCTGAACTCGGTGGCGCTGGATAGAAAGAATCGGTGGGGCCAAGTTTGACTTTTGGTTTAGGTCATATGTGGATGTGAGAAAGTAGTTGAGGGCTTTGGAGCATATGACTTAAGCATTTTGAGCAAGAGCCTCATTAAGCAACACCTCATCCCTCCTTAATAGTATTGGCTTTTCCTATAGACTCAATGTGATCTTGGATCACTAAAATAAAAAATGTAGAGTCTTGAGCTTTGAGCTTGAGTCAATCCTTTTGTCCTTAGCATGTTGAGGGGTCCACTTTTCTCATCCATGCCATGCCAATCATTGAGCTTTCCTGAGATATTAATGTTGAAATAGCATTAGCTCAATGAGCTATATGTTGTTAGGAATTACCAAAACCACCTAGGGATAGTTGCACTTTTAATCTCCCCCTTTTTGGTAATTGATGACAACATATAGATCAAAGCTTCGACAAATGATAATAAGAGTGAAAAACATTGTCGCTTTGAGAAGTATGTGAAAAACAAGAGCTCCCCCTAAATTTGTGCATAGTTTAAGATTTGCTTTGGACTGCAAATGCACAATGAGTTAGGATCATGGGTTACTCTTCCATGTCACATACATCTTGGTGGAGCGCTCAAAATGATAATAATTAAATACATGCACTCATCACCAAGCAAAGTGAATAATCATATGGGGATATAAAAAGATAATGTCATCCAACAAGCATTAAGGTAGCATATGATCAAACACATGATCATCCAAGTATCACACAAAAGCATAAAGTATCTCAAACAAGCAAATAACAAAGTTCAACCACCAAACAATAAGAGTGAACAAAGAGCAACACTCTCTCTTGAAGCCTATGATCTATACATTTTCTCCCCCTTTGGAAACAAGTTACCAAAAAGTTCATAAAAAATGCATAGTGCTAGATCGACTCTCAGGCTTGGTCTTCAGGTGGTGGTGTAGATAAAACTCCAAGGACGAAGGCATTAGTTGATGTAGATGGAGCTAGTGGAGTGGGTGCTGGAGCTGGTGGCACTGAAGCTGTAGCTGGTGTCGATGAAGTTGCTCTGGTGTCTGTAACTGGCACTGCAACAGATCTCTGTCCTCTGGGCACTCTAGCAAAAGCATCAATGGTATACTTGCCCTTCTCCTCCTGCACTTCATCCTGAAGTTTCTCAACAACTGACTGTATCTCAGCGACCTTCACATCTAAATCATAGAACTTCTGCTCCATGATCCTCTCCAAGCTCTCCTGGTTTTGAGTCAGGGTGGCCAATCCCTTCTCAATCCTCAGAGTGGAGGCAATCAAGTAGCCAAGCTGATCTTGCTTGCTCTTCAGAAGATACTGAGATGCCTCATCAATGGTTGGCATCTTTGCAGCCTTTTCAGTCCTTGCCTTCTCCCTCTTTGCTTGTGCTTGCACAGAAGATGGTTCATTCTCATCCATCACTACAGTGTTGTCCTCAAAGTCTGGGTAGATGGGCATATGTTCCTTGTCCAAGAGATATGTGCCAGTGCCCATCTTGGAGTTGATTAGCTCCTGGATCTGTGGAGCATACCCAACACTTCTCTTCTGATCTGCAGTTCTTCTCTTTATAGTTTCCACAATTAGGCTCATGACTTTGAACTTTTGAGGCACATCAAATATGTGAAGCAGGTTAATTGCATGGCCTCTAATCATCTTGTGATCACCTGACTTTGGCAATAGAGTGTGCCTGAGGATCCAGTTGATTGTTGGCAAACCTGACAGAAAGTAATGTACTGATCCAAATTTGTGTGTCTCAAGAGCAGCATCTGGGATCTCTCTGTACATATGTGCCATGGTGTTGTGATCCTTCTTCTTGGCATAGACATCCAAGTCATCTTCATTCTCCTCAGGAGCATTGATCAATTTTTTCCATTCTCCAACTGTTGACTAGTACCTAGTACCTTCAGACATCCAGACAATCCTTCCATATGGGTAGAAATGAGCTGTGGAGTAGAACTGCATAATAAGCTCATCATTCCACTTTGTGAGCTTCTGAGCCACAAACTCATCAACTCCAGATGCCTTGAAGCTGTCATATACACCAGGATAGTGTTCTTCATTTTCCCTAATGTACTCCCAGTCCACCCATCTCATATCACAGACTGTAGGCTTCTTGTCAAGTAAAATAGTCTCATAGGAGTCCTCCTGTTCCTTAGTGTGGAATCTAAAGTCCACAGCAGTCTTTCTCCTGGTGGCATATGGATCAGACTCTCTCCATAGCCTCAATCCTGAATCCTTCCTGATTTTCATATTCTCTGCAACAGGGTGTGCATCATTGTGATCAGGGATCTTGGGCTTCAACTTCCTCAAAGCAACAGAATCATCTTCCTCTTCTTCTTCAGCAGCTTGAGGCACTGGGGCCTTGTTCTTCTCCTCAGCAGGGATGTTCCTGGTGCTCCTCTTGGGTTTTGGCTTTGGAGCTGGAGCAGCAGCCTTAGGAGCAATTTTGGGCTTAGATGGAGCAGCCCCTGCCTTAATTGCATCTCCCATAAGCTTTTGAGCTTTGGTTGCTGGTGCTGCATCCTCTTCCTCTTCCTCTTCTTCAGAATCTCTCATAATTGATGATCTGCCAAGCACTCTGGCAGCGGTCTTCTTGACCCTTTCCTTCATTTTCTTCTCTGCCACAACCTATTCTTTGGGTGCAGATCCCAAAGTTTCTTGAGTGGATGTTCTAGCCTTTGACATAGGAACTCTCTTGGCAGGAATCTTTATCTTCATTCCTGGCTTAGTGGCAGCAGCTGTGCCATATTCCTTTTTCAGAACTTTCCTATTTGAAGTGGCCTCTTCCTCAACATCCACATAGTCATCATCCTCAGAATCTGAGGTTCTCTTCTTTCTGGTCCTGGTGGCTGCCTTAGGCAAGTTGTTGGGTGTACTCCAGCTTCCCTCATCAAAGCTGCTAGAGGGACTAGTGCCCTCACTTATGTGAACTTTCTCCTCGGACTTGTTCTGACTGTCACTCTGATCTGACATGATGCAAACACTGACAGTAGACCCTGTGAATAGATTATAGATGAGGTAGATTGGATGAGCATCACAAAGTACAGAGGTTTTTGCAAAAGAATGAGTTAAAAACTTAGTTTTAGTTTTCCACAGAAAGATTTCGGATATACCCATTTGAAAACTCGGTGATACCAAAGCAGCTTTTGGAACCTAAACTAGTGAACTCGGTCAGACCGAGTCATAGTTCGGTGGCACCGAGACTGCTAGGGTTTCACAAAGAATTGAACTCGGTCACACCGATTTGCAATTCTCGGTCAGACCGAGAATCACATGTGCAATGGCGTTAGCCAAATCTGTGGAACTGATTTCAACAACTCGGTTGGTCCGAGTTGATTTCGGCAGAAACCTAACCCTAAATTTTTAATCCACAACTAAACTACGAAGTGATTTTGCTGGATAGAGTGATCTCAATCGTGGCAAGATACATGGCAAAACAATGTGCTAGGAATCGGAGTAAGATTAGCACAAGGATCAAGTCCATACCCTAAGTGCGGCGATGGACCTGCTACGGTGGCAACGGCGGAGACGATTTCCGTTGACGGTGGCAGAGACCAGCGGCGGGAGGCAGCTGGCGATGAGGAGGACGATCCGGAGACCCAGGGAGGCAGAGCAGGCTGAGCGCGGGCGAAGGGGTTTGGAAAATTTTCCAAACTTTTGCCCGGGGATATATATAGCCTGACCCTGTCGGTGTGACCGAGTGGAACAACTCGGTGACACCGAGATGCATAACTGCAGGCAGTTACTGCAACTCGGTGTGACTGAAAAGTTCAAATCGGTTGCACCGAGATTGAAAACCTAGATTGACTTAGTGATCTCGGTATGAACAAAATGGATGAATCGGTCAGACCGAAATGCACAAAGAAGTTTTGGAAGTTTAAGTCTATGACGAATCGGGGACTCCGAGTGCTCCTCACACAAAGTGGTTCGAATCTGACTTAATCAAACTTTGTGATGTAGCATGAATAGAGTTTGAGACGAGAAAAGCATAGATAGCTAGAGAAGGTTCTTAGGCATTCTTGTCCATCCACTCGGCAAAAGAAAAAGGAACCAAGCAATCAAACCAACAAGTGGATGTCCTCGAATGAGTAAATGATGCAACCAACATGCTCACACAATAAAATGGCAAATGAAATATGTGGCAAAGCATGCACAACTAATTCTAGCATCTATCAAGCAATTGGCGATGACTAGGTCATCTATATATGAGTATATTGACTTAGGAGCCAAATGAGAACATTTGATCATAGGTCATACTCATCGTTTAAGCACAAGTGGGGTTACCACTTTTACATAAAGCGTTGTTGTGTTCACACCATTAGAGTTGCTTTAGCTCAATTCTTAGAGTAAAGCTACCCCCAGATGTGAGATCCCCCCTAAGAGGGACGAACTAACCTTGGGTTTTGTCGATGATGACTTCATGTAGGTGTTGAAGATGTGGATGCTCAATGTTGTTGTAGATCATTTGGAGCAATCCTTTGGAGTGAGTTGCACTTTCAATACCTACACGGGTTAGTCCCACAAGGAACAAACAAGGATATCCATAGACATAGAGTGACGCACACACAAGATGATGTCTATGAAAGCATCAGGTTACCTTGTCCATTGTCTTACCAACAAGAGGGTTTGTGACTCCTTGAACTAGTGCAAGATGTGGAAGTTGATTGCACTTGTTCTTGCCAAAATGATAAGAGTGAAGTATGTTGTTGGAGTCACCCTTAGGAACTCTCTAGTTCTTCTTCTTCAGGATCCACATCATCTTGATGGGAATCCTTGGAGTTGTAGTCGTACTTGATGAAGTAGAGCTTGTTGTAGTCTTGGGAACCCACTTGACCAAGGCCTTGGGTGCTTCTTCAAATGCATCAATTTCCTCTTGAAGCTTATCCTTGCCTTTTTGCTCGTGGTCTTGTGGTGGAAGATCATCTTGAGCTTGTGTCCCTTTGAAGGAAGTAGGATCATACTTCTTTTGTTGAGGAACAAACTTCGTCTTGGGGTATTGATCTTATTCCCACTCAACTCCATTGGCATTGAACTTTCGTTCAAAACCAACACCTTGATTCTTCTGGTGCCCTCCTTGCTTGCGTACAATTTCCTCGAATTGCTTACTCCCGGCAAGGCTCTTGTAAACACCTTTCTCTATAATTCCCTTCAATAAGCTATTTTCTTGCTCAAGTGTAACTTGGCTAAGAGAATCATTAGTGGAATCAAGAGAACTACTAGAAGCAACAACATTGGATTTAGCATGATTATTGTTACTACCAGAGGAAGAATCTTTCTTGTTCTTGTTACTAGACTTGACTTGAGGCATGTAAGTGGATAAGAGTAAACTCTTGGCAATGTAAGAAGAACTTTTCTTGCGAAGATCATCATTGATTGCCTTTAATAACTCATGCTCTTGCTCAAGGTTGAGCTTTTCAAAATGTAATTTCTCATGAGTCCTTAAAAGTTCTCGATGATCTTCTAAGATAGTTTCATGAGCTAACTTAAGAGTGTTTAGTTCTTTAGTTAGAAACTCAATCTTCTCCTTATCATTGACATTTGTTTTATCTTGAATAGCATGATTAATTGACATTTCATCATAGTATTCATCACTAGAGTTGTCAACAAGTAAATCATCATCACCTAACAAGTCATCTTCATCACTATTGAAATCAATATACTCGGGGTGTGATACCTTTGGGCCTTTAGCCATGAAGCATCTTCCAAGTCCTTCATTTGGTGAATCAAATATGTAGTAGGAGTTGGTTGACGCAAGTGCTAGACCGGCAACACCTTCATCTTGAGTATATTTGGAGTCGGAGTGATAGCTTCTCTTAGAGTGATTATCAGAGTCGGAGTCGGATACCCATTCACCAACATGAGCTTGATGTTTTTGTTTTGTGTAGCTCCTTGATGACTTGTCCTTCCTTTTCGAATCCTTGCTTCTCCGGGATGTTCTTCGTTCATAACGATCATCTCTACTCCTTCTCTCTCTTGATGGTGATTCTTCTCTTCTACTTCTTCTTTTTGGAGAATCTTCTCTTCTCTTGTAGGGTGCCGTACACTCACTGGAATAGTGTCCGGGTCTTCCACAATTGTAGCAATTTCGCTCTCGACTAGAAGATCTTTTGTCATTGTAGGACCTTGACTTGGAACTTCTCTCTTTCCTTCTACTCTTGTAGAACTTGTTGAAGTTCTTCACCATTAGTGTCGGTGTCAAAACCGGCAGACGGGTAGGGGGTCCCGAACTGTGCGTCTAGGCCAGATGGTAACAGGAGGCAAGGAACATGATGTTTTACCCAGGTTCGGGCCCTCTTGATGGAGGTAAAACCCTACGTCCTGCTTGATTAATATTGATGATATGGGTAGTACAAGAGTAGATCTACCACGGGATCAAGGAGGCTAAACCCTAAAAGCTAGCCTATGGTATGATTGTTGTATGATGAAGTTGTCCTACGGACTAAAACCCTCCGGTTTATATAGACACGGAGAGGGTTAGGGTTACACAAAGTCAGTTACAATGGTAGGAGATCTTGAATATCCACATCGCCAAGCTTGCCTTCCACGCCAAGGAAAGTCCCATCCGGACACGGGACGAAGTCTTCAATATTGTATCTTCATAGTCCTGGAGTCCGACTGAAGGTATAGTCCGGCTACCCGAACACCCCCTAATCCAGGACTCCCTCAGTAGCCCCTGAACCAGGCTTCAGCAACGACGAGTTCGGAGCGTAGATTGTCTTTGGCATTGCAAGGCGGGTTCCTCCTCCAAATTCTTCCTAAAAGTTTGTAAACACCAAGAGTAGTGTCCGGCTCTGCAAAATAAGTTTCCACGTATTGCCACAGAGAGAATAATATTAACACAAATCTAATCTGCTGACGTATTCCGCAGCGCGACATCACACTACGGCCAAGCCTTTATTTGAATCGTTTTCACTTTTCCACCTCAGCGTGTTTTGCGAGGCGGTTTCCTTGGCACGTCTTGTCAAAGCAGAGATCGTGTCCCCTTTATTTGTGGGATTCTCATCAATACTGACATGGGTAACCCAATCGTGCCTGTTAGCATGTCTTCTCGATTAAAGGCGAGTCCCAAATGGTTATAAAGAGACCAAGGCCTTACTCCTTTTCTCCAATCTCAAAACAAGTTCGCCCGTCGCCTCGAGTTCCAACACCCTAGGCTCCAGATTCCAGGCGCTTCGGACCTTCGACAATGTCCGGTCCCGACCATCAAGGCCGATGGATGCCCTCCTCCGTCACGGAGGAGGACGTGCTAAAGTTGAGGGAGGCTAAGTTCTTGACCGCCGAAATTTTGCATAGGTTGCCTGCTCAAAGGCAGGCTATTCCCAGTCCCCAGCCCGGTGAGAGCGTAGTGTTCATGTTTCACTTCCTTCGAGGGTTAGGCTTCCCGATGGATCCCTTCGTGAGGGGGCTGATGTTCTATTATGGGCTGGAATTTCATGATTTAGCTCCGGAGTCCATCCTCCACATTTCCTCATTCATCGTTGTGTGTGAAGCGTTCCTTCGTGTTACTCCTCACTTCGGATTATGGCTCAAGACTTTTGGAGTGGAGCCGAAGATGATCGAGGGACGACACGCAGAGTGCGGAGGCGCTGTCATAAGTAAGGATGCTGATGCTCCATGGCCCGAGGGCTCCTTTCAAGAGGAGCTCGGCTTGTGGCAACGAGAGTGGTTCTATATCACCGCTCCCAGGAGCGCCAAGTGGGTGGCGCCTCCTGCCTTTCGCTCGGGTCCCCAACCACGGCTAGCATCATGGGTCAACAAAGGATTAGATTGGGGGTTATCCAAAGACGTGCCCTTGTTGTAGGGCCGCATTAGGGATCTCTTAGAAAGAGACCTCAACCTGGTCAAGGTGACGCAGGTCATGCTGATTCGCCGAACACTGCCCGGCAAACGTTGCTCCCTTTGTTTGTGGGAGTTTAATTCAGAGGGACCACGAGCTCTCCAGCATTTTATGGGTGCAATGCCCATGGAGATGTATAAAATGTTCTTCGGATCACAAGCAATGTGTCCGGATTTGACCGAGGATGCAGGTTTAAGCTGCAATCGCCCGGATACTCAAGTAAGTAACCTTGTGCCCGGACTTGCTATCCGTAAAATTGTCATAAATTCGCCCCTAAAAGAGTTGTCCTTTTAAACAGGAGTGGATAGTGCAGGCAAAGCTGATCAGGTGTCCGGCTCCCCTTCCTGAGACCAGGCCGGATCCCGTGCTAGTCAGGATGTTGAAGATCGTGCCTTTGGAGGGAAGTGAGGGGGAGGACAAGGAAACTATGGCCTCCTCGAAGGAGGCTGCTCCGAAGGGAAGAACCGACAATTCCTCTCCTAAGGGGAAGAAGAGGGCCGCCTCTGACGACCCGGAGACCATGGCCTCAAAGCGGGGGGAAAGTCCTCGTCAGAGGGTCCGACGCCGAGGAGATCCTCGGCCGAACTACGCCCTCAAAGGGATCATCCCTCCAGCGAGCCGTAAGTAGAGAAAGATTTTCCTTTAGAGGGATGAGAGAAATCCTTGCTTTTTATCTGAGAAGATTAACCGAAATTTTACTTTGTAGCTCGGGCCTCGGCCCTTCTCAGCAGAGTTCATCTTCGGGGGATCTTCTTCCGGAGATGATGGAGAGTGGAACGCCTCCCCCTGCCGTACCGCCTGGCGAGGCGGGTGACCCTGAGGTGTCGTCGCGGAAGGTTTCTCCGAATCCGGCAGGGGTGGAAGGTAGCCATATGTCCCCCCAAGGTTCTCCGCGTCCGGCCTTCGATGGAGGTCATAGGACGAGTTCGGCGCCATCCGATGCGCGGTTGGAGGAGCTGATGATTCTGCTGGGGCGAGCTTCTATCTCAGAGGAGCACCGTGCATTGATGGGTACGGTGATTGGAAGGATTTCGTCCACGGAAAGCGGATTGCATGAGGCCGTCAGAAGTTTGCTGACGGGTTTTGAGGTACGTTTGATAATGTACTTCTTTGTCAGTTGCGCATAAACAAGATGCGCCCTGTGTAGATAGTAGCCCCTGAGACTCTGTGCGTTGTCAAAATTGACGGCGTGCAGAGGATCATAATCCCAGGTCTAAAATGTCGCCTTTGTATACAGGTGGCAAAGTGTCCGGAATTGAGCCGAACTGATGATTTTGCCGAACTAAAGCGGCAACTTGACATGGCAGATGCCGACATCGCGCTCGTCAACGAACGGCTTGATGAGGCTCAAGGTATGCAATTCCTCGGGCGGCATCTGGTAAGAGGAGCTTTATGCCAGTATCTTACAATGTGTGTGCTTGACGCAGATGGTGCAGCCGCCATGGAGAGTCTTCGGGCGGAACTTGCCCGAGCTAAGGAACAAGCCAGGAAAAGTGATGCGGCTGCCGAGAAGGCCCTTGAAGAGCTGAGAGCCGAACAGGGTGCTCACTGCCGAAGCAAGAAGGAGATGGCCGTGATGGCCGTGAAGTTAAAAAGTGCTACTGACCGTTGCAAGCTTCTTGAGAAAGAAGACTGGGCGAGACAGACGGACTTAGAGAAGGCTGTTGCTGATGCCAAGGATGCTCGCTCTGCGATGAGAGCTGCGAAGGAGGAGCTGCGTCAGGCCGGACAGATTGCGGCTGGAAATCCCTTTATGCTGCGGAGGAAGTTTTGCGATCCGAAGTTTGCTCCGTTGGACCGGATGTGGAGTGCGGAGGACACCTATCTGGATTTGGCAGCGAGTGCTGCTGATGCGACCGAATACTTTCGAGATCAAGAAGATCGCGGAGTGGAAAGGCTTTTTTGGTTGCAGTTCCAGAATCCAGAGCGTCCACTGGCAGTGGACGATCATCTGGCTCAATGGGCCGAACTGAATAGATTGTTCGGACTCGCCATGAAGTACGTCCTGGGTCATCTGTGGCCGGGGAGATCGGAGTCGAAGAGTTATTTCAGCTTGGTGCAGCAATTCCTTGACGCGGTGCCACGTATCAATGCGATGAAGAGGTCAGCATGCATAGAGGGCGCACGGATGGCTCTTGCCTGTGTCAAGACATACTGGGCAGAGATGGAGACCATCGTTGTTGCATCCCGAGATTCGGACAAAAGCCGAGTACCCTCCGAGCACTATTTTCATGAAGTCCTTGAAGGCGCTCGTGTAATAGATACGCAGTGCTCGAAGGATGCTATGTTCTGATAGCATATGTAATTATAAAGCAATATTTTGATGAATTGTAGTAGCCTTTTATACTTGTGCCTTCAAGTATTTGGAACACCTCCCGTGCGGCTGTTTTTAAGATATATATACAAAATCTGAAAGATTGTAGTCGTTGGCTTCAGCCCCCACGCACATAGTGCGGGGGTGCTCACAGAAGGCGCATTTTCACACTTAATCCAACATCTTGGTCCTACAAAGGAGGTGATAGCGCAGCGAGCTAGGCAACCGGACTATAATGCTTTAACACTTTCACTTAGCCATAGGAGCTTGACAAGGGGACTATTTAGGTAGCCCCTGGTGGCGACTGCGCTCGCCCGAATTCGGGGCGTGTATGTGCCTGGCCGGGAAACGGCCCTTCGTTAATGCGGAGGAATCCTACAGATTCCAGAGAGTCATCGAGTGGTTGACCAGTCTCATGCCATATCATGACAGTCGGTTTTCGGCTTTCTCTACTGAGGTGCTCGCCTGGCCGAACCAGGGCACAATCGCAGTAGTTCTCCTGGTGCCACCTTAGCCGATAGAGCGGAACGTAAGGCGGCCGAACACAGGAGCCGGGCAACCCAACATTTGACCAAAATCATGACTCGGAGCTGATGCATATAAGGCCAAACTCACGACGCCGAACACTCCCTAAGGTATTCGGTCTTTATGAGAGCGGGCGAGGTAACGCTCTGAGGTATAAGCCCCTAGTGTCCAGGTACGCGCAAGAATTCTGGCGTGGCCACATGCCAAGACGCCAGCCTCCTCCTTGGTCATAGAACTAGGGGATGTGTATCAACAAGAGACAGTAAAAAAGGTTTACGCAGGGTCTTAATCTGAAAAGAATCCTTGGGACGGGTCCCTACAGCACGTCTGCGCCTGTATCTCCGTTGTGCCGTATCCTAGACGGGCGTAGCACGACATTCATCTGTAAAAAGAGAGCAACTAAGTTGAAAAAGGGGCGTGCCGAACAAAATTTATATGAAATAAATAAAGTGTAAAGTAAAATATGAAAAGTTGAGCTTTATTGTCTCTTATTTTATACGTGTGAAGCCCCTAGTGCAGGGGGATATGGCCACTAAGCCTTTATCAACGATACTTTTGTGCCGGACTCGTCTATCCGTGTCCGTGGTCTTAATGACCTGTTCCGATGTTCTGGCTGGTGAAGCCAGTGTATTGTGGGGCTGTTAAAGCGGCCGCACAATCCTCCGCTTGGGGGAGGTGTTCTCACTGCTTCCCCTTTAAGGAGATGATGCCGCATGAACCAGGCATCTTAAGCGTAAGAGATGCATAATGCGGTATTGCGTTAAAGCGGGCGAAAGCTTCGTGTCCCAGTAGTGCTTGATAGCGACTTGAGAATGGGACGATGTGGAAAGTCAGCTTTTCGCGATGGAAGTTATTGGCAGAGCCAAAAATAACCTCGAGCCGGAGAAAACCCATGCAATGGGTGTCCGGACCTGGCGTTACTCCTTGAAAGGAGGTTTTGCTGTGGCGAATTCTTTTTGGGTCGATCCCCATGTGGCGGATTGAGTCCTGATATATCAGGTTGAGTCCGCTGCCACCGTCCATAAGGACATTTGAAAACTGGAGTCCACCAATTATTGGATCGAGTACCAGGGTAGTCCAGCCTGGGTTCCTGACACTTCTAGAATAATCCAGATGATCCAAGATGATTGGTTTTGACAACCAATGGCGGGATTCCTTTGGGATAGGCCGTGGGGCGCGCCGCACGTTTTGTTATGTGGAGTAAGTTTACTATTTTTACTTCTTGTGGGAAATTCTTTTGTTTCCTGGTACTCTGCTTTTGGGGTTCGTCCTCGTCTTCGCTTGGTGTGTCGAGCCCCTTGTGTTTGGCGTTGAGTCTGCCGGATTGTTTGAAAACCCAACAATCTCTGTGGGTATGGTTAGCAGGCTTTCCGGGAGTGCTGTGTATTTGACATATCCTATCCAAGATTTTGTTTAGGTTGGATAGGTCATCCCTGTTATCTTGGAGGGGCGGCTTTTTCTGATTCTATTGTGAGCTTATGAATCCGGCGTTGACTACCGTGCTCTTCGGACTTTTTTCCTTAGTCCAGCGACGGTCCTTATTGCGTCGCGGTTTTCCATTTCCATCCCTAGTTTCGGATCTTGGGTCACTGGTGCTGCATCTTGCCAACCAGCTGTCCTCTCCTACGCAAAAGCGGGCCATGAGGCTTGTTAGTGCGGCCATTGTTCTTGGCTTTTCTTGGCCGAGGTGTCTGGCGAGCCATTCGTCTCGGACATTATGCCTGAAAGCCGCTAAGGCTTCAGCGTCCGGACAGTCGAGTATCTGAGTCTTTTTAGTAAGAAATCTATTCCAGAATTGCCGAGCTGACTCTCCGGGCTGTTGAGTTATGTGACTAAGATCGTCTGCATCCGGAGGGCGGACATTGGTCCATTGAAAATTTGCTCGGAAAGCGTCTTCGAGCTCTTCCCAACTTCCGATTGTGTTTTCAGGAAGGCTTTTGAGCCAATGCCGGGCTGGTCCTTTAAGCTTGAGGGGTAAGTATTTTATGGCGTGGAGGTCATCTCCTCTAGCCATATGTATGTGGAGGATATAATCCTCGATCCAGACTCCAGGGTCTGTTGTTCCATCATATGCCTCTATGTTTACGGGTTTGAATCCCGCTGGAAATTCATAATCCAGGACCTCATCGGTGAAACATAGGGGGTGTGCGGCACCTCTGTATTTGGGTGTGCCGGATTCTGATAATGGCTTTACTGCATTGCTTACGGGAACTTGCTTTCTTGGCCCGTAAAATGGACCTAGTTGGGCCATGATGCGAATCCTTAAGTGGGTCGCATGCCGGCTTAAGTGCGGCGCTGTTTGCCGCTTTATGCTGGCCATGGGGTCGTCTATCCGACCGTGTGGCTCTCTCACCTTTGGAATGCGAGGGCTCTAAGGCCTCCTCGTCGAATTCAGGCAGTAGCTTTCTCTTCGGATAGCTTTTAGTGCGGCGGCTGTCACCGTATTTGTCTGTGGTATTGATTACTTTACTCCATCTGATCCTGAGTGCATCTTTCGCAGTTTTTAGCTTCCGCTTCTGCTTTTTCAGGCTGCGTGCGGTTGCAACGAGCCGTTTGTGGAGGTTCTTCTGCTTCGTGGGCTTGTCCGGCGTAGGGTCGTCCGGAATGCCATTTTCGCCGGGGGAGGGATGTTCGGTTTCTCTACCCGGGTTGTCCTGTTGGGACGGTTGCTCTAAGGCATGCTCGTCGTCTACCGGCTCATCCTGCTCTATGGCTGGGTCTTTACCGATGTGGGGCTTGGGTCGGCGTTTATGCCGATACTTTGATTGTTTTTCGAGAGATCGATCCCTCTTTCCATCCCCGTTTTCCTTGTTGTTGCTTGCTTTAGGGGTATCCACCATGTACACATCGTGAGATGAGGTGGCTGTCCAATGCCCTATAGGCGTTGGTTCTTGGTTGTCTCCTGCATCGTCGTCCATACCGTCTATGTCTTTGGAGTCGAAGTCGAGCATGTCGGTTAAGTCGTCGACAGTGGCTACGAAGTGGGTGGTGGGTGGGTTTTGAATTTCTTCATCATCCGAATCCCATCCTTGCTGACCGTAGTCCGGTCAAGGCTCTCCTGATAAAGAGAGAGACTTTAGCGAATTCAGGATGTCGCCGAAGGGCAAGTGCTGAAAGATGTCTGCAGCGGTGAACTCCATTATCGGCGCCCAATCGGATTCGATCGGTAGGGGCGCGGGGGGCTCGGAGTTCGGAAAGGAATCCGGCTCCTTGGAGTCATGGTCCATGCGGAGTGCGGGGCTGGAGTTTGGCTCGATCGCCTCTGAGATCGCAGCCCCTGAGGTAGCGTCCAACCGCTGATCCTTGATCGGTGCAGTAGGCTCCGAATCAATGGTCGGAACCGATGTGTGTGCGGCCTCCAAGGCGCTGTTCGGCGGCAGAGCTATATCATGCCCATCGAGACAGTGCGGCGCGCTTGGCTGTGGCTCGAATCCGTCAAAGATCAAGTCCCCGCGGATATCAGCCGTGTAGTTTAGGCTTCCAAACCTGACCTGATGGCCAGGGGTGTAGCTTTCGATCTGCTCAAGGTGGCCAAGCGACTTGGCCCGCAGTGCGAAGCCACCGAAGACGAAGATCTGCCCGGGGAGAAAAGTCTCACCCTGGACTGCATCGTTGTTGATGATCGAAGGAGCCATCGGGCCTAAAAGCGACGACACAAAGGAACTCTCAATGAAAGCACCAATGTTGGTGTCAAAACCGGCGGATCTCGGGTAGGGGGTCCCGAACTGTGCGTCTAGGCCGGATGGTAACAGGAGGCAAGGAACACGATGTTTTACCAGGTTCAGGCCCTCTTGATGGAGGTAAAACCCTACGTCCTGCTTGATTAATATTGATGATATGGGTAGTACAAGAGTAGATCTACCACGAGATCAAGGAGGCTAAACCCTAAAAGCTAGCCTATGGTATGATTGTTGTATGATGAAGTTGTCCTACGGACTAAAACCCTCCAGTTTATATAGACACCGGAGAGGGTTAGGGTTACACAAAGTCGGTTACAATGGTAGGAGATCTTGAATATCTGCATCGCCAAGCTTGCCTTCCACGCCAAGGAAAGTCCCATCCGGACACGGGACGAAGTCTTCAATCTTGTATCTTCATAGTCCTGGAGTCCGGCTGAAGGTATAGTCCGGCTACCCGAACACCCCCTAATCCAGGACTCCCTCAATTAGGCTCAATTCTTCATTGAAGGTTTGTTTCTCACTTGAGGATGTGGGAGCTTCACATGAGGCTTTGTAAGCACCACTTGACTTGTTATGGAGCTCCTCTTTATCCTTGAGTGACATCTCATGAGCAACAATTCTTCCAATGACTTCTGTTGGCTTGAGATCTTTGTAATTGGGCATCATTTGGATCAATGTGCATAAGGTATCATATTTTCCGTCCAAAGCTCTTAGGATCTTCTTGATGATGAATTTGTCGGTCATCTCTTCACTTCCTAAGCCGGCAATCTCATTTGTGATAAGATCAAGCCTAGAGTACATTTCAGCGACACCTTCACCATCCTTCATTTTGAACTTGTCAAGCTGACTTTGAAGCACATCCAACTTGGGTTCCTTGACGGAGTTGGCACCTTCGTGCATATCAATCAAAGTATCCCAAATTTCCTTTGCATTCTCAAGACGGCTGATTTTGTTGAATTCTTCAGGGCACAATCCATTGAAGAGGATATCACAAGCTTGAACATTGTATTGCAGCATCTTCAACTCTTCCACGGTAGCTTCACGGTTCGGTTCTCTCCCATCAAAGAATTCACCTTGCAAGCCAATACACACAATAGCCCATACGGCGGGGTTATGTCCAAGAATATGCATTTTCATCTTATGCTTCCAACTAGCAAAATTAGTACCATCAAAGTAAGGACCTCTACGGTGGTAATTTCCCTCGCTAGATGCCATACTCTCCTAGGTTGTGAAACCAAGGCTATGACTACCAAAAGCTATGGAAATCAAAGCAAATGGAGACCAAAGCTCAGATACCACTTGTAGGATTGAAAGTATGTCCAGAGGGGGGGTGATTAGACTACTTGACCAAATAAAACTTATCCTTTTCCCAATTTTAGTTCTTGGCAGATTTTAGCAACTTTGGACAAGTCAAGCAATCTTAACACAATTCAAGCAAGCATGCAAAGAGTATATGAGCAGCAGAAAGTAAAGCATGCAACTTGCAAGAATGTAAAGGGAAGGGTTTGTAGGATTCAAATGCAATAGGAGACACGGATGTTTTTGTCGTGGTTCCGATAGGTGGTGCTATCGTACATCCACGTTAATGGAGACTTCAACCCACGAAGGGTAACGGCTGCGTGAGTCCACGGAGGGCTCCAGCCACGAAGGGTCCACGAAGAAGCAGCTTGTCTATCCCACCATGGCCATCTCCCACGAAGGACTTGCCTCACTAGCGGTAGATCTTCACGAAGTAGGCGATCTCCTTGCCCTTACAAACTCCTTGGTTCAACTCCACAATATTGTCGGAGGCTCCCAAGTGACACCTAGCCAATCTAGGAGACACCACTCTCCAAGAAGTAACACATGGTGTGTTGATGATGAACTCCTTGCTCTTGTGCTTCAAATGATAGTCTCCCCAACACCCAACTCTCTCTCACAGGATATGGATTTGGTGGAAAGAACATTTGAGTGGAAAGCAATTTGGGGAAGGCTAGAGATCAAGATTCGTATGGTAGGAATGGAATATCTTGGCCTCAACACAAGTGTAGGTGGTTCTCTCTCAGAAAAAGTAAGTTGGAAGTGTAGGTTCGTTCTGATGGCTCTCTCCACAAATGAAGAGGAGGTGGAGGGGTATATATAGCCTCCACACAAAATCTAACCGTTACACACAACTTGCCAATCTCGGTGGGACCGAATTGATAAACTCGGTCGGACCGATTCAGCAAAGCTAGTGACCGTTAGGATTTTCGGTGGGACCGACATGCAACTCGGTAGGACCGATATGGTTAGGGTTAGGGCATAACGTAAACTCGGTGAGACCGATTACACAAACTCGGTGAGACCGATTTTGGTAATAAGCTAACCAGAGAGTTGGTCAGGTAAACTCGGTGGGACCGATTCGCTCATTTCAGTGAGACTGAAATGTTACGAAAGGGAAACAGAGAGTTTCATTGCAATCTCGGTGGGACCGATCGCTCATCTCGGTGGGACCAAAACGTTACGAAGGGAAACAGAGAGATTACAATCCCATCCCGGTAAGACCAAGATCCCTATCGGTGAGACCGATTTGCCTAGGGTTTGTGGCAGTGGTTATGACATCTGATGTCACATCCCTAGTTCTGGCCTGACCTATGCTTGCTTCCATGTGTGCATCATGTTTAAAGTTCAGGAAATTTGAAATGGGGATGACCAAGCCCTAGCACCAAAGCAATGCAAATAGGTTCAACTTCAAAATATTTTCAAAGAACCCAAATTGGTTTGCAAAAA
Organism: Triticum dicoccoides; assembly: GCF_002162155.2. Taxonomy (NCBI): domain Eukaryota; kingdom Viridiplantae; phylum Streptophyta; class Magnoliopsida; order Poales; family Poaceae; genus Triticum; species Triticum dicoccoides. Next base: position 460,802,848 of record NC_041384.1, on the reverse strand, counting down.
TGTTCATCATTAATGGAAAAGGGTGAAAACCATTTCCAGAGATGATGGATATTTTTCCAAGACATTTTTGGATTTTTGAGTAAACCATATTGTATTTGAATTGGGGCATTTAAATACTGTTAATATTTTTAAATGCTCCAACAATTCTGAAAATAGTTGAGGGCCTCTGTGATAAATCAGTTAATGCCCACAATTATTCTCAGGATTTATTAAAATGATTTGGTATTATTACTAAATCAAAACAAATAGCAAAAACTAGAAAACAGAAAGAATTAGAAAAAAAAGAGAGAGAACCCACCTGGACTTACCTGGCGCTCACCTGGTAGCCCAGCCGGCCCAGCTCCTGTGCGGCCCAGCCCACCACTGCAGCCTCTCCGTCGTCTTCCTCCCCTCGCCCCGAAGCAGCTGCGTGCTCGCACGTGCACGGCCGCGCTGGCCACCTCCTCCCTCCCTGTCTGCCTGGCCCTCTCCGATGCGCCTAGACGACGCCACGAAGATGCTGAACCCCCTCGACCCCTCTCTCACTCTCTCCCGACCCCTTCCCCCTTCTCTGCTCTCTCCCTCTCTCGCGCCCGAGCGCGCTCACCGCCGCCGCTCGCTGCTGCCATGGCCACAGCCACTGCCCCGCCTTGCCGTTGCGCCCAGAGGCTCCGCCTCGACCCCCTCTTCCTCTCCACCGAGCCACGAGGTCCCGGACGCGCTGCAACGCTGCCACCATCGCCGTTCCCGTCGCCGGCCACCGAAGCTCACCGCCGTCGATTCGCGACGTCTGGCGCGCCCCCGAGCCCACTGACCTTCTGCGCCGCCTCCCTGTGAGCTCCTCATCTCCTCTCTTTGCTCGCCCCCTCCGTTCTCGTTCCCTAGCTAGCTGCCCCGCCGAACCCGAGCTCCGGCCGCCGCTGACCTCGTCGCCGCCGTCACTGCAGCCACTTGAGCTCCCACCCGAGTACACCATCATGCTCAGAACGTCTCCACGAGCCCGTTGCATGCCGCAGCTCGCCCTCCCGTGCCCCCTAGTGGTCGCCCATGTCTCACCCGAGCTCCGGCGGCCGCAACCGAGCTCGCCGCGATCGACTCCGGCTACCCCAGGCCCGGCTAGCACCACCTAACGACGCGCGCCGGCGAGGGCACTCCGACGCGCCTAGCCGCAGCTCGAATCGTGCCCTGTGGGCGATTCCCGAGCCTCCGCCGCGTCTGGTCGTTGCCGGCGGCTAGACGCCGGTGGATTAGCCCCGGTTGACCAGGGATTTGACCCCCCTGGGTCACTGACGTGTGGGCCCGGCCCCTGCTAACTTTTGGTTAAGTTAATAACTAATTTTAGTTAAGCCACTGACTCACTGACATGCGGGCCCCGCCCGGCTAACCAAGTTAGTTAGGGTTAATTTTAATTAGGTTAGTTAGCCCAGACACTGACACGCAGGGCCCACAGGTCAGTTTGACCTGGACGGTGCCCGCTGACCTGCTGAGGTCAGCATGAGGTCATGCTGACGCAATAATTCCTTTCTGGAATTAAAATAAATTAGGAAATGATTTAAAAATTCCAGAAAATTGTATAAACTTCTAAAATTCATAGAAATTCAACCGTAACTCCAAATTAAATAAATTATATATGAAAAATTATCAGAAAAATTCAAGGAATCCATCTGTACCATTTTCATGCATGTTTGAACAATGTTTGTCCTCTGTTTTGGACAAAACAAATAAATGGCATTTAAACTCTCACATATGGAGTTTGAATTTGAATCTTGTATTCAAACCAACTTCATTTAAATCATAGCTAGGTGCATTAGCCCAAAACACATTCATATTGCCATGTCATAGCATGCATCATATTGTGCATTGCATTGATCGTGTTTCTTCTGTGTTTGCCGGTGTTGTTCCCCCTCGATAGACGTTGTACCGACGATGTGATCGTTGACACTGATGAAGACTCAATGCTATCTTCAGAAGTGCCAGGCAAGCAAAACCCCCTTGTTCATTCCGATACAATCCTACTCTCTCGCTCCTGCTCTCTTTTAATGCATTAGGACAACACCGATTCATCTGTTACTTGCTGCGGTAGCTGAACCCCTTTATCCTTTGCATGACCTGTCATTGCCACAGTAAATAGATGAAACCCACTAGCATGAGTAGGAGTTGTTTGAGCCCTGTTGTGCCTACTCATTCATGTTTGTTTGTCATGCCTGCTACTGCTTAGAGTTGAGTCAGGTCTGATTCATCGGGGATGAATCAGAGGTGTGTGAACATGTCCTACTGTGTGTGAGCTAAGTGTGTGAACACGTTTTGGTAAAGGTAGCGGTGAGAGGCCATGTAGGAGTACATGGTGGGAATACCGTGCGTGAGGCCGCAAAGTGATATGAGGTGTTACATGCTAGATCGATGTGGCATTGAGTCGGGGTCCTGACAGCGTTGGTATCAGAGCTTGACTGCCTGTAGGATTACCAAGCCAAACTGGTCGAAGTTGAGTCTAGAAATTCTTTAGTTATATAAGGGAATTGATTGTGGGATGGAACGTAAGGCTCTTTTTACTCCTTATACCTCGTGGCCTTCTGATCTGAGTCAACCTCTTCTCTTCTACGGGGATTAAGAACTAGGCTTCTCATCTATCTACTAGGATGACGAGTTACTAATCCGTAGACTTATAGAATTGTTGGATTCAAGCCTCTATTCAGTTTCTACTACTTCCGTATGTTAACTGTTGATCTCAAAACCTTGATATTGTGCTTCTGAGTGGTTATGCCACCATTTTTGTGAATGTCTCAAATCTTTTCTGAGCATTTACAACCGTTATGCTGTCCGAGTCATCCCAGGTTTCTAAATAGTCTGATGCATTTGCAAAATCCTTTCCCTCTGGTTTCGATGTTCCTTTATGCCAGCTCAATCACACTAATTGTTGAGTTGAGGTATTCTATTGCCTTGACATTGATGTTGGAGTTATTGTTATGACCCTAGGTGTCTCAGGGGATCATCTAGTGGTCTAGCCATGATTTGTGTCCTAGTGTGACGATTCTGGCCTTTATTCTCGAAAGCATTCCGTGATGCTACTTAGTAGTAGGTATTCTATTTCTGGGATTTGAACCCGAGATTCACTCTACTTACTTCATGTTGATAGTGTTGCTAGTTCCTTTAGGAAATTAGTAACTTTTGCATTAGTCCTCGAGGTCCATGGTATTTTCCTTCTTCCAAATACTATGAACCACTTATGGCAGTAGTTTATTGGATCAAAAGATCACAATTAGAGTACTCTTGAGGAGTTCTCCATTCATAAATCGTGACTCTGCCAGTCCTTCCTCTCTGCATGGGTTATCCGGAAGAAACATGTTGAACTTGGTTCGGCATACTAATCTATGCATCCACAACTCAGAAAAACATATGTTCCTTTGGGTTGCCCCTCTTCAGTTGTCTTTTGATCCTTGTCTATCAGTTGATAGTCAAGTTGATGTCGTGCATTCGTGTTCACCGATGCTCGTTATTCTTGTGGTCCGTTAAGCCATTCTATTCAGGATGACTAGGAGAAATGAACTCCAGTACCTCATCCATATCTAGGATTGGGTCAAAGAAGTTGTGCTCCGCAGAACAAATTGCTAATCCAGCTTTTGTTCTGCTCTACCTTGGAGTATTACCATCTTTATATCGGGATTGTTATAGGAATTGCACACCATCCTATGAACTCTTGGTAGTGATACTTCTTGCCATCATTGTTCATTCCTCGGTTCCTGTGTTATTGTAACCGGAATGCCGACAAGTGAATCGTGGTGTGTGAAATCAATACTCCTAGCAACCTTGTTGCTTGGTAGTTAAATGGACAATAACCTCATTCTTAACGTGTTGGTTCTTGAATCATCATTCTAAGATAGACTGTGCTACCTAGTCCCTATTTCTGGTGCACTCTCCAATCAATGAGTTAGGATAATGCCAATCCTTGCTTATTTGATCATATCGTCTTGCCCTGAAAAGCAAGATTGTTCTTGAGCTTGGTAACATATCGGTGGTTCGTGATTTTTCGAATATCTTCCCGGAAGTATCACCAGGTTGTCCCCTGACCGTTATGTCGAGCTTGTGATCAAGTTGGGTTTTTCTTATAAACCACCCCTTCTCCAAGAATCTGTGTTGGATACCCTGAGCTAGTTGGTTAAGCTGAACAGCAACTTGGAGAGTTGGAAGATAAAAGCTTGTCTGACTCAGTTCATGTTAAGGGATATCTTCTTGTGTGTGTGTGTGTGTGTGTTGAATAAGGATGATATTTTCATCGACTGACCCTCGTGATCAGTTAATGGACCTATCATCTTGTCCAACCTTTGATTTGGGTGTGGGCTATCCTCAAATCAAGTCGGAACCAACGATGTTCGTAATGTTGTCTTACTCGTGGTTTTTCCTCAAGCATACACCGTTATATTCTTGGGTCTGACCAATGCTATCACCGTGTTCACTTAACTATGGAATTCCTTTTAAAAGGAAACCCGGATGAATTGTTGTTGAGCCATTGACAACGTCCTTATCTCCTCCATGATTTTGTTGAACATTAAGCTAGTGTTGGAAACTTGTGTAAGCATTTTCTTCATGCCCCGTTCATGAAGTATATGTTTGGATGAAAGAAGTGACTTCCTTTGCTTCACGTGCATTTGATGTAAGTTGCCGCCGTGAATTCGAGAAAGTCTATTTTTGTTTCCTCTAGAATCATCCCAAGTCAGCCATGCACGTGCAAAGTATTCTGTGGTCTCTTAGACTGATCATCTTCGTTCCATATGAATTCTGTAGCACACCAAGCCACTGACTGATTTGTTCTAGGAGAAGGAGTTCTTTTTAAGAGCTAACCCGGGCTTAATCAAGAACTTTGATATCCTCGATGATGGTTCCAAACCAGAACTCGGTAGTGTTTTATTATAAGACTACCATGTGGTCATGCTTGTCTGGGACAACATGTTCACATGTTTGTAGCAGAACCAGCTCATGTTTTGGAGCTTGCCATCGTAGTTCATTTCCCGAGAATCTCGCAACGTCATTTCGTCGATTTGTGTTGCAAACTTTCTTTTCCTTCCTAGACTCGATGAGTCTGGAATATCCTAACACCAACTAGATCTGAATCTCAGGCAGATATGATTGTTGGAACATTTCCCAAGAACTATAATAATGGTCTCTCTGAAACCGGTTAAGTGGTTGTCATGGCCAACACACCCAGCCGGAAGACCTATTATTGTAGTATCTTGATTGAAGAAGTTGGCTACCTCCCCATAAGGATTTCGTAGGGTTTTACTCCAATAAGTTACTCCTTATGGATTCTTGAGCTCCCGAAGTCCGACCTTTTACTTGATGTTCTAGTTATCAAACCATATCTATGAATGGGATACACTAGCACATCAAGGAGAACATTAGAAGCGGAGTGCTAAATGTCTCTCGGTCGATCATCCGGATTTCGATCTTTTGGCCTCGCTAAGGTGAAATCCGAGAAGGTTATCTTCCTTTGTATCTACATCCTCCATCACCATTCATCATGGTAGTAAGTGGTGTTGCCAGGATCCTTGTCATTGATGTTGATAAAACCTTGATGATTATGGAAATGCTCAAGTTCTTGAGAGCACGCACAAGCGCTAGGTGTTATCATCGACACTAACTGGATTGCTCTCAGTTTCCTCGGAAATTCTATGACCCTTTCAAACAGTGGAGTCACTCTCTATTGTTGGGTTCTTCCCCAGTTACCAGAATCATTTCCAGCATTGCATTTTGTTCCCAGCTTGCACCACCAATGTGCCATTCCACCATGGGTCTCTTCCATTTCCGGTGATAAGCAAATTCATCCATTACGTTGTCTTCAACAAGGTAATCCACATCATCCAAGTCCGAGTATGCCATTCTACCGACCCCCGCCAATCGATTGCTGTGATTTGCCTTAGGCTGGTATAAAGAGTTTCAATGATCTCGGAATCAAAAGTAATTCTTTTTGCCACCTAAGGGGATATATCCACGAGTCACCATCCCTATGGTGTCTCGTTGTGGTATCATGGCAACTCAACTCCTCGCTACATTGACAACCGTTCACCACCCTCTCAGGTGTGGAATTGTTGTCTACTTAGTGAGCCCTCGTCATCTGTCTCACTCCATTTCTTCAGATGTATGCTTCGTGTCTCAGCTCAAGAGATGTTGCTATGACTCACCTTGTGAGCTGATCCTAAGTTGATTGATCTTCGAGAAGATCGATTCTTCCGGAGTTGTCCTTTTCCTCTTGCTGTCATGCTAGTTGGAGTTCTCAGAGCTAGACGACAAGACAAAGATGGTGATTGAATCAACGTTCATTTGAAGTGCAACCTGGATCGTGAAGATTATACTAGTTTGCATTTCCCCTTCATCTTACCCTACGCTTGAATCTCGAGACGAGATTCTTGTTTAGTGGGGGTGAGTTGTCACATCCCTAGTTCTGGCCTGACCTATGCTTGCTTCCATGTGTGCATCATGTTTAAAGTTCAGGAAATTTGAAATGGGGATGACCAAGCCCTAGCACCAAAGCAATGCAAATAGGTTCAACTTCAAAATATTTTCAAAGAACCCAAATTGGTTTGCAAAAATGTTCATGATTAATGGAAAAGGGTGAAAACCATTTCCAGAGATGATGGATATTTTTCCAAGACATTTTTGGATTTTTGAGTAAACCATATTGTATTTGAATTGGGGCATTTAAATACTGTTAATATTTTTAAATGCTCCAACAATTCTGAAAATAGTTGAGGGCCTTTGTGATAAATCAGTTAATGCCCACAATTATTCTCAGGATTTATTAAAATGATTTGGTATTATTACTAAATCAAAACAAATAGCAAAAACTAGAAAACAGAAAGAATTAGAAAAAAGAGAGAGAGAACCCACCTGGACTTACCTGGCGCTCACCTGGTAGCCCAGCCGGCCCAGCTCCTGTGCGGCCTAGCCCACCACTGCAGCCTCTCCGTCGTCTTCCTCCCCTCGCCCCGAAGCAGCTGCGTGCTCGCACGCGCATGGCCGCGCCGGCCACCTCCTCCCTCCCTGTCTGCCTGGCCCTCTTCGATGCGCCTAGACGACGCCACGAAGATGCTGAACCCCCTCGACCCCTCTCTCACTCTCTCCCGCCCCCTTCCCCCTTCTCTGTTCTCTCCCTCTCTCGCGCCCGAGCGCGCTCACCGCCGCCGCTCGCTGCTGCCATGGCCACAGCCACTGCCCCGCCTTGCCTTTGCGCCCAGAGGCTCCGCCTCGACCCCCTCTTCCTCTCCACCGGGCCACGAGGTCCCGGACACGCTGCAACGCCGCCACCATCGCTGTTCCCGTCGCCGGCCACCGAAGCTCACCGCCGTCGATTCGCGACGTCTGGCGCGCCCCCGAGCCCACTGACCTTCTGCGCCGCCTCCCTGTGAGCTCCTCATCTCCTCTCTTTGCTCGCCCCCTCCGTTCTCGTCCCCTAGCTAGCTGCCCCGCCGAACCCGAGCTCCGGCCGCCGCTGACCTCGTCGCCGCCGTCACTGAAGCCACTGGAGCTCCCACCCGAGTACACCATCGTGCTCAGAACGTCTCCACGAGCCCGTTGCATGCTGCAGCTCGCCCTCCCGTGCCCCCTAGTGGTCGCCCGTGTCTCACCCGAGCTCTGGCGGCCGCAACCGAGCTCGCCGCCGTCGACTCCGGCTACCCCAGGCCCGGCTAGCACCACCTAACGACGCGCGCCGGCGAGGGCACTCCAACGCGCCTAGCCGCAGCTCGAATCATGCCCTGTGGGCGATTCCCGAGCCTCCGCCGCGTCTGGTCATTGCCGGCGGCTAGACGCCGGTGGATTAGCCCCGGTTGACCAGGGATTTGACCCCCCTGGGTCACTGACGTGTGGGCCCGGCCCCTGCTAACTTTTGGTTAAGTTAATAACTAATTTTAGTTAAGCCACTGACTCACTGACATGCGGGCCCCGCCCGGCTAACCAAGTTAGTTAGGGTTAATTTTAATTAGGTTAGTTAGCCCAGACACTCACACGCAGGGCCCACAGGTCAGTTTGACCTGGACGGCGCCCGCTGACCTGCTGAGGTCAGCATGAGGTCATGCTGACGCAATAATTCCTTTCTAGAATTAAAATAAATTAGGAAATGATTTAAAAATTCCAGAAAATTGTATAAACTTCTAAAATTCATAGAAATTCAACCGTAACTCCAAATTAAATAAATTATATATGAAAAATTATCAGAAAAATTCAAGGAATCCATCTGTACCATTTTCATGCATGTTTGAACAATGTTTGTCCTCTGTTTTGGACAAAACAAATAAATGGCATTTAAACTCTCACATATGGAGTTTGAATTTGAATCTTGTATTCAAACCAACTTCATTTAAATCATAGCTAGGTGCATTAGCCCAAAACACATTCATATTGCCATGTCATAGCATGCATCATATTGTGCATTGCATTGATCGTGTTTCTTCTGTGTTTGCCGGTGTTGTTCCCCCTCGATAGACGTTGTACCGACGATGTGATCGTTGACACTGATGAAGACTCAATGCTATCTTCAGAAGTGCCAGGCAAGCAAAACCCCCTTGTTCATTCCGATACAATCCTACTCTCTCGCTCCTGCTCTCTTTTAATGCATTAGGACAACACCGATTCATCTGTTACTTGCTGCGGTAGCTGAACCCCTTTATCCTTTGCATGACCTGTCATTGCCACAGTAAATAGATGAAACCCACTAGCATGAGTAGGAGTTGTTTGAGCCCTGTTGTGCCTACTCATTCATGTTTGTTTGTCATGCCTGCTACTGCTTAGAGTTGAGTCAGGTCTGATTCATTGGGGATGAATCAGAGGTGTGTGAACATGTCCTACTGTGTGTGAGCTAAGTGTGTGAACACGTTTTGGTAAAGGTAGCGGTGAGAGGCCATGTAGGAGTACATGGTGGGTTGTCTCATTGCAGCCGTCCTCAGGAACTGAGTTCTGTGTTTGTGATCCATGATCCAGCTACTACCATACATTGGGCCCTGAAATATGACCCCGCTCAACTTCTTATTCACCCTAGTCCTCTGTCCAGGAGTTGCAAGTAGTTTCTGGTGTTTGTAGCTTACTGGAGGCCGTGGACAGCACTGACCGTAGGGGTGGGCTGTGATGCGGTAGGTACGTGGCATGGTGTACCGGATGCCCGTTTGGTATCTCGGGAACCCTGTTCACATCGTTTGGGGCTGTGAGCGAAACTCCAGCCGGATCTCCTCATGGATGGAACCCGAATAGGCGATAAACCTGGACTAGAGACTTGAGTGTTTAGGTAGGTCGTGGTCTACACCCACGTCGGCTTTCGCTTGAAGTCTGCCGAGCACATGTCGTGTGCAGACGCTAAGTGGTGGAAACATGTATGAAGAAGTACACCCCTGCAGGGTTAACATCATCTATTCGAATAGCCGTGTCCGCGGTAAAGGACTTCTGGGTTGCCTATATCAGTTCATAGACAAGTGAAAGTGGATACTCTAAAATACGCAAGATAAGCGTGAGTGCTATGGATGGCGTTCTCGTAGGGAGACGGGAGCGGTTCCATAGTGGTGTATTGGTTGGTGAATATGTGGACTCGTGTGCGCTACCTCAAAAGAGTCGCTTGCAGTCGTAGTTCAGGATAGCCACCGAGTCAAAGCTGGCTTGCTGCAGTTAAACCCCACCATCCCCTTTGTTGATAATGATGCATATGTAGTTAGTTCTGATGTAAGTCTTGCTGGGTACATTTGTACTCACGTTGCTTAATTTATGTTTTTGGAGAGAGACTTCAGTCTCACTAGTAGTTCCACGTGGACTTCGACGTTTAGCTTGTTACCTCAGCTACGATCTTGTGCCCTCGGCGGGATCTGGTAGATAGTCAGGCTTCTCAGCCCTTTTCATTTATAGTTGTCTGTACTCAGACATGTTAAGCTTCCGCATGTGCTTTGACTTGTATGCTCTGATTGTTGGGTCATGAGACCCATGTTTGTAATATCTCGCTCCTCGGAGCCTACTGAATAAATACTTGAGTCGTAGAGTCATGTTGTGATGCCATGTTGTGTTTGCACATATCGAGCATATTGTGTGTATGTTATTGAAATGCTTGGTATGTGTGGGATCTGACTATCTAGTTGTTTATCTTTAGTAGCCTCTCTTACCGGGAAATGTCTCCTAGTGTTTCCACCGAGCCATGGTAGCTTGCTACTGCTCCGGAACACTTAGGCTGGCCGGCATGTGTCCTTCTTCGTTCCTGTGTCTGTCCCTTCGGGGAAATGTCACGCGATGGATACCGGAGTCCTGTTAGCCCGCTACAGCCCGGTTCACCGGAGTCCTGCTAGCCCAGTGCTACAGCCTGGATTCACTCGCTGATGGCCGACACGTTCGATGTTGGGTCATGGATGCCTGTCCCTGTAGGTTTGTGCCACTTCGGGTTTACGACTAGCCATGTCAGCCCGGGCTCCTTATCATATGGATGCTAGCGACACTATCATATATGTGTGCCAAAAGACGCAAACGGTCCCGGGCAAAGGTAAGGCGACACCCGTGGGAATACCGTGCGTGAGGCCGCAAAGTGATATGAGGTGTTACATGCTAGATCGATGTGGCATTGAGTCGGGGTCCTGACATCTGAACACGGTGGCGTCGGATAGAGAGAATCGGTGGGGCCGAGATTGACTTTTGGTTTAGGTCATATGTGGATGTGAGAAAGTAGTTGAGGGCTTTGGAGCATATCACTTAAGCATTTTGAGGAAGAGCCTCATTAAGCAACACCTCATCCCTTGTTGATAGTATTGGCTTTTCCTATAGACTCAATGTGATCTTGGATCACTAAAATAGAAAATGTAGAGTCTTGAGCTTTGAGCTTGAGCCAATCCTTTTGTCCTTAACATTTTGAGGGGTCCACTTTTCTCATCCATGCCATGCCAATCATTGAGCTTTCCTGAGATATTAATCTTGAAATAGAATTAGCTCAATGAGCTATATGTTGTTAGGAATTACCAAAACCACCTAGGGATAGTTGCACTTTCACAAACGAAGTCCAAATGCCACTAAACTTTTTGGAGATTTTTTCTGGACAGAAGACACCGAGGGAGCCAAAGGAGCATACGGGAGGTGATACGTCTCCAAAGTATCTATAATTTTTGATTGTTCCATGCTATTATGTTATCTGTTTTGAATGTTTTATATGCATTAATATGCAATTTTATATTATTTTTGGCACTAACCTATTAACCTAGAGTCCAGTGCCAGTTTCTGTTTTTTCCTTGTTTTTCAGTTTGGCAAAAAAGGAATACCAAATGGAGTCCAAATGTAATGAAACCTTCACGATGATTTTTCTTGGACCAGAAGACAACCAGGAGACTTGGAGATGAAGTCGGAGGATCCACGAGGCGGCCACAATGACGGAGGGCGCGCCCCCCAGCCTTCTGCCCCCCTATGACCCTCCTGGTCTAATTCTTTCGCCTATATATTCCCAAACATCCCCAAACCACCAAAGGCATCCACAAAAATAGTTTTCCACTGCCGCAACCTTCTTTACCCGTGAGATCCCATCTAGGGACCTTTTTCGGCACCCTACCTGAGGGGGATTCGATCACGGAGGTCTTCTACATCAACTCTATTGCCCTTGCGATGAAGCGTGAGTAGTTTACCAGAGACCTACGGGTCAATAGCTAGTAGCAAGATGGCTTCTTCTCTCTCTTTGATTCTCAATACCATGTTCTCCTCGATGTTCTTAGAGATCTATCCGATGTAATACTTTTTTGCTCTGTGTTTGCCGAGATCCTATGAATTGTGGATTGATGATCAACTTATCTATGAATATTAATTGAATCTTCTCTGAATTCTTTTATGCATGATTTGATACCTTTGTAACTCTCTTCGAACTATTGGTCTGGTTTGGCCAACTAGATTGGTTTTTCTTCCAATGGGAGAAGTGCTTAGCTTTGGGTTCAATCTTGCGGTGTCCTTTCCCAGTGACAGTAGGGGCAGCAAGGCACGTATTGTCTTGTTGCCATCGAGGATAAAAAGATGGGATATTCATCATACTACTTGAGTTAATTCCTCTACATCATGTCATCTTACTTAATGCATTACTCTGTTCTTTATGAACTTAATACTCTAGATGCATGCTCGATAGCGATTGATGTGTGGAGTAATAGTAGTAGATGTAGAATCATTTCGGTGTACTTGACACGGACATGATGCCTATATTCATGATCATTGCCTTAGATATCGTCATAACTTTGCGCTTTTCTATCAATTGCTCGGCAGTAATTTGTTCACCCACCATATTATTTGCTATCTTGAGAGAAGCCTCTAGTGAAGCCTATGGCTCATGGGTCTATTTTCCATCATATAAATTTCTATTTTACATCATACAAGTTTCCGATCTACTACTTTTGCAATATTTTACTTTCCAATCTATAAAACAAAAATATCAAAAATATTTACTTTACCATTTATCTATCTACATTAGATCTTAGTTTTGCAAGTAACCGTGAAGGGATTGACAACCCCTTTATCGTGTTGGGTGAAAGTTGTTTGATTCTTTGTGCAGGTACTCAGTGATTTATGCGTTGTCTCCTACTGGAACCTTGGTTCTCAAACTGAGGGAAATACTTATCTCTACTTTTATGCATCACCCTTTCCTCTTCAAGGGAAAAACCAACGCAAGCTCAAGAACTAGCAGGAGGGCCCCGTGGGGCGCCCTAGGCACCAGGGTGCGCCAGGGGGCCCAGGCGCGCCCTGGTGGGTAGTGGAGCCCACGGGAAGCTTCTCCACCAACATCCACCTCTATAAATACTCTAAAATCCCCAAAACCCTAGGGGGTCGACGAAACACTTTTCCAGCCGCCGCAAATTCCAGAACCACGAGATCCAATCTAGAGGCCTTTTTCGACACTCTGCCGGAGGGGGCAACGATCATGGATGGGTTCTTCATGATCCTTTTTGCCCCTCCGATGATGTGTGAGTAGTTTACCACAGACCTACGGGTCCGTAGCTAGTAGCTAGATGGCTTCTTCTCTCTTTTTGATCTTCAATACAATGTTCTCCTCGATGTTCTTGGAGATCTATTTGACGTAACTACTTTTTGTGGTGTGTTTGTTGGGATTCAATGAATTGTGGGTTCATGATCAATTCTATCCATGAATATTATTTGAGTCTTTGCTGAATTCCTGTATGCATGATTGTTATAGCCTCATATTTCTTCTCTGAAATTTTGGGTTGGTTTGGCCAACTAGATTGATTTTTATTGCCATGGAAAGAGGTACTTTGTGATGTGTTCGATCTTGTGGTGCTCAATCTCAGTGACAGAAAGAGACATGACACGCATGTATCACTGCTATTAAGCGTAACAAGATGGGGTTTATTCATACGTGAGTTTATCTTGTCTACATCATGTCATCGTTCTTATTACATTACTATGTTTTCCCATGAACTTAATACACTAGATGCATGCTGGATAGCAGTTGATATGTGGAGTAATAGTAGTAGATGCAGAATCACTTTGGTCTACTAATCTTGGACATGATGCCTATATACATGATCATTGCCTTGGATATCGTCATGATTATTCGCTTTTCTATGAATTGCCCAACAGTAATTTGTTGACCCACCGTATGCTATTTTCTTGAGAGAGGCCTGTAGTGAAAACTACGGCCCTCGGGTCTATTTCCTAGCATTAAATCTAAAAATACCTTGATGCACTTTTTATTTATTTTATTTTTTGTTTTAATTAGATCTATTTATCAAAACCTATACAATTTAATTTATATCAATACGGAGGAGGGATTGACAACCCCTCTTACGTGTTGGGTTGCAAGTATTTGTTGTTTGTGTGCTGGTGGTGTTTACATAGTGTTTCTTGGTTCTCCTACTGGATTTATAACCTTTGTTTCATAACTAAGAGAAATACTTACCTTTGTCGTGTGGCACCATCCTCTCTCTTTGGGGAATTACCAATGCAGATACAAGCAACCAGGAAGAATTTCTGGCGCCATTGCCAGGGAGACATCATCAACATCTATCAAGTACCTATGCATAAACTCTCATATCCTTGCAATTACTTTATTTGCCATTTGCCTCTCATTTTCATCTCCCCCACTTCTAAAAAGTTTTTACAAAACACCACAAATATTTTTTGTTTGCCCTTTTCTTGTTTGATCTTTTGTTTGCTATCGTTATCATGTCTAGATCTGAAAAGCGTAGTGATGTTCCCACCACTAGTGCGAGCTCTTTGGACGATCCGTCCATTCTTTTGAAACTCATGCAAAATAAAGGAAATGTTTGTGAGTTTGATAAGGAAAAATTTGATGATTCTATTTATGATGTCCCTCATGAGAAAGAAACCATTATCATGCATACAAAAAAGTCCGCGTAGTTAGCGGCAATATTATTGGAAAAGGTGTTATTCAATTTTTTTACTTGCGCCGATACATTACCTATGCTAGGAGGGTCAATCCTTAATAAAACCTCTAGTATTGCGGATGTAATATCTTTTCTAATAGTTGAACTTGATAGACAAATTGTTCACATGCATCCTTGCATACAACGGATCTTATTAGAATTCTCAAATATCCATGATCCTTATGTTAAACGTGTTACCACAATATTTTTAGCTTATGAATTTGGGCATATTATGAAAGAAGCACATGAATTTTTTGCTCATTATAATATAAATTGTGGTTGTCGCCTTATAGAAGAAATTCTTTTTAACCAAGAAGAGATAAGGAGATTAGAATCTCCGTATTATGATGTGTACAATGAAAATCTAAGGAAAAGGGTTCCCCCATTTGTTTTGATTGATAAAATCTCTGAACAAAATGACAAATTTGCTATACAAAATAATGTATTAGGGTTTGTGCTTAGAGATAAACTTAGGTAATATAATAAAATAAATGTGTACAATGAAGAGATAGTCATCACATATAAAGGGCCCAAGGAGGAACCTATTCCTCCCAAACTTGAAATTACAGATCCATATCCTATTAAATTTAGCCCTTTTGATTATTTTTTGCTTGCCACAAAGTAAACTTGCTGCTTAAAGGAGGGAGTCTTAAAGGAGGGAGTATGAGATGAGCATGGATGATCTCCCTCATTTTTTATTACAATACTTGAATCTATGCATTATGCCTAAGTAGGAGCATAACACGATAGCACTTGTTGGAAGGCAACCCAATGAATAAAATAAAGTTTTAACTTTTTATTTCTGTTCTTGTGTGTTTACACAATTATGCTACTGTTATGATTGTGTTGTTATGTTTTAATTAGTTTTTGTGCCAAGTAAAGCCTTTATGATCATGTTGGGTGATAGTTGATTTGATCCTGTTGGAAAACAGAAACTTTTGCATCCAATAACAGACTTGTTAGAATTTGCTGGAGCATGATAAAATCCTGAGTATTTTTTACACATGATTGATATACAAATTGCCTACGTTTTCCTAAAATTTCAGATTTTTTGGGGTTATAGAAGTATGATTAAAGTTCAGATTACTACAGACTGTTCTGTTGACAGATTCTGTTTTTGTTGCATTGTGTGCTTATTTTGATGAATCTATGGATTATCGGGGGGGTATAAGCCATGGTAAAGTTAGAATACAATAGGTTTAATGCAATAATAAAATATGAATGGCTTTGCAACTGTACTTAAAGTGGTGATTTGCTTTATTATACTAAGGGATCTCACGAAGGTTTTGTTAAGTTTTGTGTGATTGAAGTTTTCAAGTTTTGGGTGGGATCACGATGGATGAAGGGATAAGGAGTGACAAGAGCCTAAGCTTGGGGATGACCATGCCACCCCAAGGCAATATTCAAGGAAGTACCAAGCAACTAAGCTTGGGGATGCCCCGGAAGGCATCCCCTCTTTCTTCTAACGACCATCGGTAATTTTACTTGAAGCTCTATTTTAATTCGTCACATATCATGAGTTTTGCTTGGAATATCATGTATTATATGAGTCTTTGCTTGTTTTTCTTATTAGTTTTCCACAATCATCCTTGCTGGACACACCTATTTGAGAGAGCCATAATGATGCTATGATTTGTTAGAATTGCTCTGTGTGCTTCACTTAAATTTTTTGAGCTATGGAATTGCTCTAGTACTTCACTTATATCTTTTTGAGCATGGTGGTGGTCTAATGTTTGGAAGAAATATGCTCTCATGCTTCACCTAGATTATTTTGAGAGTTAGCAAAGTTTTAAAGAAATATCCTCTCATGCTTCACTTATATCGTTTTGAGAGTTGAAAATTTTGAAGAAATATTTATGCTCTTGTGCTTCACTTAAATTTGTTTGAGAGCTTATTAGTAGCAGTGGTAATATATGAAATTAGTCCCAAAGTGATAGATATTCAAGAGGGATATAATAAAAATTGTCCTGAAGATCATTGGATATTATAAACTTGATTCCTTGTAATAGTTTCGCGATATGGAGATAGTAATATGTGAGTCATATGTTGGTGACTAATTATGCTTTTGTAAGAATAATGGTGTTAAGGTTTGTGATTCCCTATGCAAGTACGAAAGTCAATAGTTATGCAACGAAGTGATGTCCTACTTGTGGTGCATTATTCGGTGTTAGTTATGTTCAATGCTCGTTTATGAGAGTTTTGGTATTTTTGGTTGGTTGCTTATAAATTTATTTGCTAGCCTTTCCTTGTACTAAACGGGAATAGTGCTTGTACATCCAAACTCCTTGAAACCAAGTTGTGCCCAATGAGTCCACAATACCTACCTATATGCGGTATTTCCATGTCGTTCCAAGTAAATTTGTATGTGCCAACTCTAAATTTCAAAATGAATTTCCTTTTTGTGTGCCCATACCGCTCATGAAGCGGCAGGGGGTGGCCAATGTATTCCATGCTAGATGTGTTATTCTCAATATGAGTGTTTATTCACTTGTCATTGCACGAGAGTGTGGCAGGTAATAGGGATGCCCAGTCCCGAAATGAAAAAAAAAATTTATTTATGTTGTCAATAATAAATTCCTTGGAAAGTTTTGGTATGGAAGGCACCCGTGGATACAGCTAGCCATGGATTGTGAACCAACTAGGGAGCACTATTATCATACTTGTGCATTGGGCATAGCTAATATTCAAGTGTGTTTCATGAATGGATCAATGATTGAGCATAATGGGCTAGGGATAGCTTTCTTTAGCGTTGATATTTTGAAAGAAATGGTTGCTTGTTGATATGCTTGAATATTGATGTCCTCATGTCAATTATAGACTATTGCTTTGAATCATCTAAAGTCCAAATGTCCATGCTACAAAAGAAAAGAATATATGATGAACATGTTAGGCAACGTTCCACATCAAAAATTCTGTTTTTATCATTTACCTACACGAAGACGAGCAGGAATTAAGCTTGGGGATGTTGATACGTCTCCAATGTATCTATAATTTTTGATTGTTTCATGCTGTTATATTATCAATCTTAGATATTTTATATTCATTTACTAGCAACTTTATATCAATTTTTGGACTAACCTATTGACATAGTGCCCAATGCCAGTTGATGTTTTTTTGCTTGTTTTTTACTTTGCAGAATATCAATACCAAACAAAGTCCAAATGCCACGAAACTTTTTGGAGATTTTTTTCTAGGCAGAAGACACCCAGGGAGCCAAATGATCATACGGGAGGAGGCCCGTGGGGGCCCACTAGGCACGAGGGCGTGCCAGGGGGCCCAGGCGCGCCCTGGTGGGTAGTGGAGCCCACGGGAAGCTTCTCCACCAACCTCCACCTCTATAAATACTCTAAAATCCCAAAAACCCTAGGGGAGTCGACGAAACACTTTTCCTGCCGCCGCAAGTTCCGGAACCACAAGATCCAATATAGAGGCCTTTTCCGGCACACTGTCGGAGGGGGCAACGATCACGGAGGGGTTCTTCATCATCCTTGTTGCCCTTGCGATGATGCGTGAGTAGTTTACCACAGACCTACAGGTCTCTTTGTGATCTTCAATACAATGTTCTCCTCGATATTCTTGGAGATCTATTTGATGTAACTCCTTTTTGCAGTGTGTTTGTTGGGATCCAATGAATTGTGCATTCATGATCAGTTCTATCCATGAATATTATTTGAGTCTTTGCTGAACTCTTATATGCATGATTGTTATAGCCTCGTATTTCTTCTCTGAAATTTTGGGTTGGTTTGGCAAACTAGATTGATTTTTCTTGTCATGGGAAGATGTGCTTTGTGATGGGTTCGATCTTGTGGTGCTCAATCTCAGTGACAGAAAGAGACATGGCATGCATGTATCGTTGCTATTAAGGGTAAGAAGATGGGGTTATTCATACGCGAGTATCTTGTCATCGTTCTTTTTGCATTAATCCATTTTCCCATGAACTTAATACACTAGATGCATGCTGGATAGCGGTCGATGTGTGGAGTAATAGTAGTAGATGCAGAATCATTTTGGTTTACTAATCTTGGAAGTGATGCCTATATACATGATCATTGCCTTGGATATCGTTATGATTATTCACTTTTCTATCAATTGCCCAACAGTAATTTGTTTACCCACCGTATGCTATTTTCTTGAGGGAAGCCTCTAGTGAAAACTACGCCCCCGGGTCTATTTCTAATCTAAAAAATACCTTGCTGCACTTTTTATTTATTTATTTTATTTTGTGTTTTAGTTATATCTATTTATCAAAACCTATACAATTTAATCTATCTCAATGCCGAGGAGGGATTGACAACCCCTCTTACGCGTTGGGTTGCAAGTATTTGTTGTTTGTGTGCATGTGTTGTTTACATAGTGTTGCTCGGTTCTCCTACTAGATTGATAACCTTGGTTTCATAACTGAGGGAAGTACTTACCTTTGTTGTGCTGCATCATCCTCTCCTCTTTGGGGAATTACCAATCCAGATACAAGCAATCAAGTCGTGTGACATTTACATGCACGGGCTCCGTTATACTTGGTCCAATGAGCGTGATTCTCCGACTCTCGTTCGCAACGATCGTTTCCTATGCACCTCCGACTAGGATTCCACCCAGCAACACTACCTTCTTCGGTTTCTTCCCACCACGGTCTCGGACCACTGCCCTCTATGCCTTGATTGGTCGCCACGCAATGCCGGTCCAAAGCGCTTCCACTTCGAATGCTTTTGGATCAAACTTGACGGGTTCCAAGATATCGTGTCGGATGCATGGAACACTGTCAATGACCCAGACCGCACTAGCACATATATCTACGCCTCAAGCACACTGCTCGCCGCCTCGAAAGCTGGGGTGCACGCATCGTAGGGCGTGTCTCCATGCATCTCCTCATCGCTCAGGAGCTTATTGCCCGGCTGGACGCAGCCTAAGATTTCAGAGCGCTCTCCCTCTTTGTATCTTGGCTTCACTACAATCTTAAGCTCGCTTACCCGGGCTTGGCCTCACTCAAGCAATCCATTGCTTGCAAGCGCATGCATTTTGGCTGGCTTAAGGAAGGGGAAACCAATTACGTGTTCTACAAGATCCACGCGGCTCATAGAACCCAGAAGAATTGGGTCTTCTCCCTCCGTCATGGAGATACCATCATCTCTGACATGTCGGGCATGGCCGAGCTGGCTTTCCACCACTTCTCCTCACTGTTAGGCACCCACAGTGAGCATCACACCTCCTTTGATCTTGCCCAGATCGATGACCACACCTTTGGCCTCGATGATCTTGAGCAACCATTCACCTAGGAGGAGATTTGGCATGTCGTGTCACTCCCATGCGGCAAGGCACCGGGTCCTGGTGGGTTCTCCTTGGAGTTCCTTGTGTCATGTTGGGAGACCGTCAAGGCCGACGTCCTCGCCATCTTTGACAAGTTCTACTCCCTCAATGGATGCTACATGTAGCGTCTTAACGAGGCGCTCATCATTCTCCTACCCAAAAGGCTTGATGCCTCGGCTCTTTCAGACTACCGGCTTATTAGTTTGATACATTTGGTGGCCAAACAAATTGCTAAAGTCCTCTTGCTCCGTCTAGCACCGCACATGGGCCAACTCGTCTCTTCGAACCAAAGTGTTGGTCCAGCAGACTGGCCGCTGATATGTCTCCAACGTATCTATAATTTATGAAGTATTCGTGCCATGTTTATAAAAAAATTTATATGGTTTTGGTATGATTTGAATGTAACTAACCTGGACTGACACTATTTTCACCAGAACTACCGTGGTGTTGTTTTTTGTGCAGAAATAAAAGTTCCCCGAACGGGCTGAAACTTTTTGATGATTTTTTTGGAAAAAAAGAAACCCCCGAAGCTTTGTGGGAGGAACAGAAGAGACACGAGGTGGCCAGAAGGCACCTGGTTGCACCCAGGGGGTGATGGTGCCCAAGTGCCTTGTGGGCCCATAGTAACTCCTTTTCGCGTGATTCCAACGCTCAAAATTCCTAGAAATAAACCAGAAATAAACCTAGAACTTCGACTCCACCGCCACAAGCCTCTTTACCAAAGAGATCCCATCTGGAGCCCTGTTCTGGCACCCTACCAGAGGCCATCTTCATCATCTTGGTGGCCACCATGATGAGGAGGGAGTAGTTCGCCCTCGGGGTTGAGGGTATGTACCAGTAGCTGTGTGTTTGATCTCTCTATCTCATGTTCTTGATTTGGCATGATCTTGATGTACCACGAGCTTTGTTAATATAGTTGGATCATATGGTGTTTCTCCCTCTCTATCTTGTTGTGATGAATTGAGTTTTTACCTTTGAGGTTTCACTATTATAGGATTGAATACTTTGTGGATTTGAGAACACTTGATGTATGTCTTGCATGTGGATACCCGTGGTGACAATGGGGTGTTTTATTGAGTCACTTGATATATGTTTTGGCAATCAACTTGCGGATTCCTGTGGTGACATTGGAGTAATCTAGGCATAGAGGTTGATGCACGTTTTCGTCCTACTTTCTCAGGTGGAAACTTTTGGGGCACTCGTCAAAGTTCTTTGTGTTGGATGGAATACTATGAATCTGAAGTTCTTTGATGCATATCGAATAATCAACTCACAGATACTTGTGGTGATATTGTAGTATCTAGGTGACATTAGAGTTGGTTCATGCGTATCATATGGTGTTATTTTAGTACAATCTCTAGAGATATTTGAGACACCTATAGGGATGGCTCAATAGATTGATCGGAAAAGATAACTTTCAGGTGGCTTCATACCCTACAACAATTTCATCTTATGTTCTCCGCTAGATAAGAACTTTGGAGTGATTCTTTGTCGCACGTTGAGGGATTTGTCAGATTGCGGGTTCCGGCTAACCCTTGAGGTTCGAACTCTATGGTGTGCATGAAGAACACTCTCTCCCAAGTTCGTTCACTCAGCGATCTCACGGCCTAGCTCGACGAACCCAAGGAACAAGTGACACAAGGATTTATACTGGTTCGGGCCTCCTTGCAGTGTAATACCCTACTCCAGTGTGGTGTTGGTGGATTGCCTCACGGGCTAAGGATGAACTAGTACAATGGATGAACAGCCTCAGGAGGAGAGGTGTTCTTGAGATCGGCGAGCTGGTGGATGCGAGATGGAATGGACCCGATCCAGGATGAGTCCCTCACTCCCTATGGCGGTGGCTAGTCCTATTTATAGAGGCCCTGGTCCTCTTCCCAAATGTGAGGCGGAAAGGGATCCAACAACGGCCAAGTTTGAAGGGAGACAACTAGTACAAGTTGTCCTGACAAAAGGTGGTCTTCGCCTGCCAAAGGCTCTGGTGGTGACGCTGATGTGGGCTCCGTGGTGACCTCCGTCCTGCCGTCCTGCTGGTCTTGGTCTTGTTGCATCGATATGGAAACCTTTGCCAGATGCCTCGGGACTCCTCGCTTGTGCCTGCCTCTTTAGCATGAAAGAGGAAACTGGTACACTGCGCTCGCTGGCGCCCGCTTGGCCTTGGTCGTCATGGCTCACATCACGTGAACCTCGCGAGGTACCCCTTGCATAGAGCTCTCTGCTCCTCGGGAGCCAACCTAGTGAGGCTGCTCCCGGGGAGGTCTTGGTGTTGTCCGCCTCGTGAGGCTTGGCCCCTCGTGAGGGTCTTGAGTGGTTGCTGCTAAAGATGGGTCATACCAGGCCATTGGTGGAGCCACACACAAGCCCGCAGGCAGGCAAGTCTGGGCACCCCCAGTCCCAGAACGCCGATAGTAGCCCCCGGGCCCAAGGTGCACTCGAGCTTGGCTTCGAGGCGAAGCCAAAGGGAAAGTGCGGAGCGCCACGGGCCCCAACCGCCCGCGGCTTTGATTGACGCGTGGTGATTGGTAGGACGTGGGCATCTCCGCTTCCCCATGCTGCCTTGGCAATCGTTCGACTTGACAAGACCCTGCTGCATGCAGAAGAAAGACCATCATTACCTGTGATCGTGGAGGCCGGCGGTTGGCCTCCCTCTAGCTATAAATGAGGAGAGGGGCGGAGCCCCCGTTGCTCATCTCCTCCTCCACTCCGTCTGCTTCTTCTTCTTCCTCTTTGCTTCGCTGTCTTGTTGTGACACTCATGGCGCCGATAAGGAGATTCTCCGCCGCTGAGAAAGGAAAGACCCCTCGTGAAGAGCAGGGGCCACTTCCACCGAAGAAGAGATTGGCCCGCCCCCTCGGCGTCGTCGTGAGGCGGGAGGTGATGAGGCCCTGGTACGAGCGGCCTCCCCCAGGCTACGTGCTGCCCTTCCATGCCCAAGCGCAAGGCCCTAGAGGAGGAGGCGGAGCCTTGCGCCGCTCGCGTCATGACCACGGTGGCCATGCCGTGGTGGCACGAGCTGCCGACCCACGAACTCATGCCGAGGGCTCCTCCAGCGAGTTCGTGATGTGGGCAGCGATGCCACCACACACATGGATCAGATTCCCACAGTTCTTCGTCGAAGAGATGCCGCCGAGGGGGCTGCTCGAGCTATAGTTGCAGCATGCCGAATGCAGCACCCCGACAATGGGAGCGGAGGTCGAGGTCGTCTCCGTGGACAAGATCTTCATGACTTGTGGAAGGGGAGAGGTCGACCGCGCCTGCCGCGCGAAGGGGGCCCTGGACATCCATTTTGAGTACGACGGCGCCTCCATGTTGTTCTTCAAGGTCTTCGACAAGGAAGGCTGCCGCCTGGAGTGCTGCCCTGGAGGGGGTCGCCAGGACGGCGCAGCGGCAATCGCTGGGCCCGCCCTTGGCCCTGCCGATAGCTCCTCCAGCAGCAGCGACGGCGCCTGGGAGTCCAGCGACTCTCCTGAGCTTGACGAGACTCCGGAGACGAGCGACGATAGCTACGTGCCCCCGAGCTCTCGTCGTGCCCGGAGCACAGCAGCGGCGTCTGCTTGTCGTCGTCCTTGATCTGGATGGGGTTGGCGTTGGCCCCTTGTGGCGCACTGTTGATGATGGCATTGGCAGCGACATCTGTAGATATGACTCCTGAAAACCTCCTTTTTTGGTTCCCTGCAAGGAATCGAGATGAACCCCGTGGGGGTGTGTAAATAATTTGTAGTGCTTTTGCATCAATGTTATCCTTATCATGAAATTTGCAATTACATATCTTGCTTTGGCATTGTCTCCCCTTTTCATCCTTGTGGTAGCTTAGTGCTCTATGCCAATAGGTCCCAGTCCCCAGGCAGGGTTCAGCCGTTGCTAGTATGCCAGGTCGCGATGCCGTGGTCAAGGCCAGGAGGTGAGCGTCCCAAGGCCCGGTAAGAGCTCCTGAGGCGTGATGCTGAAGAGGCCTCCCTTGGCGTGCAAGTAGCTTCCTAAAGGCAGAAAGGGATAGCGGCATTGCCGGAGCAAGGCTGTAAGAGCCAAAAATCCTGAGCCGCAGTGCCGGGCCAACTTGAATGCACGACTTATCTTAGCGAGCCTGAAGCGATTCCTTCCGCAGTGCCCAATTTATGCGTCAACGATGGTGGTACTGCTAGGTTAGATCCGCGCCAGCTTCCCCTTTTCACGTTCTTCTAAGTGCTTTACGTCCTCAGGTCCCGACCCTCGAGCGAGGCTCAACCGCCGCTGGTATGCCAGGTTGCGATGTCGTGGTCAAGGCCAAGGGGTGAGGGCTGGAGAGTTAGTAAGGGCTCCTGAGGCGTGGTGCTCAGGAGCCCTCCCTTTAACGCGCAAGCGAATCACATGAAAAGGAGCAGCTGACAGGGCTACCCGTAGCTAAGCTCTGGAGATTCCTGCGGGTTAGTCCGAGAGGGTAATATAGCTCGTAATCGCATTTGCTATCCTGCCGCTGATTTTTCCGCAAGAAGATGAAGGCACTGAGGGTCTGGTGAGGTGACGTGCGCGGGGAATGCCGCGAGCCAGAGCTCGACCACTTAGGTTTGTCAGTGCTGCAGGGACGGACCTGAGCACAAGCACTATGCCAGCATGTGTAGTCCCCGTTGCGGGATGAGCAAGAAGCCGGT
>NC_041384.1:460726964-460778354 GCF_002162155.2 Triticum dicoccoides | reverse complement strand
GGGCAACATGCAAGCAGGTGGTGATCATAAGGTAACTCATGCTAGGAGGCAAGCTAGTTCAAATAGATGCAAGAACGATACATGCCACAGGGACAGACCCATGCGACCTGGGGATGATACAACCCGAGGGGAGCCCCCAACAGAGTAAGCTAAAGATGCAAAAGGATGCATGTCGCAGGGACAGGCCCATGCGACCTGGGGATGATGCAGCAAGAGGGGCGCCCCCAGCTGAATAAACCAGAAAATGTTACCTGGCACCATTGTTGAAGAGGCGTTGGAGCAGCTAAAGATGGGCACTGAAGAAGTCGCTCCTCATGAGTAGTACGACGGCTGGTTCCCAGGGGACGCTGGAGGTTCTGACTCCTCCTCCCTCAGGACGGCCTGGCGCTTGGCCTCGTGAGCCGCCAGGGTGCCTTTTGTGAGCAAGTTGAAGGCGACAGCTGCGTTCGGCAGGCCGAAGGGCATGCAAACATAGCTATGGGGGGGGGACCTCCAAACCGACCAACGCTCGATGGCCAGAAGCACCCCTGAGATGCGGCCCTGTTGAGCCCAGGAACGTCGACACAGACGCGCAGCTCGTCGTCCTGGCCAGGACAAGGAGCTGCGCCAGGTGGTGGGCGGCGGTCACCGTGCACGGCTCTTGCCTCTTGAAACTCCTTGGTGGTCTTGGTGATGAACTCCTGAGCACCGGGCACCTCGTGCCTCATGCCCCGATGAGGAAAGCATGCGGTGAAGCATGCCTCCACGTGAGGCCCGAGCTTCTCCCTCATGACGTTGGCTAACTCTGAGGTCCTCCAGAAGAGAGCCCCCGAGCCCAGCCTGAGGAGGGCGCCGGGCGCGCCTTCCTATGCAAGGGGGGAGGCGCCCCATCTACGGGCACAGGTCATGAGGTGGTGATGCTGGAGACGTCGCTCTCCTGAAGCCCTCGATGGAGAAACTTCTTCTTATTCTTTGGGATGGCCTCAGGACGGTAGACGACGCCTTCATTATCTGGGTCTTCGGCCGCTGCAGCTTGGTAAGCACGCTCGAGGGAGCACACCGTATCCTCCTCGCAAGCAACCGTGATGATGCCGCAGCTCCCGGGCATCTTAAGGACATTGTAGCCGTGATGGGTCACTGCCATAAACTTGCCAGGGCTGGGTACCCAAGGATGGCGTTGTACGGCAGGCGGATGTGGGCGACGTTGAAGTTGATGAGCTCAGTGTGGTAGTTGTCGCGCCTGCCAGAGGTGACAGGAAGCCGGACCTGCTCGGTCGGGATGGTGGAGCCGTCGGTCACTCCTAAGAAGAGCTTGGTAGGCTGTAGCTGATCATATGGCACTTGGAGGCGGTCGAACGTCTCGACGGATAGGACATTGATCCCCGCATCACCGTCGATGAGGGTCTTGGTGACTTGGACATTGCTGATGATGGGTGAGCGGAGCATCGGGAGGGCACCGACAGTTGCCGCGCACTTGAGTTGTCGAAGGAGCTGAAGGTAATGGTGCACTTGGACCACCTGAGCGGGTGCGCAGCCTCGAGCCCGGGGAGGGCCGCGTTCACCACGCGAGAAAACTGCTTGAAGATACGCTGAGAGGCTGGGGCCTGAGCGTCACCCAAGATGCAAGCGATGGCGCGAGGCTCCTAGAAGCCCCCAGCCCCCTCGTCCTGATGATGGTCGTCGTTCCTTCTTGGTGGTGGTGGCAGCGGAGGGAGGCCAGCGTTGCCCTGAGGGCGGTCCTTACGAGGCAGGTCTCTCCAAGCGCCCTCATGAGGCTGGTCGCGCCACTCCTAACGGGGGCCGCGCTCGTCCCAGTGTCCTCTACTTCGTCCTCCTTCTTGGTCGTAGCCTCGATCATTGCGCTCGGGGCATCGGCCGAAGCGCCCATCACAGATGGCTCTGAGCTCTTGGTAGTCGTTGGTGTTGTGGCTGTGCACGTTGTGGAAGGCACAGAATGGGCAGTTGGCCTTGGATGACTCGGGATGGTCACAACCGCGCTTCATCTCCAGCTCCGCTGCGAGCACAGCAGCCCCCTTGCGCTTCACGTCCTTGGTCTTGGCCTTCTTGTCTTCAGGGTCGGCTGCTGGAAGCTCTAGGAGGGAGAGGCGTCCCTCCTTAGCCCTTGCACGCTTGCTCGCCATGTTAAAAATCTCTAGAGCTATGAATAGGTCTTTGAGTATGGTGAGCTCCTCCTTCATCATGACATCACGAACGCCATCGGAGAATGCTGAGATGATGGCCTCATCCGTCACATTGGGAATCTTGAGGCGAACGCTGTTGAAACGCTGGACATACTTCTGCAGGGTCTCCCCTGGCTGCTGCTTGATGTGACATAGGTCACCAGCGGAAGGCGGGCAGTCACGAGTGCCTTGGAAGTTGGCGACGAAGCACTCGCGCATCTCGCCCCAGGAGGAGATCGATCCCGCAGGAAGGTTTAGGAGCCACGAGCGCGCGCCGTCCTTGAGAGCCATGGGAAACCAGTTCCCCATGACCTTCTCATCGCCGTTGGCCGCCTCGATGCTCAGCTCGTAGAGCTGCAAGAACTCAGCAGGGTCGGGGGTGCCGTCGTAGCGCGGTGGCAGGTCAGGCTTGAACTTGCCGGGCTAGACGACGCTGCGCAGCTCGGGGGTGAAGGCGCGGCAACTCGCCGTGGTCACTGGAGCCCACCGTGGAGGCGGAGCCCGGTCTTGGTACCCATGCGCCGCTGCCGCAGGCGGCGCGCAACCCTGACGTGGTGGATCAGGGAGCGCAGGAGCATCTTCTTGCGGCCGAGGGATCTCTAGGCAGCTTCCCTCTTCATGCGTGGGCGCCCTGCGCAGTGGGTCGCGCCGCGGGGCCGCGCATCTCGGAAAAGATAACTTTGAGGTAGTTTCGTTCCCTACAACAATTTCATCTTATGTTCTCCACTAGATAGGAACTTTGGAGTGATTCTTTGTCGCATGTTGAGGGATTTGTCGGCTTACGGGTTCCGGCTAACTCTTGAGGTTCGAACTCTAGGGTGCGCACGAAGAACACTCTCTCCCTAGTTCACTCGCTCAACGATCTCACGGTCTAGCTTGAGGAACCCAAGGAACAAGAGACACAAGGGTTTATACTAGTTCGGGCCACCTTGCGGTGTAATACCCTACTCCAGTGTGGTGTTGGTGGATTGCCTCACGGGCTAAGGATGAACTAGTACAATGGATGAACAACCTCAGGAGGAGAGGTGTACTTGAGCTCGGCGAGCTGGTGGATGTGAGAAGGAATGGATCCGATCCAGGATGAGTCCCTCACTCCCTATGGCGGTGGCTAGTCCTATTTATAGAGTCCTTGGTCCTCTTCCCAAATGTTAGGCGGGAAGGGATCCCACAATGGCCAAGTTGAAGGGAGACACCTAGTACAAGTTGTCCTGACAAAAGGTGGTCTTCGCCTGCCAAAGGCTCTGGTGGTGACGCTGCTGTGGGCTTCGCGGTGACCTCCGTCCTGCTGTCCTGCTGGTCTTTGTCTTGTTGCACTGATATGGAAACCTTTGCCTGATGCCTCGAGACTCCTCGCCTGCGCCTGCCTCTTTAGCACGAAAAGGGAAACTGGTACACTGCGCCCGCTGGCACCCGCCTGGCCTTGGTCATCATGGCTCACGTCTCGTGAACCTCGTGAGGTGCCCCTTGCATAGAGATCTCCGCTCCTCGGGAGCCAGCCTAGTGAGGCTGCTCCCGGGGAGGTGCTACCTCTTGAGCACTGCGTTGGTTTTCCCTTGAAGAGGAAAGGGTGATGCAGTCAAGCAGCGTAAGTATTTCCCTCAGTTTTGAGAACCAAGGTATCAATCTAGTAGGAGACCACGTGCAAATCACCTCGTACCTACACAAACAAATAAGAACCTCACAACCAACACGATAAAGGGGTTGTCAATCCCTTCACAGCCACTTGCAAGAGTGAGATCTAATAGAGATGATAATAGTAAGATAAATATTTTTGGTATTTTTATGATATAGATTGAAAGTAAAGATTACAAAATAAAATAGATTGGAAACTTGTATGATGGAAAATAGACCCGGGGGCCATAGGTTTCACTAGTGGTTTCTCTCAAGATAGCATAAGTATTACAGTGGGTGAACAAATTACTGTCGAGCAATTGATAGAAAAATGAATAATTATGAGAATATCTAGGCATGATCATGTATATAGGCATCACGTCCGAGACAAGTAGACCGAAACGATTCTGCATCTACTACTATTACTCCACACATCGACCGCTATCCAGCATGCATCTAGAGTATTAAGTTCATCAGAACAGAGTAACGCCTTAAGCAAGATGACATGATGTAGAGGGATAAACTCATGCAATATGATATAAACCCCATCTTTTTATCCTCAATGGCAACAATACAATACGTGTCATTTCCCTTTCTGTCACTGGGATCGAGCACCACAAGATTGAACCCAAAGCTAAGCACTTCTCCCATTGCAAGAAAGATCAATCTAGTAGGCCAAACCAAACTGATAATTTGAAGAGACTTGCAAAGATAAACCAATCTTGCATACAAGAATTCAGAGAAGATTCAAATATTTCTCATAGATAGACTTGATCATAAACCCACAATTCATCGGATCTCGACAAACACACCGCAAAAAGAGTTACATCGAATAGATCTCCAAGAGAATCGAGGAGAACTTTGTATGGAGATCCAAAGAGAGAGAGAAGAAGCCATTTAGCTACTAGCTATGGACCTGTAGGTCTGAGGTAAACTACTCACACATCATCGGAGGGGCCATGGAGTTGATGTAGAGGCCCTCCGTGATCAATGCCCCCTTCGGCGGAGCTCCGAAAAAGGCCCCAAGATGGGATCTCTTGGGTACAGAAGGTTCAGCGGCGGAAATAGGGTTTCGTGGTGCTCATGGATGTTTGCGGGGTATGTGGATATATATAGGAGGAAGAAGTAGGTTGGTGGAGCAACGAGGGGCCCACGAGGGTGGGGCGCGCCTAGGGGGGTGGGCGCGCCCCCTACCTTGCGGCCGCCTCGTTGATTGCTTGACGTCCACTCCAAGTCTCCTGGATCACGTTTGTTCCAAAAATCACATTCTCGAAGGTTTCATTCCATTTGGACTCCGTTTGATATTCCTTTTCTACGAAACACTGAAATAGGCAAAAAAACAGCAATTTGGGTTGGGCCTCCGGTTAATATGTTAGTCCCAAAAATAATATAAAAGTATAAAATAAAGCCCATTAACATCCAAAACAGATAATATAATATCATGGAACAATCAAAAATTATAGATACGTTGGAGACGTATCAGCATCCCCAAGCTTAATTCCTACTCATCGTCGAGTAGGTAAATGATAAAAACAGAATTTTTGATGTGGAATGCTTCCTAGAATATTCTTCAGTGTATTTTTCTCTATTGTGGCATGAATGTTCAAATCCGAAAGATTCAAGATAAAAGTTTATTGTTGACATAAAAATAGTAATACTCCAAGTATGCTAATCAAGCGATTATGTCTTATCAAAATACCATAGCCAAAGAAAACTTATCCCTACAAAGTCATATACTTTGGCCATGCTTCATTTTCGTCACACAAAATGTTCTCATCATGCACAACCCCGATGACAAGCCAAGCAATTGTTTAATACTTAGCTTTTTCAAACTCTTTCAACTTTTACGTAATATATGAGCGCGAGCCATGGACATAGCACTATGGGTGGAATAGAATATGATGATTGAGGTTGTGTGAGAAGACAAAAAAGGAGAAAGTCTCACATTGACGCGCATAATCAATGGGCTATGGAGATGCCCACTAATTGATGTCAATGCAAGGAGTAGGGATTTCCATGCAACGGATGCACTAGAGCTATAAATATATGAAAGCTCATCAAACAAACTAAGTGGGTGTGCATCCAACTCGCTTGCTCACGAAAACCTAGGGCATTTGAGGATGCCCATCATTGGAATATAAAAGCCAAGTTCTATAATGAAAAATTCCCACTAGTATATGAAAGTGACAAAATAAGAGACTCTCTATCATCATGAAGATCATGGTGCTACTTTGAAGCACAAGTGTGGAAAAAGGATAGTAACATTGTCCCTTCTCTCTTTTTCTCTCATTTATTTATTTATTATTATTTTTTATTTGGGTCTTCTTTCTTTATTTTTCTTTTGGCCTCTTTTCTTTCTTTTTTTTCGTCCGGAGTCTCATCCCGACTTGTGGGGGAATCATAGTCTCCATCATCCTTTCATCACATGGGACAATGCTCTAATGATGATCATCACACTTTTATTTTCTTACAACTCGATACTTAGAACAAAATATGACTCTATGTGAATGCCTCCGGCGATGTACCGGGATTGCGATGAATCAAGAGTGACTTGTATGAAAAAATTATGAACGGTGGCTTTGCCACAAATACGATGTCAACTACATGATCATGCAAAGCAATATGACAATGATGATGTGTGTCATAATAAATGGAATGGTGGAAAGTTGCATGGCAATATATCTCGGAATAGCTATGGAAATCCTATAATAGGTAGGTATGGTGGTTGTTTTGAGGAAGATATAAGGTGGCTTATGTGTGATAGAGCGTATCATATCACGGGGTTTGGATGCACCGGCGAAGTTTGCACCAACTCTCAAGGTGAGAAAGGGCAATGCACGGTACCGAAGAGGCTAGCAATGGTGGAAGGGTGAGAGTGCGTATAGTCCATAGACTCAACATTAGTCATAAAGAACTCACATACTTATTGCAAAAATCTACAAGTCATCAAAACCAAGCACTACGCACATGCTCCTAGGGGGATAGATTGGTAGGAAAAGACCATCACTCGTCCCCGACCGCCACTCATAAGGAAAGCAATCAAAGAACACCCCACGCTTAAAATTTGTCAGATAACGTTCACCATACGTGCATGCTATGGGACTTGCCAACTTCAACACAAGTATTCATCAATTTCACAATTACTCAACTAGCACACTTCTAATATTACCACCTTTATATCTCAAAACCATCTATCAAGCATCCAACTTCTCTTAACATTTAAAATTTATGACCAAAGTGAATTACCATGCTGTTATAAAGGACTCTCAAAATGATATAAGTTAAGCATGAGAGATCAATTATTTCTATAAAATAAAACCACCCCCGTGCTCTAAAAGATATAAGCGAAGCACTAGAGCAAAAACTATATAGCTCAAAAGATATAAGTAAAGCACATAGAGTATTCTAATAAATTCCAATTCATGTGTGTCTCTCCCAAAAGGTGTGTACAGCAAAGATTATTGTGGTAAAATAAAAAGCAAAGACTCAAATCATACAAGACGCTCCAAGCAAAACACATATCATCTGGCGAATAAAAATATAGCTCCAAGTAAAGTTACCGATAGACGAAGACGAAAGAGGGGATGCCTTCCAGGGCATCCCCAAGCTTAGGATTTTTGGTATCCTTGGATTTTACCTTGGGGTGCCTTAGCCATCCCCAAGCTTAGGCTCTTGACACTCCTTGTTCCATAATCCATCAAATCCTTACCCAAAACTTGAAAACTTCACAACACAAAACTTAAAAGAAAATCTTCGTGAGCTCCGTTAGTAAAAGAAAACAAACCACCACTTCAAGGTACTGTAATGAACTCATTCTTGATTTATATTGGTGTTAAACCTACTGCATTCCAACTTTTTTATGGTTCATAAACTCTATTACTAGCCATAGATTCATCAAAATAAGCAAACAACACACGAAAAAACAGAATCTGTCAAAAACAGAACAGTCTGTAGTAATCTGTAGGTTTCGAATACTTCTGGGACCCCAAAAATTGTAAAATAATTTGCTGGACGTGAGGAATGTATCTATTAATCATCTTAAAAATAATTAACTAAATAGCACTCTTCAATAAAAACTGGCAGCAATTCTCGTGAGCGCTAAAGTTTCTGTTTTTTACAGCAAGATCAAAAAGACTTTCCCCAAATCTTCCCAGTGTTTCTACTTGGCACAAACACTAATTAAACACAACAAACACAACAAAAACCGAGGCTATATAAATTATTTATTGAATAACAGCAAGGAAAAATATTGGGTTGTCTCCCAACAAGCGCTTTTCTTTAAAGCCTTATAGCTAGGCATAAGATTTCAACGATGCTCACATGAAAGACAAGAATTGAAGCACAAAGAGAGCATCATAAAACACGTGACAAACACATATAAGTCTAACATAATTCCTATGCATAGGCATCTTATAGTCAAACAAATTATCAAGGTAAGCAAAAACTAGCATATGCAAGTAAGCGGAAAGAAACAATAACAATCTCAACATAACAAGAGCTAGTTTAGTAACATGAAAATTTCTACAACCATATTTTACTCTCTCATAATAATTACATGTGGGATCATAAGCAAATTCAACAATATAGCTATCACAAAAAATATTCTTAACAAGATCCACATGTATGCAAAGTTGACACTGTTCCAAAATAGTGGGATTAACATTAACTAAAGTCATGATCTCTCCAAATCCACTTTTATCAAAAACTTCATAAGATTGAACATTATCCAAATATGTGGGATCTAAAGTTGACACTCTCCCAAAACCACTTTCAATATTATTGCAATCGTTATTATCAATCTCATATTCATCATGGGGCTTAAATAAATTTTCAAGATCAAAAGAAGAATCACCCCAATCATGATCATTGCAACAAGTAGTAGACATAGCAAAACTAGCACCCCCAAGCTTAGGGTTTTGCATATTATAAGCACAATTGACATTAATAGAATTTATATTATCATCATTGCAATCATGCTTTTTATTCAAAGATCCAACGTGAATCACTCCATAAAGTACTTCATCACAATTTTCAGATTCACAAATTTCAAGCAAAACTTCATAAAGATAATCCAGTGCACAAAACTCACTAGCAATTGGTTCATGATAATTGGATCTCTTAAAAAGATTAGCAAGAGGATGAGGATCCATAGATCTTAGGTTCTCTGTTTAGCAATAAATAAACAACTATTCCAACCAAACGAACAAATGAGCCAAGTAAGACATCGAATCAAATGGAAAGACGAACAGAAGAAGGGAGGATAAAACGGCAAGGGTGAAGTGGGGGAGAGGAAAACGAGAGGCAAATGGCAAATAATATAATGCGAAGGGTAAGAGTTGTGATGGGTACTTGGTACATCTTGACTTGGCGTAGATCTCCCTGGCAACGGCGCCAGAAATCCTTCTTGCTACCTCTTGAGCACTGCGTTGGTTTTCCCTTGAAGAGGAAAGGGTGATGCAGTAAAGCATCATAAGTATTTCCCTTAGTTTTGAGAACCAAGGTATCAATCCAGTAGGAGACCACGCGCAAATCACCTCGTACCTACACAAACAAATAAGAACCTTGCAACCAACGGATAAAGGGGTTGTCAATCCCTTCACGGCCACTTGCAAGAGTGAGATCTGATACAGATGATAAGAGTAAGATAAATATTTTTGGTATTTTTATGATATAGATTGAAAGTAAAGATTGCAAAATAAATAGATTGGAAACTTGTATGATGGAAAATAGACCCGGGGGCCATAGGTTTCACTAGTGGCTTCTCTCAAGATAGCATAAGTATTACGGTGGGTGAACAAATTACTGTCGAGTAATTGATAGAAAAGCGAATAATTATGAGAATATCTAGGCATGATCATGTATATAGGCATCACGTCCGAGACAAGTAGACCGAAACGATCCTGCATCTACTACTATTACTCCACACATCAACCGCTATCCAGCATGCATCTAGAGTATTAAGTTCATAAGAACGGAGTAATGCCTTAAGCAAGATGACATGATGTAGAGGGATAAACTCATGCAATATGATATAAACCCCATCTTTTTATCCTCGATGGAAACAATACAATACGTGTCGTTTCCCTTTTTGTCACTGGGATCGAGCACCACAAGATTGAACCCAAAGCTAAGCACTTCTCCCATTGCAAGAAAGATCGATCTAGTAGGCCAAACCAAACTAATAATTCGAAGAGACTTGCAAAGATAAACCAATCATGCATAAAAGAATTCAGAGAAGATTCAAATATTGTTCATAGATAGACTTGATCATAAACCCACAATTCATTGGATCTCAACAAACACACCGCAAAAAGAGTTACATCAAATAGATCTCCAACAGAATCGAGGAGAACTTTGTATTGAGATCCAAAGAGAGAGAAGAATCCATCTAGCTACTAGCTATGGACCCGTAGGTCTGAGATAAACTACTCACACATCATCGGAGGGGCCATGGAGTTGATGTAGAGGCCCTCCATGATCAATGCCCCCTTCGGCGGAGCTCCAGAAAAGGCCCGAAGATGGGATCTCTTGGGTACAGAAGGTTCGGCGGTGGAAATAGGGTTTCATGGTGCTCCTAGATGTTTGCGGGGTATGTGGATATATATAGGAGGAAGAAGTAGGTCGGTGGAGCAACGAGGGGCCCATGAGGGTAGAGGGCGCGCCCAGGGGGGTGGGCATGCCCCCCTGCCTTGTGGCCACCTCGTTGATTGCTTGACGTCCACTCCAAGTCTCCTGGATCACGTTTGTTCCAAAAATCACGTTCCCGAAGGTTTCATTCGTTTGGACTCCGTTTGATATTCCTTTTCTACGAAACACTGAAATAGGCAAAAAAAACAACAATTTGGACTGGGCCTCCGTTAATAGGTTAGTCCCAAAAATAATATAAAAGTGTAAAATAAAGCCCAGCAACATCCAAAATAGATAATATAATAGCATGGAACAATCAAAAATTATAGATACGTTGGAGACATATCATGAGGTCTTGGTGTCGTCCGCCTCGCGAGGCTTTTCCCCTCGTGAGGGTCTTGAGTGGTTGCTGCTGAAGATGGGCCATAGCAGGCCGTTGGTGGAGCCACGCACAAGCCCGCGGGCATGCAAGTCTGGGCAGCCCTGGTCCCAGAACACCGACAAGATTGTTATATGATTCAATTATGTTAGCATTGTTGAGAGATTGCACTAGTGAAAGTATGAACCATAGGCCTTGTTTATAAGCATTGCAATACCATTTGTGCTCTGTTTTATCACTTGATACCTTGCTGTTTTATATTTCCATATTACAAAAACTTATATCTACTATCCATACTAGACTTGTATCACCACCTCTTGGCTGAACTAGTGCACCTATACAATTTTCCATTGTATTGGGTGTGTTGGGGACACAAGAGATTTCTTGTATTTGATTGCATGGTTGTTTGAGAGAGACCTTATTCATCCTACGTGTCCCACGGATTGATAAACCTTAAGTCATCCACTTAAGGGAAATTTGCTGCTATCCAACAAAACTCTGCACTTGGAGGCCCAACACGAGTCTACAAGAATAAGTTGTGTAGTAGACATAACCCGCCAACTGCAGAACCTACGTGTCCCCAAGGTTCTCCTCAAGCTCTACATTGAGCACGCCTTTGACACTATCTCTTGGTCGTTCATTATCGACGTCCTTCACCTCCTAGGCTTTGGTAGGCGTTGGGTAGGGTGCATCCCCATCAACTTATCCACTGCCAGTACCAGCGTACTCATGAACGGCTAGCGTGCCCCCCATCGCGCATGCCCCAGGGCTGCTCCAGGGTGACCTCATCTCTCCCATGTTGTTCGCGATCGCCATCGATGAACTTAACTCTCTATACTTCATGCGCATCGCCATGGCCTGCTACAGAGACTTTCCAGACGACATGCTCCCTCGAGCATTTCCCTCTTCGCGGACGATGTTGTCATCTTCTATCATCCTTCCCAACACGATTTGAAGACCATCCACGAGCTCCTACACATATTTGGCGAGGCATCCGGGCTTCACACTAACTTTGCTAAATGCTTGGCGACTCCCATCCGGTGCGAGAACCCAGAACTGCTCACGGTCAGTACTGAGCTTGCTTGCGCCATGGCACCATTCCCAATTATCTATCTTGGGATTCCTCTCTCGGTGATAAAGTCATCCGCCTCTTCCCTGCAACCGGTCGTCGACAAGCTAGCCAAGAAGCTCGCCACCTAGCATGCTATGCTCCTCTCTCATGGTGAGAGGCTAGCCTTGGTGGGTGATAACCCACAAGTGTAGGGGATCGTTTGTAGCCTTCTTTGATAAATAAGAGTGTCGAACCCAACGAGGAGCTAAAGGCAGAACAAATATTCCCTCAAGTTCTATCGACCACTGTTACAACTCTACGCACACTTGACGTTTGCTTTACCAAAAACAAGTTTGAAACTATTTTGCAAGAATAAAACTATAAGTACTTTGCGACAATAAAAATATGAACAAATAGATAGCATTTGTCAACAAGAAAGTCATTTGTCCCTAGGTAATCGATAACAAGTACCAATAATCGTTCTTGCAATTTTACATGAGGGAGAGGCATGAGCTAACATACCTTCTCTATTTGGATCATATGCACTTATGATTGGACCCCTAGCGAGCATCCGCGACTACTAAAGATCATTAAGGCCGTGAAACCCAACCATAGCATTAAGTATCAAGTCCTCTTTACTCCCATACGCCATAACCCATTTATCCGCGTTTAGGCTGCTGTCACCCCCAACACCGACAATAAGCAAACCATGAACATATTGCAACACCCTACAACGGAGGGACCTCACCTTTGCACGAGACAGAGGGAAACGTAGGACAACACCATAAATAAAATATACAATCATACCAACCAAGATCACAATTAACCCACAGGATAAAACGGATCTACTCAAACATCATAGGATAACCATAGATCTTTGGGAAATGATATATGGAGTTGAGAACCATGTTTAAGTAGAGATTACAGCGGGGAGAAGGGGTGTTACACCGCTGCATAGAGGGGAGGGGGAGTTGGTGTTGACGCTAGCAAGATTGTTGATGTAGAGCGCCATGACGATCCTTGCCCCGGCGGCACTCCGGTGCCACCGGGAGAGAGGGGGAGAGAGCTCCCCTCCTTCTTCTTCCTTGGCCTCCCCCCTAGATGACAGGAGAGTTCACCCTCTGTTCCATGGCCTCCATGGCAGCAGAGGGGCGGGAGCCCCTCCGAGATTGGATCTCCCTCTCTGTTCTCTTCTATTTCACGTTCTTCAGATCTGGCCGAAAACCGTTTCTTATATTCCGGGAGATCCGTAACTCCGATTGCAGTGAGATTTTAACACGACTTTTTTCTAGATATAAGCTTCCTTGCGCCCGAAGTAGAGCTCCAACCGGCGTTCGAGGAGGGCACAACCCATCACCACGCGCCAGGGGCCTGGGGCGCGCCCTGGTGTCTTGTGGTCATTGTGGGCCTCCGTTTGCGTTTATTCCACCTCCCAAAATTCACAAATATTCCGAAATAATTCTCTATAATATTTTATTGCATTTGGACTTCGTTTGATATGGATATTCTACGAAACAAAAAACATGCAATAAACAAGAACTGTCACAGGGCACTAGATCAATAGGTTAGTCTAATAAATCATATAAAATGTTGCTAAAAGTATGTGAAAGTTGTATAATATTGGCATGAAACAATCAACAATTATAGATACGACGAAGACGTATCGGTGGGTCATTGCTACTTCTTGAGCTTCCGTTGGTTTTTCCCTTGAAGAGGAGAGGGTGATGCAGCAAGTAGAGATAAGTATTTCCCTTAGTTAGAGAACCAAGGTATCAATCCAGTAGGAGACAACGCACAAATCACCAATACCTGCACAAAGAATCAAACACTTGCACCCAACGTGATAAAGGGGTTGTCAATCCCTTCACGGTCACTTGCAAAAGTGAGATCTAATAGAGATATATAAAACTAAACAAAAGATAAAGTAAACATTTTTGGGGTTTTTTGGTTATAGATAGGAAAGTAAAAGATTGCAAAATAGTAGATTGGAAATTTATATGATGGAAAATAGACTTGGGGGTCATAGGTTTCACTAGAGGCTTCTCTCAAAAAAGCAAATAATATGGTGGGTGAACAAATTACTGCCAAGCAATTGATAGAAAAGCGCAAAGTTATGACAATATCCAAGGCAATATTATGAAATATAGGCATCACGTCCATGTCAAGTAGACCGACTACTACCTGCATGTACTCAGATCCAAGAACAATATCCAAGGAAATATTATGTAATCATGCATAAAAGAATTCAGAGAAGATTCAAATAATATTCATAGATAAGCTGATCATAAATCCACAATTCATCGGATCTCGGCAAACACACGGCAAAAAAGTATTACATCGAATAGATCTCCAAGAACATTGAGGAGAACATGGTATTGAGAATCAAAGAGAGAGAAGAAGCCATCTAGCTACTAGGTATGGACCCGTAGGTCTGTGGTAAACTACTGACGCTTCATCGCAAGGGCAATAGAGTTGATGTAGAAGACCTCCGTGATCGAATCCCCCTCCGACAGGATGCCGGAAAAGGGCCCTAGATGGGATCTCACGGGTACAGAAGGTTACGGCATTGGAAAAGTGCTTTCGTGGCTCCCCTGGTTGGTTTGGGGATATATGGGAATATATAGGCGAAGAAACTAGGTCGGGAGGTGCACAAGGGGCCCACAAGGGTGGGGTGTAGGATCGAAAGTATGTCTAGAGGGGGTGATTAGACTACTTGACTAAATAAAAATCTAGCATTTTCCCAATTTTAAGTCTTGGCAGATTTTATCAATTTAGCACAAGTCAAGCAATCAACCTACACATGCAAGTCTAAGAGAATAGAAGCGGAATGTAAAATATTTGCATATGAAGGTAAAGGGAGTAGTTTGGAGGGAGCAAACTCGATGTAGACATGGAGACTTTTGGCGTGGTTCCGATAGGTGGTGCTATCGTACATCCATGTTGATGGAGACTTCAACCCACGAAGGGTAACGATTGTGCGAGTCCATGGAGGGCTCCACCCACGAAGGGTCCACGAAGAAGCAACTTTGTCTATCCCACCATGGCCATCGCCCACGAAGGACTTGCCTCACTAGGGTAGATCTTCACGAAGTAGGCGATCTCCTTGCCCGTACAAACTCCTTGGTTCAACTCCACAATCTTGTCGGAGGCTCCCAAGTGACACCTAACCAATCTAGGAGACACCACTCTCCAAAAGGTAATAGATGGTGTGTTGATGATGAACTCCTTGCTCTTGTGCTTCAAATGATAGTCTCCCCAACACTCAACTCTCTCTCACCGATTCGGATTTGGTGGAAAGATGATTTGAGTGGAAAGCAACTTGGGGAAGGCTAGAGATCAAGATTCATATGGTTGGAATGGAATATCTTGGTCTCAACACATGAGTAGGTGGTTCTCTCTCAGAAAATGAATGCTGGAGTGTAGGCACGTTCTGATGGCTCTCCTTACTAATAAAGGAAGGGTGGAGGGGTATATATAGTCTCCACACAAAATCTAACCATTACAAAAAATTTACCAAACTCGGTGGGACCGAATCAGAAAACCCGATCAGACCAATTCAGTTCAAAATGTGAACGTTAGGCTTTTTGGTGGGACCGACATGTCAACTCGGTGGGACCGATTTCATTAGGGTTAGGGCATAACGTAATCTCGGTGAGACTGATTACACAAACTCGGTGGGACCAATTTTGGTAGTAAGCTAACCAAAGAGTTGGTTAGGCAAACTCGATAGGACCGATTCGCTCATTTCGGTGAGACCGGAATGTTATGAAAGGGAAACAGATAGTTTGTATTGCGAACTCGGTGGGACCGATCGCTCATCTCGGTTGGACCGATACGTTAGGAAGGGAAATAGAGAGTTTGCAATCCCATCTCAGTGAGACCGAGATCCCTATCGGTGAGACCGAAATGACTAGGGTTTCTGGCAGTGGCAATGTCAAGTGAACTCGGTGGTGCCGGATAGAACATTTTGGTGGGACCGAGTTTGACTTTTGTTTTGGGACATATGTGGATATGAGAAAGTAGTTGAGGTTTTTTTGAGCATATCACTAAGCATTTTGAGCAAGTAAGGCATTAAGCAACACCTCATCCCCTTTTAATAGTATTGGCTTTTCCTATGGACTCAATGTGATCTTAGATCACTAAAATTAAAATGTAGAGTCTTGAGCTTGAGCCAATGTGTGCTTAGCATTTTGAGGGGTCCACATTCCTAATGCATGCCATGCCAATCATTGAATTTCTGAAATGGTCATCTTGAAATAGTATTAGTTCAATGAGCTGTATGTTGTTAGTAATTACCAAAACCACCCAGGGATAGTTGCACTTTCAATCTCCCCCTTTTTGGTAATTAATGACAACATATATATCAAAGCTTCGACAAATGATAATAAGATTTAAAGTACATCGTCGCTTTGAGAAGTATGTGATAAGCAAGAGCTCCCCCTAAATTTGTGCATTATTTAAGATTTGCTTTTGAATGCAAATGCACAATGGATTAGGATCATGGGTCACTCTTCCATGTCACATACATCTTGGTGTAGCGCTCAAAATGATAGGAATTAAAACATGCACTCATCACCAAGCAAAGTGAATGATCATATCGGGATATAGAAAATAATATCATCCAAGCAAATGTTAAAGTATAATATGATCAAACGCATGATCATACAAGTATCTCACACACAGACATAAAAAGTATCAACCGAGCACACACAAAAGTTCAACCAAATAGCAAGAGAGACAAAGCAGCAAAACACTCTTTCTCGAAGCCTATGATCTATAAATTTCTCCCCTTTGGCAACAGGTTACCAAAAAGTTTGAAAATGCATAGTGCTATGCATCTCTCAGGATTGGTCTTCGGGGGGTGGTGTAGAGAGAACTCCAAGGACGAAGGCATCAGTA
Source organism: Triticum dicoccoides (assembly GCF_002162155.2). Taxonomy (NCBI): domain Eukaryota; kingdom Viridiplantae; phylum Streptophyta; class Magnoliopsida; order Poales; family Poaceae; genus Triticum; species Triticum dicoccoides. The sequence goes on along the minus strand of NC_041384.1, from coordinate 460,761,628 downwards.
GATGTAGTTGGACCTGGTGGAGTAGGTGTTGGAGGTGGCACTGAAGCTGTTGCTGCTGGTGTAGATGAAGTAGCTCTTGTATCTGACACTGACACTGCAGCTGACCTCTGACATCTTGGCACTCACTGAAAAGCATCCGTAGTTGACTTCCCTCTCTTCTCCTCTGCTTCCTCCTGGAGCTGCTCGACTGCAGTCTGTATCTCAGTCACTTTGAGATCAAGATCATAAAACTTTGTCTCAAAGATCCTCTCCAAGCTCTCCTAATTCTGAGTCAGGGTGGCCAAGTCCTTCTCAATCCTCAATGTTGCCTAAATCAAATAACCTAGCTGATCTTGTTTGCTCTTTAAGAACACCTGAGATGCTTCCTCAGCACTTGGCATCCTTGCAGCCTTTTCTGCCTTTGCCTTTTCCTTTTCCTATGCCTTTGCCTTTGCCCTCTTCTCTTGTGCTTATGCTGATGAAGGATCATCCTCATTCATCACGACTGTGTTATCCTCAAATTCTGGGTGCAAAACTATGTGCTCCTCATCCAACAAGTAAGTACATGTGCCCATCTTGGAGTTGATGAGCACCTGAATGTGTGGAGCATACCCACAAGATCTTTTCTGATCTGCAGCAGTCCTCTTGATTGTCTCAACGATCAGACTCGTGACCTTGAATTTTTGAGGAACATCAAATATCTGCAGCAAGTTGATTGAATGTCCTCTTATCATCTTGTGATCTCTAGATTTGGGTAATAGAGTATGCGTTAAGATTGTGTTGATTGTAGGCAGACCAGACAACAGATAATGCATAGATCCAAGCTTGTGTGTCTCCAAAGCTTTATCAGGGATCTCCTTGTACATGTTCTCCGTTGAGTTGTGGTCCTTCTTCTTCTTGGCATACACATCCAAATCATCCTCATGCTCTTCTGGGGCATTGATCAACTTGGCCCACTCATCAACAGTTGATTGGTACCTTGTACCCTCAGACATCCATATAATTCTACCATCTGGATAGAAATGAGCTGTAGAATAGAACTGCATAATGAGCTCATCATTCCATTTGGTAAGCTTCTGTCCCACAAACTCATCAACTCCACAAGCTTTGAAGCTTTCATGCACTCCTGGGAAATAGTCTTCATTCTCATCAATGAATTCCCAATCAACCCACTTCATATCACAGACTATAGGTTTCTTGTCAAGCAGAATGGCCTCATAGAAATCCCGTTGTTCCTTGGTGTGGAACCTACAGTCCACAACAGTCCTCCTCCTTACAACATAGAGATCAGACTGTCTCCAAAGTCTCAGTCCAGCATCCTTCCTGATGTTCATACCCTCAGCCACTGGATGAGTGTCATTGTGTTCTGGAAACTTCAGTTTCAGTTTTCTCAGCACTTGGGCTTCTGCATCTTCTTCTTCAACTTCAGGCACCGGGGCCTTGTTCTTCTCTTCAGCTGGAATGTTCCTGGTGCTTCTCTTGGGCTTAGAAGGCTTTTGAGTTTGAGATGCAGCCTTGGGAGCAGTCTTGGGCTTTGAAGTGGCAGCCCCTGACTTAATGGCATCCCCCATAAGCTTCTGGGACTTGGGTGCTGGTGCATCATCCCCTTCCTATTCCTATTCTTATGGATCTCTCATTATAGATGATCTACCAATGACTCTGGCAGTGGTCTTCTTGACCCTCTCTTTCCTTTTCTTTCCCTCTCCAGCAGCCTCTTTAGTTGGCTTAGGGATTTCAGCAGTTGAGGCTCTGGCCTTTAGGGTTGGCACCCTCTTGGCAGGGGTCTTCTTGTGCAATCCAGGCTTAGTTGTTGTAGAAGTACGATACTCTTTCTTTAGCACTTTCTTTTTGGAGCTAACTTCCTCCTCAACAACCACACAGTCCTCATCTTCAGAATCTGAGGTTTTCTTCTTCCTTGTTCTGGTGGCTTCCTTGGACAAGTTACTGGGAGTGCTCCTGCTGCCCTCATCATAGCTGCTTGAGGGACTAGTGCCCTCACTCATGTGCACTTGCTCTTCCGACTTGTTCTGACTATCACTTTGGTCAGACATCCTGGCAATTAAACTGACAACAAACCCTGTGAATAGATATAGATGAGGTAGAATAGATGAGCATCACAAAGTGCAGAGTTTTTGCAAAAAAAAATGAGTCAAAAACTTAGTTTTAGTTTTCCAAAGAAATCATTTCGGAGCTACCGATTTGTTAAACTCGATGATACCGAAGCAACTGTTGGAGTCTAAACTAGTGAACTCGGTCAGACCGAGTCACAGTTTGGTGGCTCCGAGATTGTTAGGGTTTCACAGGGAACCGAATTCGGTCGCACCGATTTGCAATTTTCAGTCAGACCGAAAAGCGCATGTGCAATGGCCTAAGCCAAATCGGTGGGACCAATTTCTACAACTCGGTCGGTCCGAGATGAGTTCGGCGGAGACCTAGCCTAAATTTTCGAATCAAACCTAACCTAAAGGGAGTTTCTATGGATTGATTGATTTCATATGTGGTAATGATCATGGCAAAGCAATGTGCTAGGAATCGGAGTAAGGAATTTAGCACACAAGATCGAACTCATACCCTAGTTCGGCAGGAGTTTGCTACGGCAACAATGGCGGGGCAGAATCCCATTGACGGCGACAGAAGCCAGTGATGGGAGGTCGCTGGCGACGAGGAGACGATCTGAAGATCTGAGGTGGCAGAGCAGGACACGTGCGGGCTGGGGAGGTTTGAAGAAATTTCCAAAATCTCACCCGTGGGTATATATATCCTGACCCTGTCGGTGTGACCGAGTGGAACAACTCGGTAGCACCGAGATGCAGAATCGCAAGCGGTTACTGCAACTCAGTGTGACCGAAAAGTTCAGATCGGTTGCACCGAGATTGAAAACCTAGATCAACTCAGTGACCTCGGTGTGACCGAAATGGATGGATCGGTCAGACCGAAATGCACGGAGAGGTTTTGGAAGTTTAAGTCTATGACAAATCGGGGACTCCGAGTGCTCCTCACACAGAGTGGTTCGAATCTGACTTGATCAAACTTTGTGATGTAGCACGAATAGAGTTTGAGACAAGAAAATCATAGATAGCTAGAGGAGGTTCGTAGGCATTCTTGTCCATCCACTTGGCAAAAGATAAAACGCCAAACAATCAAAACAACAAGTGGATGTCCTCGAATGAGTAAAATATGCAATCAACATGCTCACACAATAAAATGGCAAATGAAATATGTGGCAAAGCATGCACAAACACTCTAGCATCTATCAAGCAATTGGCGATGACTAGGTCATCTATATATGAGCATATTGACTTAGGAGTCAAATGAGAACATTTGATCGTAGGTCATACACGTCGTTTAAGCACAAGTGGGGTTACCACTTTTACATAAAGCATTGTTGTGTTCACACCATTAGAGTTTCTTTAGCTCCATTGATTAGAGTAAAGCTCCCCCTAGATGTGATATCCCCCCTAAGAGGGATGAACTAACCTTGGGTGTTGTCGATGATGACTTCATGTAGGTGTTGAAGATGTGGATGCTCAATGTTAATGTAGATCATTTGGAGCAAACCATTGGAGTGAGTTTCACTTTCAACACGTACACGGGTTAGTCCCACAAGGAAAAAACAAGGATATCCATGGACACAGAGTGATGTTCACACAAGATGATGTCCATGAAGGCAATAGGTTACCTTGTCCCTTGTCTTACCAACAAGAGGGTTTGTGACTCCTTGAACTAGTGCAAGATGTGGAAGTAGTTTGCACTTGTCCTTGACAAAATGCTGTGAGTGAAGTATGTTGGCAGAGTCACCCTCGAGAACTCTCTAGTTCTTCTTCTTCGGGATCCACATCATCTTGATGGGAATCCTTGGAGTTGTAGTCGTACTTGATGAAGTAGAACTAGATGTAGTCTTGGGAACCCACTTGGCCAAGGCCTTAGGAGCTTCTTCAAATGCATCAATCTCCTCTTGAAACTTGTCCTTGCCTTTTTTGCTTGTGATCTTGTGGTGGAAGATCGTCTTGAGCTTGTGTCCCATGGAAGGAAGTAGGATCATACTTCTCTTATTGAGGAACAAACTTTGTCTTGGGGTATTGATCTTCTTCCCACTCAACTCCATTGGCATTGAACTTCCGTTCAAAACCAACACCTTGATTCTTCCGGTGCCTTCCTTGCTTGCGTACAATTTCCTCAAATTCCTTACTCCCGGCAAGGCTCTTGTAAACACCTTTCTCTATAATTCCCTTCAATAAGCTATTTTCTTGCTCAAGTGTAACTTGGCTAAGCGAAATATTAGTAGAATCAAGAGAACTACTAGAAGCAACAACATTGGATTTAACATGATTATTGTTACTACTAGAAGAAGAATCCTTCTTACTCTTGTTGCTAGATTTAACTTGTGGCATGTAAGTAGACAAGAGTAAACGCTTGGAAATGTAAGAAGAACTTTTCTTGCGAAGATCATCATTGATTGCTTTTAAGAACCCATGCTCTTGCTCAAGGTTGAGCTTTTCAAAGTGTAGCTTCTCATGAGTCTTTAAAAGCGCTCGATGATTTTCTAAGGTAGTTTCATGAGCTAAATTAAGAGTGTTTAGTTCTTTAGTTAGATGCTCAATCTCCTTCTTATCATCATCATTCATTTTATCTTGATTAGCATGATTAATAGCAAGTTCATCATAGTTTTCATCACTAGAGTTGTCAACAAGTAAATCATCGTCACCTAGCAAATCATCTTCATCACTATTGAAATCAACATACTCGGGGTGTGATACCTTTGGGACTTTAGCCATGAAGCATCTTCCAATTCCTTCATTTGGTGAGTCAAATATGTCATAGGAGTTGGTTGACACAAGTGCTAGACCGGCAACACCTTCATCTTGAGTATATTCGGAGTCGGAGTGATAACTTCTCTCGGAGTGATTGTCGGAGTCGGAGCAGGATACCCATTCACCAACATGAGCTTGATGTCTTCATTTTGTGTAGTTCCTTGATGACTTGTCCTTCCTTTACAAATCCTTGCTTCTCTATGATGTTCTTCGTTCATAACAATCATCTCTACTCCTTCTCTCTCTTGCTGGTGATTTTTCTCTTCTACTTCTCCTCTTGGGTGAATCTTCTCTTCTTTTGTAGGGGGCCATACACTCATTTGAGTAGTGTCTGGGTCTTCCACAATTGTAGCAATTCGTTCACGACTCGAAGATCTTTTGTCATTGTAGGACCTTGACTTGGAACTTCTTTCCTTGCTTCTACTCTTGTAGAACTTCTTGAAGTTCTTCACCATTAGGCTCAATTCTTCATTGAAGGCTTGTTTCTCACTTGATGATGTAGGAGCATCACATGAGGCTTTGTAAGCACCACTTGACTTGTTGTGAAGCTCTTCCTTATCCTTGAGTGACATCTCATGAGCAACATTTGGATCAATGTGCACACGGTATCATATTTTCCATCCAAGGCTCTTAGGATCTTCCGTTGGCTTGAGATCTTTGTACTTGGGCATCCTTTGGATCAATGTGCACACGGTATCATATTTTCCATCCAAGGATCTTAGGATCTTCTTGATGATTAATCTATCAGTCATTCCTAAGCTGGCAATCTCATTTGTGATGAGAGCAAGCCTAGAGTACATTTCAGCGACACCTTCACCATCCTTCATTTTGAACTTGTCAGGTTGACTTTGAAGCACATCCAATTTGGATTCCTTGACGGAGTCGGTACCCTCATGCATACCAATCAAAGTATCCCAAATTTCCTTTGCATTCTCAAGACGGCTGATTTTGTTGAATTCTTCGGGGCACTATCCGTTTAAGAGGATATCACAAGCTTGAGCGTTGTATTGTAGCATCTTCCACTCTTCCGCGCTAGCTTCACGGTTTGATTCTATCCCATCAAAGAATTCACCTTGCAATCCAATACACACAATAACCCAAACAACGGGGTTATGTCGAAGAATATGCATTTTTATCTTATGCTTCCAACTAGCAAAATTAGTACCATCAAAGTAAGGACCTCTACGGTGGTAATTTCCCTCGCTAGACGCCATACTCTCCTAGGTTGTGAAACCAAGGCTATGATCACCAAAGCTATGGAAATCAAGGCAAATGGAGACCAACGCTCTGATACCACTAGTAGGATCGAATGTATGTCTAGAGGGGGGGTGATTAGAATACTTGACTAAATGAAAATCTAGCTTTTTCCCAATTTTAAGTCTTGGCAGATTTTATCAACTTAGCACAAGTCAAGCAATCAACCTACACATGCAAGTCTAAGAGTATAGCAGCGGAATGTAAAACATTTGCATATGAAGGTAAAGGAAGTAGTTTGGAGGGAGCAAACGCAATGTAGACACGGAGATTTTTGGCGTGGTTCCGATAGGTGGTGCTATCATACATCCACGTTGATGGAGACTTCAACCCACGAAGGGTAACGGTTGCGCGAGTCCACTGAGGGCTCCACCCACGAAGGGTCCACGAAGAAGCAACGTTATCTATCCCACCATGGCCATCACCCACGAAGGACTTGCCTCACTAGGGTAGATCTTCACGAAGTAGGTGATCTCCTTGCCCGTACAAACTCCTTGGTTCAACTCCACAATCTTGTCGGAGGCTCCCAAGTGACACCTAACCAATCTAGGAGACACCACTCTCCAAAAGGTAATAGTTGGTGTGTTGATGATGAACTCCTTGCTCTTGTGCTTCAAATGATAGTCTCCCCAACACTCAACTCTCTCTCATAGATTTTGCTTTGGTGGGAAGATGATTTGAGTGGAAAGCAACTTGTGGAAGGCTAGAGATCAAGATTCATATGGTTTGAATGGAATATCTTGGTATCTACACATGAGTAGGTGGTTCTCTCTCAGAAAGTGAATGCTAAAGTGTAGGCACGTTCTGATGGCTCTCCTTACTAATAAAGGAAGGGTGGAGGGGTATATATAGCCTCCACACAAAATCTAACCGTTACACACAATTTACCAAACCCGATGGGACCGAATCAGAAAACTCGGTCAGACCGATTCAGTTTAAAATGTGAACGTTAGGCTTTTCGGTGGGACCGACATGTCAACTCGGTGGGACCGATTTCATTAGGGTTAGGGCATAACGTAATCTCGGTGAGACCAATTACACAAACTTGGTGGGATCGATTTTGGTAATAAGCTAACCAGAGAGTTGGTCCGGAAAACTCGGTGGGACCGATTCGCTCATTTTAGTGAGACCGAAATGTTATGAAAGGGAAACAAAGAGTTTGCATTGCGAACTTGGTGGGACTGATCGCTCATCTCGGTTGGACCGAGACGTTACGAAGGGAAAGAGAGAGTTTGCAATCCCATCTCGGTGAGACCAAGATCCCTATCGGTGAGACCGAAATGACTAGGGTTTCTAGCAGTGGCTATGTCAAGTGAACTCGGTGGCGCCGGATAGAACATTTCGGTGGGGCCGAGTTTGACTTTTGGTTTGGGACATATGTGGATATGAGAAAGTGGTTGAGGGTTTTTGGAGCATATCACTAAGCATTTTGAGCAAGTAAGCCATTAAGAAACACCTCATCCCCTTTTAATAGTATTGGCTTTTTCTATGGACTCAATGTGATCTTGGATCACTAAAATGAAAATGTAGAGTGTTGAGCTTGAGCCAATGTGTGTCCTTAGCATTTTTAGGGGTCCACATTCCTAATCCATGTCATGCCAATCATTGAACTTTTTGAAATGGCCATCTTGAAATAGTATTAGTTCAATGAGCTATATGTTGTTAGTAATTACCAAAACCACCCAGGGATAGTTGCACTTTCATGGGGAGAGCGCCCTACCCCCTTGGCGCGCCCTTCGTCCTTGTGGCCGCCTCATGGCTCCTTCGACTTCATCTCCAAGTCTTCTGGTCCAAGAAAAATCATCGCGAAGGTTTTATTCCATTTGGGCTACGTTTGGTATTCCTTTTCTGTGAAACTCTAAAACAAGGAAAAAAATAGGAACTGGCACTAGGCTCTAGGTTAATAGGTTAGTCCCAAAAATAATATAAAATTGCATATAAATGCATATAAAACATCCAAAACAGATAATATAATAGCATGGAACAATAAAAATTATAGATACGTTGGAGACGTATCAAGCATCCCCAAGCTTAATTCCTGCTCATCCTCGAGTAGGTAAATGATAAAAACAGAATTTTTGATGTGGAATGCTACCTAACATATTTATCCATGTAATACATCTTTATTGTGGCATGAATATTTAGATCCGTACGATTCAAAACAAAAGTTTAATAATGATATAAAAACAATAATACTTCAAGCATACCAACAAGGCAATTATGTCTTCTCAAAATAACATGGCCAAAGAAAGCTTATCCCTAAAAAATCATATAGTCTGGCTATGCTCCATCTTCATCACACAACATATTTAAATCATGCACAACCCCGATGACAGGCCAAGCAATTGTTTCACACTTTTGATGTTCTCAAACCTTTTCAACTTTCACGCAATACATGAGCGTGATCCATGGACATAGCACTATAGGTGGAATAGACGGTGTTTGCGGAGAAGACAAAAACAAGGAGATAGTCTCACATCAACTAGGCATATCAACAAGCTATGGAGATGCCCATCAGTAGATAACAATGTGAGTGAGTAGGGATTGCCATGCAACAGATGCACTAGAGCTATAAGTTTATGAAAGCTCAAAAAGAAACTAAGTGGGTGTGCATCCAACTCGCTTGCTCACGAAGACCTAGGGAAAGAGGAAGCCCATCATTGGAATATACAAGCCAAGTTCTAAATGAAAATTTCCCACTAGTATATGAAAGTGACAATATAGGAGACTCTCTATCATGAAGATCATGGGGCTACTTTGACGCACAAGTGTGGTAAAAGGATAGTAGCATTGCCCCTTCTCTCTTTTCTCTCATTTTATTATTTGGTCCTTCTCCCATTTTTGGCCTTTTTTCGTCCGAAGACTCATCCCAACTTGTGGGGAATCATAGTCCCCATCATCCTTTCTCACATGGGACAATGCTTTAATAATGAAGATCATCACACTTTTATTTAGTTACAACTCAAGAGTTACAACTCGATACTTACAAAATATGACTCTATATGAATGCCTCCGGCGGTGTACCAGGATATGCAATGAATCAAGAGTGACATGTATGAAAGAATTATGAATGGTGGCTTTGCCACAAATACGATGTCAACTACATGGTCATGCCAAGCAATATGCCAATGATGGAATGTGTCATAATAAACGGAACGATGGAAAGTTGCATGGCAATATATCTCGGAATGGCTATGGAAATGCCATAATAGGTAGGCTAGCAATGGTACCGGCGAAAGTTGTGTGGTACTAGAGAGGCTAGCAATGGTGGAAGGATGAGAGTGCGTATAATCCATGGACTCAACATTAGTCATAAAGAACTCACATACTTATTGTAAAAATCTATTAGTTATCGAAATGAAGTACTACGCGGATGCTTCTAGGGGGATAGATTGGTAGGAAAAGACCATTGCTCATCCCCTACCACCACTCATAAGGAAGACAATCAATAAATAAATCATGCTCCGACTTCAACACATAACGGTTCACCATATGTGCATGCTACGGGAATCACAAAATGTAACACAAGTATTTCTCAAATTCACAATTACTCACTAGCATGGCTCTAATATCACCATCTTCATATCTCAAAACAATCATAAGGAATTAAACTTCTCATAGTATTCAATGCACTTTATATGAAAGTTTTTATTATATCCCTCTTGGATGCCTATCATATTAGGACTAAATTTGTAACCAAAGCAAATTACCATGATGTTTAAGGACTCTCAAAGTAATATAAGTGAAGCATGAGAGTTCATAAATTTCTATGAAATAAAACCACCATGGTGCTCAAAAAAATATAAGTGAAGCACATAGAGCGAAACTGCCTAGCTCAAAAGATATAAGTGAAGCACATAGAGTATTCTAATAAATCATGATTCATGCGTGTCTCTCTCAAAAGGTGTGTACAGTAAGGATGATTGTGGAAAACTGAAAAGCAAATACTCAAATCATACAAGACGCTCCAAGCAAAACACATTTCATATGGTGAATAAAAATATAGCCTCAAGTAAAGTTAACGATAGATGAAGACGAAAGATGGGATGCCTTCCGGGGCATCCCCATGCTTAGGCTCTTGGTTTTCCTTGCATATTACCTTGGGGTGCCTTGGGCATCCCCAATCTTAGGCTCTTTCCACTCCTTATCCCATAGTCCATCAAATCCTTACCCAAAACTTGAAGACTTCACAACACAAAACTCAACAGAAAATCTCATAAGCTCGGTTAGTATAAGAAAATAAACCACCACATTTGGTACTGTTGTGAACTCATTATTTATTTATATTGGTGTAATATCTATTGTATTCAAACTTTTTCATGGTTCATACCCCCCAATATTAGCCATAGTCATCAAAATAAAGCAAACAACACAAAGAAAACAGAATCTGTCAAAAACAGAACAGTCTGTAGCAATCTGGATATTTTGAATACTTATGTAACTCCAAAAATTCTGAAAAATTAGGAAAACCTGAGAAATTTGTTTATTAATCTTCAGAATAAAGAATCATTATTTTATCATGCTTATGTTAAAAAAGAGAATTGTTTTCCTGAGCGCAAAAGTTTCTGTTTTTCAGCAAGATCAAATCAACTATCACCGTAAGCTATCCCAAAGGTCTTACTTGGCACAAACACTAATTAAAACACAAAACCACATCTAACCAGTGGCTAGATGAATTATTTATTGCAAAACAGAACCTAAAAAGCAAAAACGAAAATAAAATTGGGTTGCCTCCCAACAAGCGATATTGTTTAACGCCCTTAGCTAGGCATAAAACACGAATAGATCTATTTATTGCCATCTTTGTCATGCAACCCATAAGTGGATCTCATAATAGATTCATAAGGAAATTTAATTTTCTTTCTTGGAAAGTGTTCCATGCCCTTCCTTAACGGAAATTGAAATCTAATGTTTCCTTCTTTCATATCAATAATTGCACCAATCGTTCTAAGAAAGGTCTACCAAGAATAATAGGACATGTAGGATTGCAATCTATATCAAGAACAATGAAATCTATGGGTACATAATTCCTATTTGCAACAATAAGAACATCATTAATCCTTCCCATATGTTTCTTAATAGTGGAATCCGCAAGATGCAAATTTAAAAACAATCATCAAATTCACGGAAACCTAACACATCACATAAAGTTTTTGGAATCATGGAAACGCTAGCACCCAAATCACACAAAGTATGGAACTCATAATATTTAATGTTAATATTTATAGTAGGTTCCCACTCATCATAAAGTTTTCTAGGGATAGAAACTTCCAATTCAATATTTTCTTCAAAAGAATGCATCACAACATCAACGATATGTTTAGTAAAAGATTTGTTTTGATTATAAGCATGAGGAGAATTCAACTTGGATTGAAACAAGGAAATACAATCTAGTAAAGAAAAATTATCATAATTAAATTCCTTGAAATCCAAAAGAATGGGTTCATTGCTACTTAAAGTTTTGACCTCTCCAATCCCACTTTTATCAATTTTTGCATCAAGATCTAAAAACTCCGAACCATTGGGACGCCTTTTAACTAAAGTTGAATCATATCCAGTCCCATATTTATCAAGATTTATATTGTAAAACAAAGGTTTAATAGGAGTCACATCAATCACTTTAAGATCTTCATCATTATTTTCACGGAAACTAGAAGAACATGTTTTTACAAACCAATCTTTTTTAGCACGCATCTTAGCGATTCTTTCTTTGCACTCATCAATGGAAATTCTCATAGCTTTGAGAGACTCATTGATATCATGCTCGGATGGAATAGATCTAAGTTTCAAAGAATCAACATCAAGAGAAATTCTATCCACGTTCCTAGCCAAATCATCAATCTTAAGCAAGTTTTCTTCAATCAAAGCATTGAAATTCTTTTGCGAACTCATAAATTCTTTTACACTATTCTCAAAATCAAAGGGCATCTTATTATATTTTCCATAAGAATTGTTGTAGGAATTAGCATAATTATTAGAGGAGTTACTAGGAAATGTCCTAGGATTAAAATTACCTCTATACGCGTTGTTACCAAAATTGTTCCTACCAAAAAAATTCACATCCATAGATTATTTATTATTCTCAATAAAAGTAGACAAAGGCATATCATTGGTATCAATATAAGCACTTTTATTAGAAAATAATTTCATAAGATCATCCATCTTTCCACTCAAAACATTAATCTCTTCAATCGCATGCAATTTTTTACTGGTGGAAGATCTTTCGGTATGCCATTGAGAATAATTTACCATAATATTATCGAGGAGTTTAGTAGCTTCTCCTAAAGTAATTTCCATAAAAGCACCTCTTGTGGCCGAATCTAAAGGATTTCTAGAAGCAAAATTCAATCCGACATAATTTTTTTATATAATCATCCACAAATCAAACCATGAGTAGGGCAATTTCGTATCATCAATTTAGTCCTCTCCCAACATTGTGCAACATGTACATGATCAAGTTGCTTGAAATTCATAATATCGTTCCTAAGGGAGATGATCTTAGCGGGAGGAAAATACTTGGAAATAAAAGCATCTTTACACTTATTCCATGAATCAATACTATTTTAGGCAAAGATGAAAACCAAGTTTTAGCACGATCTTGAAGCGAGAACGAAAATAGCTTCAATTTAACAATATCATTATCCACATATTTTTTCTTTTGCATATCACACAAATCAACGAAATTGTTTAGATAGGATGTGGCATCTTCACTAGGAAGGTCGGAAAATTGATCTTTCATAACAAGATTTAGCAAAGCGGCATTAATTTCACAAGATTCCGCATTAGTAGCGGGAGCAATCGGAGTACTAATAAAATCATTATTAGTGGTGTTGGAAAAGTCACACACTTTGGTATTCTCTTGATCCATCGTGACAAAGCAAGCAATCCAACACACGAGCACACAAAAAACAAACGAGAGGCGAGTGGCGAATAATGTAATGCAAGAGATGAGAGTTTATGATGGGTACTTGGTATGGATTGACTTGGCATAGATCTCCATGGCAACGGCGCCAGAATTCTTCCTACTACTTCTTGAGCTTGCGTTGGTTTTTCACTTGAACAGGAAAGGGTGATGCAGCAAATAGAGTAAGTATTTCCCTCAGTTTCGAGAACCAAGGTATCAATCCAGTAGGAGGCTACACGCGAGTCCCTCGCACCTGCACAAAACAAATAAATCCTCGCAACCAACACTCAAGTCACCGAGTACCTGCACAAACAATCAAACAACTTGCACCCAACGCGATAAAGGGGTTTTCAATCCCTTCACGGTAACTTGCAAAAGTGAGATGTGATAGAGATAGATAAACAGTAAATTAAATATTTTTGGTATTTTTGGTTTATAGATCGGAAAGTAAAAGATTGCAAAAACAGTAGATCGGAAACTAATATTGTAGATCAAAAACTTATATGATGGAAAATAGACCCGGGGGCCATATGTTTCACTAGAGGCTTCTCTCAAGATAGTAAATAATATGGTGGGTGAACAAATTACTACCGAGCAATTGATCGAAAAGCGCAAAGTTATGACGATATCTAAGGCAATGATCATGAATATAGGGATCACGTCCATGTCAAGTAGACCGAAACAATTCTGCATCTACTACTATTACTCCACACATTGACCCATATCCAACATGCATCTAGAGTATTAAGTTCATAAAGAACGGAGTAACACATTAAGCAAGATGACATGATGTAGAGGAATTAACTCAAGAAATATGATGAAAACCCCATCTTTTTATCCTCGATGGCAACAATACAATACGTGCCTTGCTGCCCCTACTATCGCTGGGAAAGGACACCGCAAGATTGAACCCAAAGCTAAGCACTTGTCCCATTGCAAGAAAAACCAATCTAGTTGGCCAAACCAAACCAATAGTTCGAAGAGAATTACAAAGATATCAAATCATGCATAAAAGAATTTAGAGGAGATTCAAATAATATTCATAGATAAGCTAATCATAAATCCACAATTCATTGGATCTCGGCAAACACACCGCAAAAGAGTATTACATCGAATAGATCTCCAAGAACATCGAGGAGAACATGGTATTGAGAATCAAAGAGAGAGAACAAGTCATCTAGCTACTCGCTATGGACCCATAGGTTTGTGTAAACTACTCACGCTTCATCAGAAGGGCAATGGTGTTGATGTAGAAGCCCTCCATGACCAAATCCCTCTCTGACAGGACGCCGGAAAAGGCCCCCAGATGGGATCTCACGGGTACAGAAGGTTACGATGGTGGAATAGTGTTTTCATGGCTCCCCTGGTTGGTTTGGGGATATCTAGGAATATATAGGCGAAGAAACTAGGTCAGGAGGTGCACGAGGGTCCCACAAGAGTGGGGGCGCACCCTACCCCCTGGGCACGCCCTTTGTCCTTGTGGCCGCCTCGTGGCTCCTCCGACTTCATCTCCAAGTCTTCTGATTGTCTTCTGGTCCAAGAAAAAATCATCGCGGAGGTTTTATTCCGTTTGGACTCGGTTTCGTATTCCTTTTCTACGAAACTCTAAAACTAGGAAAAATAGGAACTGGCATTGGGCTCTAGGTTAATAGGTTAGTCCCCAAAATAATATAAAATAGCATATTAATGCATATAAAACATCCAAAACAGATAATATAATACCATGGAACAATAAAAAATTATAGATACGTTGGAGATGTGTCAACAAACACACTGCAAAACAAGATTACATCAGATAGATTTCTAAGAACATTGAGGAGAACATGGTATTGTGAATCAAAGAGAGAGAAGAAGCCATCTAGCTACTAGCTATGGACCCATAGGTGTGTGGTAAACTACTCACACTTCATCGGAAGGGTAATAGAGTTGATGTAGATGCCCTCCATGATCGAATCCCCCTCCGAAAGGATGCTGGAAAAGGCCCCAAGATGGGATCTCACCGGAACAGAAGGTTGCGGCGATGGAAAGTGTTTTTGTGGATTCTTCTTGTGGTTTGGGAATATATGTGAATATATAGGAGGAAGAGCTAGGTCAGCGGGTCATCGAGGGGCCCACAAGGCAGGGGCGCGCCCTACCCCCTGGGCGCGGACTCCCCCCTTGTCGCCGCCTCGTGGATCTTCTGACTTGATCTTCAAGTCTCCAGGGTGTCTTCTAGTCCAAGAAAAATTATCACGAAGGTTTTATTCCGTTTGGACTCCGTTTGGTATTCCTTTTCTGCGAAGCTAAGAAACAAGGAAAAGACAGAAACTGGCACTGGGCTCTGGGTTAATAAGTTAGTCCCAAAAATAATATAAAATAGCATATAAATGCATATAAAACATCCAAGAAAGATAATATAATAGCATGGAACAATAAAAAAATTATAGATGCGTTGGAGACGTATCAGTCATGTGCTGTCGGCAATGGCTTCCCATATGATGGTGGTTCTTTCTCTTTGCCTTCCCGTGCTCAAGTAGATATATCCTTCGCGAATTCTTCCTCTGGTACGACCACAAGGAGACTCACAATGGCCATGGGTCTATTCACTGGCAGTGCGTTTATCGGTCCTTAGAGCTATAGCGTACCGACCCATCCAAGCCTTGAGTACACCTGCACCTCCTGAGCCACACCGATGCTACGACTATCTTCCGCTTGTCCACATCTTGGTCCATGGGAGACAGCCGTTCCTGCCTATTCTGGATGGTGCAATTGCTTGATGGGAAATCTGTTGCTCCTACCTCTGCTACCATGACGGCGCCGCAAGTTTTGCACGGTCGCAGAGGGGTTGGCCGACCGCAACTAGATTGCTGACCTCCGTGGCGCTCTGACACCTAGAGCACTGGTTGAGTATGTGCACCTTTGGCGGCCATTCCAACCCATCACCCTTTCTACAAACCCCAACCACCTCTCGTGGTGATGGACTGCCGATGACAAGTACTCTGCGAGGTCTTGCTATGGTGTGCTTTTTGCCAGCTCGATTGCTTCTCCATTCTAGCGCATCACCTGGAGATGTTGGGCACCATTCCGCGTCAAGATCTTCACCTGGTTGGCTAATCTAGACCGCTGCTGGACTGCCACGAGGCTCGCTGGACATGGTCTACCAAACAACAACCATTGCGTCCTCTGTGACCAGTCCGAGGACACTATGCAACACATTCTCATTGGTTACCCCTTCTCGATACAAGTTTGACATGATGTTCTAGCCTGGATACGTGCCACCATCCATGCACCGTCTAGCGGCGAGGAGTTCCTCCCATGGTGTATGTCGGCCATCTCCAACTCCCCACCTGCCACCGCAAAGGACTCGCCATGGTGTCCAGCGTGACATGTTGGTCTATCTGGCGCCACCGCAACCGTTGCGTCTTTGACGGTGAGACCCCATCCACCACGCGGCTAGTCATGTCCATCCAAGACGAAGCTCGATCTTGGGCAAGAGTGGGCACCCACGGACTTAGATTATTGCTTGAATAGTCACCTAGCCATGTACCCGAGCTGAACGACCTATCACCAACGCTCTATAGCTTAGTTCCTTGACTTTTGTGCATAAGACATATTAAGCTCGCACCCCCGTCTCTCTTGTACTGCTTGTACACCCACCCTACCTATGAATGAAAATGATACATATCCTATCATATTCCCGAAAAATGTTGCTCTACACATTGTGTAGCCTGTACACATTGTCATGATGTACCATAGGGTAGAGGGCGGGCCATTTACGTACATACATTGTTGGATGAAGCTGAAGGGGTACTATGTGTGGGACGACATGATCCGTTCATGAAAAACTTGTTGAACATCCGGTTAATCTCGTTGAATTTGAACTAGACTTATTTGCATGCTATGTATGGATGATTTATACTATTTTCTATCTGAACTTTGATGAATTATGTCGTGTTTGATGAAATTCGTCTGTTTAGTTAAAAGGCGGTATGAAATGTATGTAGATAGCATTGGATGGCCGCTTCCCACATCCTTGTCTGCGGACTGCCCCCACCCCCTATTCATGGATGAATGCGGTGTCTTGTTTACGGATCAGCATTGCAGATGCCCTTAAACAACTGGATGTATCTAAAATCCATACCCCCTTCTCCTTTCAACAATGCAATATCAATCCTTCTGATTTTTTATCATCCCCGCCCCACCAAAACTGAGCTAGCAAACTTGTTATCTTCTTGCACATGTTTTGGGATAAACAAAAGCAACTCATTAAAAAGGTAGAGATCGTCCGACACGGTTTAACATTGGGGGGGGGGGTCCACCAGTTCATAAATTCTTGATGGATGAGATTATACCCTAGGTATTTCTCCATAAGAGCTTCAATAGCTATGCCCGATACCTCATGCACCCTCTGCTTAAGATCATCACCACAAATTGCGCCGAAAATAGCTAATTTTTATTTGTTAACTAGCTAGCCTTGCCCTCTTCTGTATACCTATAAACTATCACGAATTTTCCTAGCACCATCTTCAGAAGCCTGAGTGAAGATTAGATAATTATCCATAAATAGCAAATGTGTGATCCATGGTGCATGAATCCCCACCCTAATGCCTCTAGATAAATGACTTATTCCAACCTTATCAAGCATATATACTTGTTAGACCTTCATGGAAAATTTTAAAAAATACCTCTTGAAGGTTTGAACACATCAGAGTAAACACGTTGACCCAGACAGAAAAGATGTTTCAACACAAGCTATTATCCTATCAATCCACATATCCGCAAAGCCAAGTTTGTGCATATTTGCCTCAAGTACGACCACTCCACCTAGTCATATGCTTTTGCCATATCTAGCTTGATTGCCTAATTTGCACTCTTTCCTTTTTTTCCTCTTTATGTAGTGTATGCACTCATTTGTAGTTAAGACATTTCTAGAGATAAGCTAACCGGAACAAAGGCACTCTGCTCCTCAGAAATAATTTCATACAAGATAGGTCAAACCCGGAGTGCAAGAACCTTAGACGCGGTTTTGTAAAACAAGTTGATAGAGATATAGGATGAAACTATGTAAGATTCTATGGGTTTTTGACCTTAGGAATAAGTGCAAGAATTGTGCTATTAACCACGTATGACATCATTCTAGTTACAAAGAATCCATAGATTGCATGACATACCGAGCTCTTTAGGTGTCAATACTTGATGGAGAACCTGTTGTGAATCCATCAGCCCCCGAAGATGCATCATAAAAAGATCCCTTTCTACCTCCATGCCAGTCACATCGACGCACAATTGTTCATTCATTTATTCACTCACCTTCGGTTCAACATGAGCAGTAATCTCTTCCAGATTCGTTCCTTCTTGAGCCATGAAGAGATTTTGATAAGAAAAAATATAGTTGCATCCTCAAGTTCTGGTTACGCTACGACGATCGTCCCATCCTCCAACATCAATGACTTGATCTTGTTCACTCATGCACGCTCTCTAGTTTGAGCATGGAAAAACTCCGTGTTACGGTCACCCTCCTAATGAGTGATATTTTTACACTCATTTCACCTATGTGTAAACAAAGATATTTCAAATTAAAGGAGATATTCACTCCGATATTGGTACTAATGACAAATGAATGCAAACGATTCCACAAATCCTCTCTATGATGTGTTTCCACGGGAAATGGGCTAAAAGGGGAAGACATCACGTGTGGAAATGGAATGGAAGGAGAATGGAGGAAGAAGGAATCAACGGGAAGCGTCTCCGCGAAGACAGCACAAAAGACGGTGTTCCATACAGGCGCAAGCACCCGTATGAGCGCCTGTTTCGCATGAATTTTGAGGAAGATCGTCTACCTGAACAACTTTTGTTAAAGGGACCCCTTCGAAATGTAAACCAAGAGACGAGCACAAAAGCCAGAACCTCTTCATCATCATCCTCATCCACAAACCCTAGCCGCCGCCATCGCCATAGCCATCTCCACCACCACCATAGTGCTCTTCCATCCCATTTATACTTGTAATCATGCATTACACAAGGCATCAACTGTAAGACATATTGCAATCAATCAATCTCAAGATGTGTTCTTCAATGTTTTCTTCCCGCGATCTGATCTCCATGTGTGAGGAGTTCAGTAAGGTATGAGTTGAGGCATGAGCCTTGCAACCCAAGGTATTTGTTGAGGGGATCAATGTAAGACTTTGACATAACATCCCGTATGTGTGAAATAAAATTGTTCCGTGAAGATGTCTCTTGTCTTGTCCGTGATGATACGTCTCCAACGTATCTATAATTTTTGATTATTCCATGCTATTATATTATCATTCTTGGATATTTCACAATCATTTTATAGCAACTTTATATCATTTTCTGGGACTAACCTATTGACATAGTGCCTAGTGCCAGTTGCTGGTTTTTGCTTGTTTTTTACTTCACAGAAAATCTATACCAAACGGAGTCCAAACACAACTAAACTTTTTGGAGATTTTTTCTGGACCAGAAGACACCTGTTGGGCAAGAAGTACCAGAGGGGGCTCTGAGGGGAGTATTACCCACCAGGGGCCCAGGCGTGCCCAGGTGGGTTGTGCCCACCTCGGTGGCCTCCCGCACCACCACTTTGCTCTATGAATACACCAATATTCCAGAAACCCTAGGGGAGTCGACGAAAATCAATTCCAACTGCCACAAGTTCCAGAAACCACAAATCCAATCTAGACACCATCACAAAGGGGTTCATCATCCTCATTGGTGCCTCTCTAATGATGCGTGAGTAGTTCATTGTAGACCTACGGGTCCGTAGTTAGTAGCTAGATGGCTTCCTCTCTCTGTTTTGAGTCTCAATACAATGGTCTCTTGGAGATCTATTTGATGTAACTCTTTTTGCGGTGTGTTTGTTGGGATCCGATGAACTTTGAGTTTATGACCAGATCTATGTTTTTATCCATGAAAGTTATTTGAGTCTTTTGATCTCATATATGCATGATTACTTATAACCTCGTATTTCTTTTTCGAATCTTTGGTTTAGTTTGGCCGACTAGATCAATTTTTCTTGCCATGGGAATAGGTGCTTTGTGATGGGTTCGATCTTTCGATGCTTGATCCTAGTGACAGAAGGGGAAAGGACACGTATGTATCATTTCCATTAAGGATAACAAGACGGGGTCTATTTCTACATAAATAGATCTTGTCTACATCATGCCATCGTTCTTATTGCATTAATTCGTTTCTCCATGAACTTCATACACTAGATGCATGCTGGATAGCGGTCGATGTGTGGAGTAATAGTAGTAGATGCAGGAAGGAGTCGGTCTACTAATCTTGGACGTGATGCCTAGACAATTATCATTGCCTGGATATCGTCATGATTATTTGAAGTTCTATTAATTTCCCAACAGTAATTTGTTTCCCCACCGTATGCTATTTTTCTCGAGAGAAGCCACTAGTGAAATCTACGGCCCCCGGGTCTTTTCTTTATCATATTTGTCTTCGAGATCTATATTTATTCGCTTTTATTTTCAGATCTATATTTCAAAAACCCAAAAATACCTTGCTGCACTTTATTTTATTTTGCATTTATTCGAGACCTATTTATCCAATCTATCATATTTTTATCCCGTCAACTCGGCAATTTCTGGCACCGTTACCCAAAAGGGATTGACAACCTCTTTAACACTTCAGGTTTCAAGTATTTGTTCTTTGTGTGCATGTACTGTTTACGTAGTGTTGCGTGATTCTCCTACTGGTTCGATAACCTTTATCTCATCACTGAGGGAAATACCTACCATCATTGTGCTGCATCACTCCTTCCTCTTTGGGGAAATACCGACGTAGTTCAAGACGCAACCAAAAGGAATTTCTGGCGCCATTGCCGGGGAGACATCATCAACATCTACCATCTCATTGCAATTACATTATTTGCCATTTGCCTCTCATTTTCATCTCCCCCACTTCACAAAAAAATTTCCGTTTTATTCGCCCTCTTTTTCGTTCGTCGTTTTTTCGTCAGATCTGTTTTTCGTGTGCAATTTTGTCTGTCACTTTTTGTCGTTATGGATAGTTCCTCCTCTATTGCGTGCACCCCCAAGAACGAAGATCTTAACTTTAAACAAAGGAGAGGGGAGAATTTAAAAGCTGCCTGGTATAGGATTTGCAATGCTCATAATACATATACTCGTAAGCAATCTACCATTGTTCTTCTTTGCTGTTTTTATGTGGGCATCACTACTTGGTATAGATTCATCATTGATATGATTACCGGTGGAAATTTCTTGATGTGTACCTCTCTTGATGCTTTTAATGCTATGGGAAATTTAGTGGGATCACCACCTCTTATGGTTAATGAAACAACTTCAACTCTTGAGAATGTTATGAGAAGAAAATGCTTGCAGAAGAACATATTGAAAACTTGGATAAAAAGATGCATAATGTTGCTAAAAAATTGGGTCAAAAGAGGGAGAAGTTTTTAAATTCCTAAGAGAGAAGGGAACCGTAATCCATGAAATAATTGAAGAAAGCCCTTCTCGGATTGATAAGTTGGAAGAAATTTTTAGTAAACTAAGAATGGCTTTTTCCTCCACTAGAACTATTGAAAAAACTCTGGTAAAAATTGGCAAGATTGCTCAAGCTACTAAAAAAAGAAGCGTGCAACTTCTAATAATAACAAGGAAGATCTTAAGATGATTAGTATTCACTCGGATTTTGTTGAAGTTATAAAAGACCCTTTTTCCAAGAATAAATTCTTGAAACTAGTTCCTAGGAACGTTGTTATAGAAAATTTGTATGCTAAACCCTTGAAGAATTCTAAGTGTTTGATTGAGGAGTTGGAAAAAAATATGAAAATACTTAGATCTTTGCATTATGCCTAGCTAGGGGCATAAAACGATAGCGCTTGTTGGGAGGCAACCCAATGAATAAAGTTTATTTTTGTCTTTTTATTTCTATTCTTGAGTGTTTACACAATTATTCTACTGTTATAATTGTGTTTTTATGTTTAAATTAGTGTTTGTGCCAAGCAAAGCCTTTGGGATCATGTTGGGTGATAGTTAATTTGATCTTGCTGAAAAACAGAAACTTTTGCGCCAAAAAAATAATTCTCATTTTTAACAGAAGCGTGATAAAATATTGATTATTTTGTACAAGATTAATATATAAATTGCCCATGTTGTCCTAATGTGTCAAAAAAATTGGAGTTACAGAGGTATTCGAAGTTTTGAGATTACTACAGACTGTTCTGTTTTTGACAGATACTGTTTTCTTTACATTGTGTGCTTATTTAGATGAATCTATGGTTTGTATTGGAGGGTATAAGCTATAGCAAAGTTTGTAAACAGTAGATATAATGCAAAAATAAAATATGAATGGGTTTGCAACAATAATTATAGTAGTGATTTGCTTTGTTATACTAACGGATCTCACGAAGGTTTTGTTGAGTCTTGTGTGATTGAAGTTTTCAAGTTTTGGGTGAGATCACGATGGATGAAGGAATAAGGAAGAAGAAGAGCCCAAGCTTGGGGATTCCCATGGCATCCCAAGCCATTATCTAAAATAGAAGCAAGCAACAAAGGTTGGGGATGCCCGAGTAGCATCCCTTCTTTCTTCTAACGACCATCGGTATTTTAGTTGGAGCCAAAAATTATGCTATGATTTGTTAGAATTGCTCTCTACGCTTCACTTAAATCTTTTTGAGATACGGAATTGCTCTAGTGCTTCACTTATATCTTTTTGAGCACGGTGTGCTTTATTATTTTTGAACAAATTCTCTCATGCTTCACTTAAATTATTTTGAGAGAAGAAAATTTTTATGCTCAAGTTCTTCACTTAGATTTGTTTGAGCTATCAAAAGCAACACATGAAATTAGTCCCACCGTGATAGATATTCAAGAGGGATATAATAAAAACTTTCATGAACATCATTGGATAAAATAAACTTGATTCCTTGTAATAGTTTTGCGATATGTTGATATAATATGTGAGTCATGTTGATGAGTAATTATGCTTTAGTAAGAATATTGGTGTTAAGGTTTGTGATTCCCTATGCAAGCATGAAACTCAATAGTTATGCAATGAAATTATATCCTAATTTTGGTGCATTATTTGGTGTTAGTTATGCTTAATGCTCGCTTATGTGATTTTTTTTGTTTCTTGGTTGGATGCCTCTCAATCTTTTGCTAGCCTTCATTTGCACTAAGTATGACCGCTACTTGTGCATCCAAAACCCTTAAACCAGTTTTGCCACATGAGTCCACCATAGCTACCTATATGAGGTATTCTTTTGCTGTTCTAAGCAAATTTGTATGTGACATTTCTAATTTTCAAAGTAAACTTCTCTTTTGTGTGCTCGTACAGCTCATGACACGGTAGGGGTGGCTGATATGTTTCCATGCTAGATGTGTTATTCTTAAGATGAGTGTTTATTCACTTGTCATTGCACGAGAGCACGACAAAGGTATTAGGGATGCCTAGTCCCGAAATGAAAAATGAATTCAATTTCTGTTGTCAAATAATAAATTCCTTGGAAAGTGTTGGTATGGACGGCACCCGTGGATTCGGTTAGCCGTGGAATGTGAAAGTATGGTGGAAAAGGGAATAAACTTAATTTTCTGTTTTGGAACCGCCTATGATATATCTAGCATGGAAAGTATTAGGAACTACTCGATCGTTTCCGTTGACAGGAAAAGCATGCGACCCAAAATGTTTTTATCTCTATCTGTTTCGCTTTGAGCTCTGGCGTGTCACACCCACAACACGGCTATATCTCCCATGTGTCGGGGCAAGACTTAGAGGCATAGCCGCATGGTAGGCTTGTCGCAACAGGGGTAATCTTCACACATCCCATGTACTGAATAATGTCGGTGTTCTAGGAACGGGGGTCCCCAGACTTGCCTGCCTGCGGCCTGCGGCGTGGCTCAAGTGGGGGCCCAGCGCGGCCCATCTTCATCAACTCAAGCTCAAGATCCTCACGAGGGGCCAAGCCTCGCGGGGCGGACGACCGGAAGTTTCCTCAAAGGCAGCCTCATCAGGCGGGCTCGCGAGGAGGCGGAGAGATCAAGGCAAAGGTACCTCGCGAGGAGCCCGTGATGCAAGCCATGACGATCGAGACCAGGCGGGCGCTGGCCTGCGCATTGTCCTTGTTTCTCCTTTGGTGCAAAGGGAGCAAGCACAGGCCAAGGCATCGGGCAAAGGTTACCATTCCAGTGCAACGAGACCAAGACCAGCAGAATGGTAGGGCGGAGGTCATCGTGGAGCCCAAGACGGCGTCATCACCAGTGCTTTTGGCAGCCGAAGACCACCTTTGGTCAGGATAACTTGTACTAGATGTTCCCCTTCAAAATGGCCAATTGTTGGCGCCCTTCCCGCTCATTATTTGGGGAGAGGCCCAGGGCCTCTATAAATAGAGCTAGACACCGCAGAGTGAGGAGACATCTAGAGGTCTGGTAGAGCCCTAGCAGAGAGAGAGAGAGGGAGGCGACTAAACTCACCCAAACAGTTCATCGCACCAGCTCAAGAACACCTCTCGCAAGGTTGTTCTTCCCTTGTACTGTTCATCATCAGCCCCTGAGGCAATCCAACACACCACACACTGGAGTAGGGTATTACACCACAACGGTGGCCCGAACCAGTATAAACCTCGTGTCCCTTGTGTTGTTCGTTGTTTCCAGCTTAGATCACGCGAGGAGATAGGACGTAGATCGGTAGGGGAGAGATCTCCGTGCACACCCTAGTGTTCGAACCTCAAGGGTCTGCCGGAACCCGAAATCCGACATTTGGCGCGCCAGGTAGGGGTGCGCCGGAGTTCTCCCTCCAGACAACCCGCTCTCCCCCAACATCGCATTCCACCCTCATGGCGGGCAACGCGCCGCCTGCTCCAGCAACGGATGCCGGCACTAGGGCCAGGGGGCTCCGGGCCTTGGCCCCCACCTTGCGACAGGCGCAAGTTCAAGCCCGAGATGCCACTGCGCTACAACGGTGCGACAGACCCGATGATTTTCTTGCTGGCGTATGAGGAGGCCGTCCTCAGAGCCGGAGGCGACGACCGGGTGATGGCCAACTGGTTACCCATGGCCCTCACCGGCGTCCCGCGTGTGTGGCTCCTCCACCTGCCGCCGGCTTCTGTCACCTCCTGGGAGGAGCTGCGCGACCTCTTCCTCGCCCGTTTTGCCGCACCAGCGCCGCCCGTCGTTGCAACTCTCCTGGGTGGCTCCCAGGCACCACCCTCGAGCCATCACGTCAAGCCGTTCACCCGCCGGATCAGCACCGCCTCCAAGTGCCGAGAAGCCCCACCGGGTTGGGTGGCGCCCGAGGCCGATCTAACCTTCGACTCGTAGGATCACCCCTTCAACCCCATCGGTTCGAGCGCGCTCCCGATGCTATGCACCCCCACCATATGCCAAGTGGCCGTCACCAGGACCCTCATCGACGGTGGTGCCGGCCTCAACGTGCTCTCGGTGGAAGCCTTCAGCCTCCTCCACGTGCCGCTGGAGCGGCTCCAACCCAGTAGGCCTTTCTCGGACGTCAGAGCCGGTTCCACCGCTTCCTTGGGACAGATCCGCCTCCCAGTGACCTTCGGCACCTACGACAACTTCCGCACGGAGATGGTCGACTTCGACATCACCCCCATTGGCCTCCCATACAACGCCATCCTCGGCTATCCGACCTTGGCTCGGTTCATGGTAGCAACTCACCCGGCGTACAACCTCATGAAGATGCCTGGGAGCAGCGTCGTCCTCACCATGTCAGGAGACACAAGGGATGCGTTGCAGGTGCTCCAACTTGTTTTCAGGGCGGCCGCGGTGGTGCAGCCCACTAGCACCGACGCCCTTGAGCCCAAGTGGGTTGCGCCGGCTAAAAAGAAGCAGCTATTCACCCAAGACAAGGCGGAAACCAAGCAGGTACCAGTCGATGAGGACGGGTCCACTGACGCCACCTTCACCATAGGGGCCAACCTCGAGCCCGAGCAGGAGAAGGCCCTGGTGAGGTTCCTGCGTGCGAACAAGAAGGTGTTCGCATGGGAACCTGATCAGTTAGCAGGGGTCCCAAGGAAAGTGATTGAGCATCACCTCAGCGTGTGCCCTAATGTGCGCCCCGTGAAGCAGAAGGCGAGGCGGCAGTCCACTGAGAAACAAGATTTCATCGTTCAAGAGACCCGGAAGGAGAGGAGGCAGGAGTTATCCGTGAGGTATGCTACCCTGATTGGCTGGCTAACCCGGTCGTTGTGCCAAAAAAGGGAGGAAAGGAGCGCATGTGCGTCGACTTCACCAACCTCAACAAGGCCTGCCTGCAGGACCCATTTCCGCTCCCCCGCATTGACCAGATAGTCGACTCCACCGCAGAGTGTGACCTATTGTGCTTCCTAGATGCCTTCTTGGGCTATCACCAGATCAAGATGGCGGTAGAAGACGTGGAAAAGACGGCTTTCCTGACCCCGTGTGGAGTGTACTGCTATACGTGCATGCTATTTGGGTTGCGCAACGCAGGCGCGACCTTTCAGCGGCTGATGCACATCGCCTTAGAACAGTAGCTCGGGAGGAACGCTGAAGCCTACGTCGATGACATTGTGGTGAAGTCTCGTGAGGCAAGAACCCTGATACAAGACCTGGAGGAAACCTTTGCGAGCCTCAACGAAGTGGACCTATGGCTCAACCCGAAGAAGTGTGTGTTTGGAGTCCCCTCGGGCAGGCTCCTGGGTTTCCTCGTGTCCCACAGGGGCATCGAGGCCAACCCAGAGAAGGTCAAGGCAGTCGAAGACATGAGCCCGCCAAGGACCCTCAGAGAAATGCATAAGCTCACCGGGCGTGTAACTGCGCTGGGGTGCTTCATCTCCAAGCTGGGGGAACGAGCATTGCCCTTCTTCAAGCTGATGAAGAAAAGGGCCCCTTCGAATGGACTGAAGAGGCCGACAAGGCATTCTAAGACCTCAAGAGGTACCTTACCAGCCCACCAATGATGGTAGCTCCGCGTCCTCGGGAGCCCCTAGTGCTCTACCTTGCGGCCACCCCCTACTCCGCTAGCGCAACCCTTGTGGCGGTCAGGGAGGAGCGTTGTGCCAAGGCCGCATCGACCAACCGAACTAAAGCAAAGCAGAGCTGGGAGGGCCTCGCGAGGGCCGCAACCACAGCCAGAAAGGACAGCCGCAGCAGGAGAACGCACCTGGAGCAGGAGAGGCCTCTTCAGGCGACCAGGCACTGGGGGCTCTGTCATCTCAAGAAATGCCTCGACCTCTGGAGGATGCAGGCTGCGCCAGCACCCTCAACCTCGTTGAGCATCCCGTGTACTTCGTCAGCATGGTGCTACGGGACGCAAGGGCACGGTATCCCATGCCTCAAAAACTCCTCCTCGCGCTACTAGTAGCCTCACGCAAGCTGCGCCACTACTTCCAAGGCCATCCCATCAAAGTCGTCTCAGCATACCCCTTGGAAAGAGTACTCAGCAGCCCCAACTCAGCTGGGAGGGTTGCTGAATTGAACATTGAACTACAGGCATTTCAGCTAGAATTCAGTACGACCAGAGTCATCAAGGGAGCCGCACTTGCGGATTTCGTGACAGAATGGGCAGAAGCGCTGGGTCCCGAGGCAGGCGAAGACCGATCACTTTCGCCGGGAAGTGAAGCACCGGACAGCTGGGTCATGTACTTCGATGGGGTGTTCTCCCGACATGGTGCGGGAGCTGGCGCAGTGCTCGTATCCCCTACCCAGTACAAACTCTAATACGCCGTACAACTCTGCTTCCAGCACGGAGAAAAGGTCTCCAACAACATAGCAGAGTACGAAGGCCTAATAGCAGGCTTGAAGGCCGCAATTGCCTTAGGAGTAAAGCGCCTCATCATCAAGGGCGATTCACAGCTCCTCGTCAACTTCTCCAACAAGATATACGACCCAAAGGACGAGCACATGGAAGCCTACCTCGCTGAGGTTCACAAGATGGAGAAACAGTTCTGGGGGCTGGAGTTGCAGCACGTGCCCCGCGGCACCAATCAGGAAGCTGATGACATTGCCAAGAGGGCATCTAGGTTGCTGCCTCATGAGCCTGGCATCTTCGAGGAGCGGCTCTTCAAACCCTCGGCGGTGCCATCACTGTCAAGCAAGGCGCAACCAAGGGAAGAGCTCCCTCAGCCGCCTGCCTCAGGAGCCCCGGTCTGCGGCCCGGCCTCAGGGGCACGCCTGCTCCTGGAGTTAGAGCCTCAGGAAGGGTGTTGGATCCCGGAGCTCAAGAACTACCTGATGCAAGGGACTTTGCCGGAGAATGAGGAGGAAGCGGAGTGTGTGGCGCGGCAGGCCACAGCTTATTGCATCAAGGATGGGGAGCTCTACAGGAAGCGACCAAATGACGTGTCCCTACGTTGCATTTCCCGAGAGCAAGGGAAGGAGCTACTAGCGGACATACACGGCGGAGACTGCGAGCACCACTCATCGTCACGAACCCTCGCCGGCAAGGCGTTCCGTAGTGGATTCTACTGGCCCATGGTGCTCACCGATGCCGTTGAGCTAGTGAAGGCTTGCGAGGCCTGCCAGTTTCATGCCAAGCAGATCCATCAGCCTGCGGGGGGTCTACAGACTATAACCCTCTCATGGCCATTCGCAGTTTGGGGGCAGGACATTCTGGGCCCATTTCCTCGGGCGCCGGGGGGCTATCGCTACCTCTACGTCGATGTGGACAAGTTCACCAAATGGGCTGAGGTGGAAGCCGTCCGCACAATCCCGGCAGGCTCTGCGGTCAAGTTCATCAAGGGCCTCATGAGCCGATTTGGGGTGCCCAACCGCATCATCACTGACAACGATTCGCAATTCACCAGTAATCTCTTCAAAACATACTGTGCTAACCTTAGAACGCAAATATGCTACGCTTCGGTAGCACACCCCCGAAGCAACGGCCAGGCCGAGCGAGCCAACGTGGAGGTCCTGAGGGGCCTCAAAGCCAGGACCTTTAAGAAGAAGCTGGAGGCCGGTGGCAGGGGCTGGTACGACGAGCTCCAGTCCGTGCTGTGGTCAATCCACACAACGGCGACCAAGCCGACTGGCGAGACCCCGTTCTTCCTCGTCTACGGAGCAGAGGCTATTCTCCCTCACGAGGCCAGGCGTCGCTCCGCACGGGTCCTGGCGTTCGACAAGACGCAGGAGGACGCCATGTGGGGGATGGATCTCGTGCTGGGGGAGGAACGCCGCCGAGAAGCCGCCCTGCGAGCGGCAAGGTACCAACAGGTGCTGTGACGATACCACTGCTGCAACATCCGCCCCAGAACTCTTGAGGTAGGGGATCTCATGCTCAGACGGGTTCTCTCCAGGGAGGGGCTGCACAAGCTCTCTCCCATGTGGGAGGGCCCATTCAAGGTTGTTCATGTCTCCAGGCCTGGCTCCGCGCGCTTGGAGACCACAGAGGGGGTAGCCATCCAGAACGCGTGGAACATTCAACATCTCCGGAGGTTCTATCCCTGAGCGAGGCCTAGCGCCTAGGAAAGGCCCGGTGCCTGTGAAGAAGGCAAATGCCTGTGAAGCTGCCGTGTTTTGGGAAAGGCCCGGTGCCTGTGAAGAAGGCAAATGCCTGTGAAGCTGCCGTGTTTTGGGAAAGGCCCGGTGCCTGTGAAGAAGGCCAATGCCTGTGAAGCTGCCGTGTTTTGGGAAAGGCCCGGTGCCTGTGAAGAAGGCAAATGCCTGTGAAGCTGCCGTGTTTTGGGAAAGGCCCGGTGCCTGTGAAGAAGGCCAATGCCTATGAAGCTACTGTGTTTTGGGAAAGGCCTGGTGCCTGTGAAGAAGGCCAATGCCTGTGAAGCTACCGCATTTCAAGAAAGGCCCGGTGCCTGTGAAGAAGTCCAATGCCTGTGAAGCTCGCCGCCCGTGACACTCTCACGTAATAATGAGTGGGGCTGTACATGCCCCGGAGTCTCTGGAGTGCCGCCCTCGGGCCTCGGGGGCTCCCGC
The DNA here is from genome assembly GCF_002162155.2 of Triticum dicoccoides. Lineage (NCBI taxonomy): Eukaryota > Viridiplantae > Streptophyta > Magnoliopsida > Poales > Poaceae > Triticum > Triticum dicoccoides. The sequence continues at coordinate 460,731,806 of NC_041384.1, read as the reverse complement.
CCATGCCCAGTGGCAGCACTTAGCTCCGCGCTGGTGAGAAGACGTCGAAGACTAGAATAGGTGCCGGACATGGCTTTCCCAATTGCTTTCTGCAGTTGGCTTGCTTATTTCCGTTTGAAGTTTTATCGGAGCTGTTGACGTTCCTGGCTTGTGATTCTCTATCTTTTTCACTCGCTTGCCTCGTTTTCTCTCGCACAAGTCTCGCGAGGGAGGTTCGCGGGCGCCCTCGCGAGTGTTTTCTGCCCTGATCATTTGGAGCTTTCCTATCCGAGTCCACTACGGGAGCACCCCTCCCAGTCCGTGCCCCACAGGCGTCACGACACGAGCGCAGGACCTGGGCCGATCGCCCCCACAACCAAGATCGAAAGTTACCCCTCCTACTAATCCTTGCAGGGCACGAAGCACACGGCGAGGCCATGGCCTCGGGAGGCGAGGACCGCGTCAAGCCCCACCGAGCTAAAATAATTCCCGCTCATGGGTGCACGGCGCGGAAACACAGCGCAGAAATAGCGGAAGTAGTGCGATGGTTAAAAGCAGCAGTTCTAACACGCCCCCGCGGGGCCCTACACTACCTTCTATTTCTGCGCAGGAAAAGAAGGAAAACAAAATGGGCGCGATTCGTCCTACACCAACCCACAACGAAGGTTCGAGCTGCTCCTGGGGCTCAGGCGGATCCCTCCTCTCGCTTCATCTGGGCGCGACGGCGGACTGACCCGCTACCTTCACCCAGGCGGGCGCGACGGCGCGGGGGCTGGTCGCGGCCACCGCTGGAGGAGCTGCTGCCTGAGAGGGAGTCGCCGAAGCGCTCAGCGAACCCCAAGCACCGCCGCCTGTACGCCTGTCGCCGTCTTCATCCTGGTCAGTGCCGGGGCTGGGCAGGCGGACGCGGTCATCGTCTTCAAGGCAGCACCCAGCACGGCGACCGTCTTCCCCAAACACCCTCACGTAGAGGGTGGCGTCGCCATCAAACTTGAAGTACAGGGTGCACCGCCGACCCAGGCCGCACGCGCGGGCAAAAGTTTGCCAGCCGCGGGTCAGGGCCCCATTCCCAGAAACGGAGACCTCTAGCGAAGCCCAGGAGGCCCTACTGCAGCAGCCGTCTACCTGGAGCCAGAAGCCGCACCGAGCGTTGGCTGGCAGTTCACCATCGAAGAAACAGGGGAGCTGGAGCCGGGTGCTGGTTGGGTCCGCCGACCACACGACGAACTCCGGCAGCACCTCCGCAGAGCGAAAGCGTGGCCTAGGGGGCGCACAACCACGGTGTGCCACCCATTGGCAACCAGGCACTCACCACCGCGCAGGGAACCGCCTCCATGGTCGCGGGAAGCCACTGCGGGGACCGTGGAATACTTGCGAGGGCGGCCTCGGCTGCGCTTGGTCGGGGGGGAGTTAGGCCCTGCCTGGCGGGCCTTTCTTTTCTCCGCGGCCGAGAATCTCTTCGGAGCCATGGGAACAGCGAGTAGCCAAGGATAAGAAAAGGAGCAGCAAGAATGGATGGGCTGAAGGGGCTCACGCAGCCCCATACTTATAGCCGGAGGAGGCCAACCGCCGAGCACCACGATCGCAGGTAATCATGACCAGTCTCTCTGCATGCAGGGATTTGTCAAGTCGTGCGGCCGCCGAGGCATCGTGGGGAAGCGCAGACGCCCACGTCCAATCAATCGCCACGCGGCGCCCAAGGCCGCAGGCTGTTGGGGCCCGCGACGCTTCGTGCTTGCCCCTTCGCTTCCATGTCAGGCCAAGTTCGAGCGCGCCTTGGGCCCGGGGGCTACTGTCGGCGTTCTGGCAACGGGGGTCCCCAGACTTGCCTGCCTGCGGCCTGCGGCGTGGCTTAAGTGGGGGCCCAGCACGGCCCATCTTCATCAGCTCAAGCTCAAGACCCTCGCGAGGGGCCAAGCCTCGCGGGGCGGACGACCGGAAGCTTCCTCAAAGGCAGCCTCATCAGGCGGGCTCGCGAGGAGGCGAAGAGATCAAGGCAGAGGTACCTCGCAAGGAGCCCGTGACGCAAGCCATGACGATCGAGACCAGGCGGGCGCTGGCCTGCACAGTGTCCTTGTTTCTCCTTTGGTGCAAAGGGGCTAAGCACAGGCCAAGGCATCGGGCAAAGGTTACCATTCCGGTGCAACGAGACCAAGACCAGTAGACCGGCAGGGCGGAGGTCACCGTGGAGCCCAAGACGGCGTCATCACCAGTGCTTTTGGCAGCCGAAGACCACCTTTGGTCAGGATAACTTGTACTAGATGTTCCCCTTCAAAATGGCCAATTGTTGGCGCCCTTCCTGCTTATTATTTGGGGAGAGGCCCAGGGCCTCTATAAATAGAGCTAGCCACCACAGAGTGAGGAGACATCTAGAGTTCTGGTAGAGCCCTAGCAGAGAGAGAGGGAGGCGACTGAACTTACCCAAACAGTTCATCACATCGGCTCAAGAACACCTCTCGCGAGGTTGTTCTTCCGTTGTACTGTTCATCATCAGCCGCTGAGGCAATCCACCACACCACACACTGGAGTAGGGTATTACACCACAACGGTGGCCCGAACCAGTATAAACCTCGTGTCCCTTGTGTTGTTCATTGTTTCCAGCTTAGATCACGCGAGGAGATAGGACGTAGATCGGTAGGGGAGAGATCTCCGTGCGCACCCCACTGTTCGAACCTCAAGGGTCTGCCAGAACCCGAAATCCGATAAATAAGAAAGGGATAAAGAGTTGGCTTATAATCGCCACTTCACACAAATACAAGTTAAACATACATCATCCAGAATACAATCAAGGTCTGACTACGGAACCAAAATAAAAGAAGACAACCCCAATTGCTAGATCCCCGATCGTCCCATCAGAGCTACACATACGGTTGATGCATTTTAATTAAGTTAAGTGTCAAGTTCTCTACAACAGGATATTAATAAATTCCCATCTGCCACATAACCGCGGGCACGGCTCTCAAAAGTTTATACCCTGAAGGGGTGTCCAAACTTAGCCCATCACATGCTCTCATGGTCAACGAAGGATATTCCTTCTCCCGGAAAGACCCGATCAGACTCAGAATCCCGGTTTCAAGACATTTCGACAATGGTAAAACAAGACCAGCAAAGCTGCCCGATGTGCCGACAATCCCTATAGGAGCTGCACATATCTCGTTCTCAGGGCAACACCGGATGATACATCCTACGAGTAAAACCAACCCTCAAGTTTCCCCGAAGTGGCCCCGCAGTCTACTCAGTTTGGACCAACACTTAGAGAAGCACTAGCCCAGGGGGTTAAAATAAAGATGACCCTCGGGCTCGCGAAAACCCAAGGGAAAGTTATAGGTTGTTAGGCAAAACTAAAACCAAGGTTGGGCCTTGCTGGAGGAGTTTTATTCAAAGCGAACTGTCAATGGGTTCCCATAACACCCAACTGTGTAAGGAACGCAAAATCAAGGAACATAACACCGGTATGACGGAAACTAGGACGACAAGAGTGGAACAAAACACCAGGCATAAGGCCGACCTTCCACCCTTTACCAAGTATATATATGCATTAATTAAATAAGATTTATTGTGATATCCCAACACATCCATGTTCCAACATGGAACAAACTTCAACTTCACCTGCAACTATCAATGCCATAAGAGGGGCTGCGCAAAAGCGGTAACATAGCCAAACAACGGTTTGCTAGGAAGGTGGGTTAGAGGCTTGACATGGCAATATGGGAGGCATGAAAAACAAGTGGTAGGTAGCGCGACATAGCGATAGAACGAATAACTAGCTAGCAAAGATAGAAGTGATTTCGAGGGTATGGTCATCTTGCCTGAAATCCCGCAAGGAAGAAGAACGATTCCATGAAGAAGAAGACCCAACGTAGTCGAACGAACCCTCACAACTCCGGAACGAAACCGAAGCTAATGAGAGAAGCAACCCGGAATGAAGCAAGCAACATAGTAAACAACCAAGCATAAACATGGCATGATGCACAATCAAGTATGATGCATGTCCGGTTTAAAGAGGCATGGCATGGCAAAGTGCAACAAACAAAACTACAAATTAAGTGGAGCTCAATATGCAAAGAGTTGCATATTGAAGAGACACCACATTAGATTATTTAGTTCACTCCCGGTTAGGTACTCAACAATATAAAATGTTGGTTAACATGGCAAGAGGTGAAGCATAACAAAACTATACTATCTAAACAATTTAAATGGGGCCGGATATAACAAACAACAAATCCGGTAAATCCCCATATGCATTTAGCAATTTAAGGCAAACAACAATTTTAAACATTTTAAATGTTATAACATGATGCGGATGACATGTGCAAGTTTTATGCAATATTTATGAAAATGTTGATATGAACATATTATGAAGCATTTCTCATCGTGGCGGAAGCGAAAGGGGTACCACGGCAACGACAATGGAAATGGTGCCACGGCAACATTCCGGTTCCGGTAACTCGATTGAGATGTTGGTGCAAAAGAAAGTGTGATGGGAGTGTGTCATGCGATGAACGGTCGGGTGCTCCCGGTTACCGGGTTCCCACGGGTTGACGGCATGGCAAACGGGGATGTGCATGAAACAAACAGGCACGGTGCACACATAGGGTTCATGATACGTCTCCAATGTATCTATAATTTTTTATTGCTCCATGCTATATTATCTACTGATTTGGACATTATTGGGCTTTATTATACACTTTTATATTATTTTTGGGTCTAACCTATTAACCGGAGGCCCAACCCAGAATTGCTATTTTTTTCTATTTTAGGGTTTCGAAGAAAAGGAATATAAAACAGAGTCCAAACGGAATGAAACCTTCGAGAACGTGATTTTTGGAACGAACAAGATCCAGGAGACTTGGACCCTACGTC
>NC_041384.1:460720026-460726660 GCF_002162155.2 Triticum dicoccoides | reverse complement strand
CGGCCTCCACCCTCGTGTGCCCCCTGTTGCTACACCGACGTACTTCTTCCTCCTATATATACCTACGTACCCCCAAACGATCAGGGACGGAGCAAAAACCCTAATTCCACCGCCGTAACTTTCTGTATCCATGAGATCCCATCTTGGGGCCTGTTCCGGAGCTCCGCCGGAGGGGGCATCGATCACGGAGGGCTTCTACATCAACACCATAGCCTCTTCGATGAAGTGTGAGTAGTTTACCTCAGACCTATGGGTCCATAGTTATTAGCTAGATGGCTTCTTCTCCCTTTTTGGATCTCAATACAAAGTTCTCCCCCTCTCTTGTGGAGATCTATTCGATGTAATCTTCTTTTGCGGTGTGTTTGTTGAGACCGATGAATTGTGGGTTTATGATCAAGTTTATCTATGAACAATATTTGAATCTTATCTGAATTCTTTTATGTATGATTGGTTATCTTTGCAAGTCTCTTTGAATTATCAGTTTGGTTTTGCCTACTAGATTGATCTTTCTTGCAATGGGAGAAGTTCTTAGCTTTGGGTTCAATCTGCGGTGTCCTTTCCCAGTGATAGTAGGGGCAGCAAGGCACATATTGTATTGTTGCCATCAAGGATAACAAGATGGGGTTCTTATCATATTGCATGAATTTATCCTTCTACATCATGTCATCTTGCTTAAGGCGTTACTCTGTTCTTATGAACTTAATACTCTAGATGCATGCTGGATAGCGGTCGATGTGTGGAGTAATAGTAGTAGATGCAGGCAGGAGTCGGTCGACTTGTCTCGGACGTGATGCCTATATACATCATCATACCTAGATATTGTCATAACTATGCTCAATTCTGTCAATTGCTCAACAATAATTTGTTCACCCACCGTAAAATACCTATGCTCTTGAGAGAAGCCACTAGTGAAACCTATGGCCCCCGGGTCTATCTTCATCATATTAATCTTCCAACACTTAGTTATTTTCATTGCCTTTTATTTTACTTTGCATCTTTATCATAAAAATACCAAAAATATTATCTTATCAGATCTCACTCTCGTAAGTGTCCGTGTAGGGATTGACAACCCCTTATCGCGTTGTTTGTGAGGATTTATTTGTTTTGTGCAGGTGCGAGGGACTCGCGTGTAGCCTCCTACTGGATTGATACCTTGGTTCTCAAAAACTGAGGGAAATACTTACGCTAGTTTGCTGCATCACCCTTTCCTCTTCAAGGGAAAACCAACGCAGTGGCTCAAGAGGTAGCAAGAAGGATTTCTGGCGCCGTTGCCGGGGAGGTCTACGCAAAAGTTAAACATAAGTACCCATCACAAATCCTTATCTCCCGCATTACATTATTTGCCATTTGCCTCTCGTTTTCCTCTCCCCCACTTCACCCTTGCCATTTTATTCGCCCTCTCTCTCTCTCTATCCTCCCTCTCTTTCCCGTTTGCCTCCTTTTGCCTGTTTCTTGCTTGCTTGTGTGTTGGATTGCTTGCTTGTAATGATGGCTCAAGATAACACTAAATTGTTTGACTTTACCAATACCAACAACAATGATTTTATTAGCACTCCGATTGCTCCTCTTACCGATGCTGAATCTTGTGAAATTAATGCTGCCTTGTTGAATCTTGTCATGAAAGATCCGTTTTCCGGCCTTCCTAGTGAAGATGCCACTACTCATCTAAATAGCTTGGTTGATTCGTGTGATATGCAAAAGAAGAAAGATGTGGATAATGATATTGTTAAATTGAAGCTATTTCCTTTTTCGCTTAGAGATTGTGCTAAAGCATGGTTTTCGTCTTTGCCTAAAAATAGTATTGATTCTTGGAATAAGTGCAAAGATGCTTTTATCTCTAAGTAGTTTCCTCCCGCTAAGATCATCTCTCTTAGAAACGATATTATGAATTTTAAGCAACTTGATCATGAACATGTTGCACAAGCTTGGGAGAGGATGAAATTAATGATACGTAATTGCCCTACTCATGGTTTGAATTTGTGGATTATTATACAAAATTTTTATGCCGGATTGAATTTTTCTTCTAGAAATCTTTTAGATTCGGCCGTGGGAGGCACTTTTATGGAAATCACTTTAGGAGAATCTACTAAACTCCTAGATAATATTATGGTTAATTATTCTTAATGGCACACTGAAAGATCTACTAATAAGAAAATGCATGCGATAGAAGAAATTAATGTTTTGAGTGGAAAGATGGATGAACTTATGAAATTATTTGCTTATAAAAGTGTTTCTTCTGATCCTAATGATATGCCTTTGTCTACTCCGATTGAGAATAATAATGAATCTATGGATGTGAATTTTGTTGGTAGGAACAATTTTGGTAACAACGCGTATAGAGGAAACTTTAATCCTAGGCCTTATCCTAGCAATTCCTCTAATAATTATGGTAATTCCTACAACAATTCTTATGGAAATTATAATAAGATGCCCTATGATTTTGAATCTAATATTAAAGAATTTATTACTTCGCAAAAGAATTTCAATGCTTTGATTGAAGAAAAATTGCTTAAGATTGATGAGTTGGCTAGGAATGTTGATAGAATTTCTCTTGATGTTGATTCTTTGAAACTTAGATCTATTCCACCTAAGCATGATATAAATGAGTTTGTCAAAGCCATGAGAATTTCCATTGATGAGTGCAAAGTAAGAACCGCTAGGATGTGTGCTAAGAAAGATTCCTTTATAAGAGCGTGTTCTTCTAGTTTCCATGATAATGAAGATGAAGATCTAAAAAATATTGATGTGTCCCCTATTAAATCTTTTTTTTTCAATATGAATCTTGAAAATGATGGGACTGAATATGATCCACCTTTACCTAGAAGGCGTTCCAAAAATTCGGAGTTTTTAGTTCTTGATGCTAAATTTGATAAAAGTGGGATTGAAGAGATCAAAACTCTAGATGTTAGTGAACCTACTATTTTGGATTTCAAGGAATTTAATTATAATAGCTGCTCTTTGATAGATTGTATTTCCTTGTTGCAATCCGTGCTAAATTCTCATCATGCTTATAGCCAAAATAAAGCTTTTACCAAACATATCGTTGATGCTTTGATGCAATCTTATGAAGAAAAACTTGAGTTGGAAGTTTCTATCCCTAGAAAACTTTATGATGAGTCGGAACCTAATATTAAAATTAAAATTAAAGATCATGAATTCTATGCTTTGTGTGATTTGGGTGCTAGTGTTTCCATGATTCTGAAGACTTTGTGTGATTTGTTAGGTTTCCGTGATTTTGATGATTGCTCTCTAAACTTGCACCTTGTGGATTACACTATTAAGAAACCTATGGTAAGAATTAATGATGTTCTTATTGTTGCAAATAGGAATTATGTGCCCGTAGATTTTATCGTTCTTGACATAGATTGCAATCCTTCATGTCCTATTATTCTTGGTAGACCTTTCCTTAGAACGATTGGTGCAATTATTGATATGAAGGAAGGAAATATTAGATTCCAATTTCCGTTAAGGAAAGGCATGGAAAACTTTCCTAGAAAGAAAATTAAATTACCTTATGAATATATTATGAGAGCCACTTATGGATTGCCTATCAAAGATGGCAATACCTAGATCTATCCTTGCTTTTTATGCCTAGCTAGGGGCGTTAAACGATAGCGCTTGTTGGGAGGCAACCCAATTTTATTTTTATTCCTTGCTTTTTGCTCCTGTTTAGTAATAAATAATTTATCTAGCCTCTATTTTGGTTATGTTTTTGTGTTTAATTAGTGTTTGTGCTAAGTAGAACCGGGGGGAAGACTTGAGGAAAGTCTTGTTAATCTTGCTGTAAAAAACAGAAACTTTAGCGCTCACGAGAACTGCTGCCATTTTTATTTGGAAAGTGCTATTTAGTTAATTAGTTTTGAAGATGATTAATAGATAAATTCATCACATCCAGTGATTTATTTTAGAATTTTTGGGGTTCCCGATCTTGAGCTAGCTACAGATTACTACAGACTGTTCTGTTTTTGACAGATTCTGTTTTTCATGTGTTGTTTGCTTATTTTGATGAATCTATGGCTAGTAAAATATTTTATAAACCATAGAAAAGTTGAAATACAGTAGGTTTAACACCAATACAAATAAATAATGAGTTCATTACAGTACCTTGAAGTGGTCTTTTGTTTTCTTTTGCTAACGGAGCTCATGAGATTTTCTACTTTAAGTTTTGTGTTGGTGAAGTTTTCAAGTCTTGGGTAAATATTTGATGGATTATCGACCAAGGAGTGGAAGGAGCCTAAGCTTGGGGATGCCCATGGCACCCCAAGATAACCTAAGTACACCTAAAAGCCAAAGCTTGGGGATGCCTCGGAAGGCATCCCCTCTTTCTTCAACTTCTATCGGTAACTCTACTTGGAGCTATATTTTTATTCACCACATGATATGTGTTTTGCTTGGAGCGTCTTGTATGATTTGAGTCTTTGCTTTTTAGTTTACCACAATCATCTTTGCTGTACACACCTTTTGAGGGAAACATACATGATTCGGAAATTATTAGAATACTCTATGTGCTTCACTTATATCTTTTGAGTTATATAGTTTTGCTCTAGTACTTCACTTATATCTTTTAGAGCACGGTGGTGGATTTGTTTTATAGAAACTATTGATCTCTCATGCTTCACTTGGATTATTTTGAGAGTCTTAAATAGCATGGTAAATTGCTTAAGTAATCCTAACATACTAGGTATTGAAGATTAGTAAAAAACTTTCTTATGAGTGCATTGAATAATAAGAGAAGTTTGATGCTTGATGATTGTTTTGAGATATGGAGGTAGTGATATTAAAGTTGTGCTAGTTGAGTAGTTGTGAAATTGAGAAATTCTTGTGTTGAAGTTTGCAAGTCTCGTAGCATGCACGTATGGTAAACGTTATGTAACAAATTTGAAACATGAGGTGTTCTTTGATTGTCTTCCTTATGAGTGGCGGTCGGGGACGAACGATGGTCTTTTCCTACCAATCTATCCCCCTAAGAGCATGCACGTAGTGCTTGGTTTTTGATGACTTGTAGATTTTTCCAATAAGTATGTGAGTTCTTTATGACTAATGTTGAGTCCATGGATTATACGCACTCTCACCCTTCCATCATTGCTAGCCTCTTCGGTACCGTGTATTGCCCTTTCTCACATTGAGAGTTGGTGCAAACTTCGCCGGTGCATCCAAACCCCGTGATATGATACGCCCTTTCACACATAAACCTTCTTATATCTTCCTCAAAACAGCCACCATACCTACCTATTATGGCATTTCCAAAGCCATTCCGAGATATATTGCCATGCAACTTTCCACCATCCCGTTTATCATGACACTTTCATCATTGTCATATTGCTTTGCATGATCATGTAGCTGACATCGTATTTGTGGAAAAGCCACCGTTCATAATTTTTCATACATGTCACACTTGATTCATTGCATATCCCGGTACACCGCCGGAGGCATTCATATAGAATCATACCTTGTTCTAGTATCGAGTTGTAATCATTGAGTTGTAAATAAATAAAAGTGTGATGATCATCATTTAATAGAGCATTGTCCCAATAAAAAAGAGAAAGGCCAAATAAAAAAATGAAGGCCCAAAAAAAGGGACAATGCTACTATCCTTTTTCCACGCTTGTGCTTCAAAGTAGCACCATGATCTTCATGATAGAGAGTCTCTTGTTTTGTCACTTTCATATACTAGTGGGAATTTTTCATTATAGAACTTGGCTTGTATATTCCAAAAATGGGCCTCCTCAAGTGCCCTAGGTCTTCGTGAGAAAGCAAGTTGGATGCACACCACAAGTTTCTTTTGTTGAGCTTTCATACATATATAGCTCTAGTGCATCCGTTGCATGACAATCCCTACTCCTTGCATTAACATCAATCGATGAGCATCTCCATAGCTCATTGATTAGCCTCGTTGATGTGAGACTTGCTCCTTTTTGTCTTCTCCACATAACCCCCATCATTATACTCTATGCCACCCAAGTGCTATATCCATGGCTCACGCTCATGTATTGCGTGAAGGTTTATAAAGTTTGAGATTACTAAAGTATGAAACAATTGCTTGGCTTGTCATCGGGGTTGTGCATGATCAGACATTCTTGTGTGACGAAAATGGAGCATGCCTAAACTATATGATTTTGTAGGGATGAACTTTCATTGGCCATGTTATTTTGAGAAGACATAATTGCTTAGTTAGTATGCTTGAAGTATTATTATTTCTATGTCAATATTAAACTTTTATCTTAAATCTTTCGAATCTGAATATTCATGCAACAATTAAGAAGAATTACATTGAAATTATGCCTAGTAGCATTCCACATCAAAAATTCTGTTTTTATCATTTACCTACTCAAGGACGAGCAGGAATTAAGCTTGGGGATGCTTGATACGTCTCCAACGTATCTATAATTTTTGATTGCTCCATGCTATATTATCTACTATTTTGGACATTATTGGGCTTTATTATACACTTTTATATTATTTTTGGGACTAACCCGAAGGCCCGGGCCAGAATTGCTATTTTTTGCCAATTTTAGGGTTTCGAAGAAAAGGAATATAAAACAGAGTCCAAACGGAATGAAACCTTCAGGAACGTGATTTTTGGAACGAACAAGATCCAGGAGACTTGGACCCTACGTCAAGCAACCAACAGGGA
>NC_041384.1:460636933-460719851 GCF_002162155.2 Triticum dicoccoides | reverse complement strand
GCGTCCTCCACCCTCGTGGGTCCCCTGTTTCTCCACCGACGTACTTCTTCCTCCTATATATACCTACATACCCCCAAACGATCAGGGACAGAGCAAAAACCCTAACTCCACCGCCGTAACTTTTTGTATCCATGAGATCGCATCTTGGGGCCTGTTCCGGAGCTCCGCTGGAGGGGGCATCGATCACGGAGGGCTTCTACATCAACACCATAGCCTCTCTGATGAAGTGTGAGTAGTTTACCTCAGACCTACGGGTCCATAGTTATTAGCTAGATTGCTTCTTCTCTCTTTTTGGATCTCCATACAAAGTTCCCCCCCTCTCTTGTGGAGATCTATTCGATGTAATCTTCTTTTGCGTTGTGTTTGTTGAGACCGATGAATTGTGGGTTTATGATCAAGTTTATCTATGAATAATATTTGAATCTTCTCTGAATTCTTTTATGTATAATTGGTTATCTTTGCAAGTCTCTTCGAATTATCAGTTTGGTTTGGCCTACTAGATTGATCTTTCTTGCAATGGGAGAAGTGCTTAGCTTTGGGTTCAATCTTGGGGTGTCCTTTCCCAATGACAGTAGGGGCAGCAAGGCACATATTGTATTGTTGCCATCGAGGATAACAAGATGTTTTTTTTATCATATTGCATGAATTTATCCTTCTACATCATGTTATCTTGCTTAAGGCGTTACTCTGTTCTTATGAACTTAATACTCTAGATGCATGCTGCATAGCGGTCGATGTGTGGAGTAATAGTAGTAGATGCAGGCAGGAGTCGGTCTACTTGTATCGGACGTGATGCCTATATACATGATCATACCTAGATATTCTCATAACTATGCTCAATTCTGTCAATTGCTCAACAGTAATTTGTTCATCCTCCATAAAATACCTATGCTCTTGAGAGAAGCCACTAGTGAAACCTATGACCCCCGAGTCTATCTACATCATATTAATCTTCCAACACTTAGTTATTTTCATTGCCTTTTATTTTACTTTGCATCTTTATTATAAAAATACCAAAAATATTATCTTATCATATCTATCAGATCTCACTCTCATAAGTGACCGTGTAGGGATTGACAACCCCTTATCGCGTTGGTTGCGAGGATTTTTTTTTGTGCAGGTGCGAGGGACTCGCACGTAGCCTCCTACTGGATTGATACCTTGGTTCTCAAAAACCGAGGAAAATACTTACACTACTTTGCTGCATCACCCTTTTCTCTTCAAAGGAAAACCAACGCAGTACTGAGGTAGCACTTCATCTCATACAACACAAGAATTCGGTCCACGGGCGTCGTTTCGACGGTAATACCTTCGTAGCGTGCGTTCTGGACGGTTCAGGTTCGAAGAGGAAAGTAGTGTTTCACGGGTCTTCGCTTTATAGTCAGGCTTGGCGAATTCAAAACGGTCGTCGGTGGTGAAACTTGGCGCCATATTGGGAAGTAGTAGTACTTGCGGTCTTCAATGAGGGTAGTCGTACACGGTTCGTAAATGTTTGAGTCTTCCGTAGAATACTTGACGCATGCGTTACACGTGTCTTCGACCACGTTGTAGTCGTTGTAGTCTAACTTGACGGGATATGGATGTCATAGTACTTGGCGCAAACCGAGACGATGATAGTTGTACACGGCAACGAATCCTCAGAGAGTGTACTTGTTTGGGCATCGGTCTTGACGAGATCCCGTGGGATGGTACTTGACAAAAAAAATCCTCAGAGATGGTACTAGGCGCGGGGCTGCCTCGAAACGGCAAAAGTCAGAGGACGACCCGCGGAGATGTCGTGCGGCAGCAGCAGGATGAAGGCGCGGAGGCCTACGGCTGGACGCGGTCAGGGCAGGAGGCAGCTCGAGGAAGCAACGCGGCGGACGCTGCTGTTCATCTGCTCCAAGCAGAGCCGAGGCCATGGTGGATGCAGACGATGACGCAACTGTGAAACTTGACGCAGGGGAGCAGCAGAGGGACTCCGGTGAGCGGCAGGATGCAGGTTGGGCGGCGGAGCTTGGCCTTGAGGGTGGTCACGTCCCGCGCAAGGGAGCAGGGAGGCCGGAAGGCGCGGTCAACGTCGTTCCTCGGCGTCCGCGAGGAGGCGCAGAGGCGGAGGAGATGCACGACATGGAAGGGGCAGGACCGGGCCACGAGGTCCGACGACCCGACGACGAGGTGCGCTGGCGATGACGGGAATCGAGCACGGGGGCTCCTGCGTGCATGGGTGGAGCGAGAGGCCGCACCTCTCCGGCGGCGCGAGCAGGGAAGAGGGGATCGGGAGAGAGTGGGGACCGGTCGAGGCGCTGCGTGAGGGAGAGATCGATCGAGGGGAGGGGGAGATGGATCGGGCAAGCGGCGGCGGTCAGAGGGAACGAGGGAGAGCGTGAGCGCTAGGGTTAGGTGGTGTTTAGATGGGCTTGTTGGCTGGATGGGCCTTGGGCCTTAGGAGGAAAAGAATGGGCCGGCCTTCTCCTCTCTCCCTCCAAATTCTTTCCTTTTTAATTTTTATAGAATAGGAAAAAACATAGAAGAAAAGAAGCAGGGTAGGAGTGGAATTCCCACATGTGACATATTTTTCTCGAGACAGAAAAATATAGAGAATTAATGAAAAAAGGTTAGAGAGAGTTTAGAATATACAAATTCAAATAATTTTGAATAACACTCAAACTATTTGAATTTGGAACAATTTAAATGGAGACCAAAGGAGATGAGATAACAAAGGCATTGGGAATTATGTTGCATGTGTGTTAAAGGTAATTCCAAATTATTGGAATATTTTATTATAGCTCCTTAATATTGGGAGGATATGTTATAAAGAGAAGTCACCCTTCCCTCGATTTAAATAGATCAACCATCTATACAATTTATTAGCTAAGTTGAGATGCCAAGATTAATGACATGATGGCATGATGCAATGCAAAAGTAAAAGAGCAGGCACAAATGAAACACATGGTGATCACGAAAAAAGGAAGTCTTCTGAAGCGCTGGTCTTGGGGCATCACATGGCACCTCTACAAATCCCTACTTCCCTCTGCGAAGGGCCTTTCTTTTACTTTATGCAATTTTTATTTTTATTTGAGTCTCCATCTTCTCTTATAAAGCACCAACTAAGAGGCACTGATACGTCCATTTTGCATCATGCTTTTATATTGATATTTATTGCATTATTGGCTATTATTACACATTATATGACAATACTTATGTCTACTCTCTCTTATTTTATAAGGTTTACATGAAGAGGGAGAATGCCGGCAACTGGAATTCTGGACTGGAAAAGGAGCAAGTATTAGAGACCTATTCTGCACAACTCCAAAAGTCCTAAAACTTCACAGAGCATGTTTTTGGAATGTATAAAAAATATTGGGCGAAGAAAGTACCAGAGGGGGGCCACTAGCCAGCCACAAGGTTGAAGGGCGCGCCCTACCCTCCTGGGCGCGCCCCCCGTCCATGTGGGCCCCCTAGCAGGCCTCTGACGCCCATCTTTGGCTATATGGTGTGTTTTGACCTGGAAAAAAATCAGAAGGAAGCTTTCGGGACGAAGTGCTTCCATCTAGAGGCGGAACCTGGGCAGAACAAATCTAGGGCTCCGGCGGAGCTGTTCTTCCGGGAAAACAACCCTCCGGGAGGGGGAAACAGAAGCCATCGCCATCACCAACGATCCTCTCACTGAGAGGGGGTTAATCTCTATCAACATCTTCACCAACACCATCTACTCTCAAACCCTAGTTCATCTCTTATATTTGATCTTTGTCGCAAAACCTCAGATTGGTACCTGTGGGTTGCTAGTAGTGTTGATTACTCCTTATAGTTGATGCTAGTTGGTTTATTCGGTGGAAGATTATATTTTTAGATCCTTAATGATAATTAATACTCCTCTAATATTGATCATAAATATGTTTGGTGAATAGTTACGTTTGTTCCTGAGGACATGGGAGAAGTCTTATTATAAGTAATCATGTGAATTTGGTATTCATTCGATATTTTGATGAGATGTATGTTGTCTTTCCTCTAGTGGTGTTATGTGAACGCCGACTACATGACACTTCACCATTATTTGGTCCTAGGGGAAGCCATTGGGAAGTAATAAGTAGATGATGGTTTGCTAGAGTGACAGAAGCTTAAACCCTAGTTTATGCGTTGCTTCGTAAGGGTTGATTTGGATCCATATGTTTCATGCTATGGTTAGGTTTACCTTAATTTTTCTTTCGTAGTTGCGGATGCTAGCGAGAGGGGTTAATCATAAGTGGGAGGCTTGTCCAAGGAAGGGCAGCACACAAGCACCGGTCCACCCACATATCAAATTATCAAAGTAACGAACGTGAATCATATGGGCATGATGAAAACTAGCTTGACAACAATTCTCATGTGTCCTCAGGAGCGCTTTGCTTTATATAAGAGTTCGTTCAGGCTTGTCCTTTGCTACAAAAAGGATTGGACCACCTTGCTGCATCTTAGTTACTTTATTTACTTGTCACCGTTACGATTTATCTTAACACAAAACTACCTGTCATCGATAATTTCAGAGTTTGCAGAGAATACCTTGCTGAAAACCACTTGTCATTTCCTTCTGCTCCTCGCTGGGTTTGACACTCTTACTTATCGAAAGGACTATGATAGATCCCCTATACTTGTGGGTCATCAGGCACTATGATCATACTTGAGCATTGGCTGTAGCTAATATGCGAGTGTGCTTCATGAATGGATCAATGAATGAGCATAATGGGCTAGGGATAACTTGCTTTAGTGTTGATATTTTTAAAGACATGGTTGCTTGTTGATATGCTTGAATATTGAAATCTTCATGTCAAAACTAGACTATTGCTTTGAATCATACAAAAGTTTAAATGTCCATGCCACATAGAAAAGAATATGTGATGAACATGTTAGGTAGAATTCCACATAAAAATTCTATTTTTATCATTTACCTACTAGAGGACGAACATGAATTTAGCTTGGGGATGCTGATACGTCTCCGACGTATCTATAATTTTTGATTGTTTCATGATGTTATATTATCATTCTTGGATGTTTTATAATCATTTTATAGCAAATTTATATCATTTTTTGGGACTAACCTATTGACATAGTGCCCAGTGTCACTTGTTGTTTTTTGCTTGTTTTTTACTTCACAGAAAATTAATACCAAACGGAATCCAAATGCAGCGAAACTTTTTGGAGATTTTTTCTAGACTAGATGACACCTATTGGGCCAAAGAAATACTAGAGGGGGCTCCGAGGGGAGCACAACCCACCAGGGCACGCCTGGGGGCCCAAGCACACCCAGGTGGGTTGTGCCCACCTCGGTGGCCTCCCGCACCGCTTCTTTGATGTATAAATACCCCAATATTCTAGAAACCCTAGGGGAGTCGACGAAAATCAATTTGAGCCGCCACAAGTTCCAGAAACCACAGATCCAATCTAGACACCATCACGGAGGGGTTCATCATCCTCATTGGTGCCTCTCCGATGATGCGTGAGTAGTTCATTGTAGACCGACGGATCCATAGTTAGTAGCCAGATGGATTCCTCTCTCTCTTTTGATTCTCAATACAATGGTATCTTGGAGATCTATTTGATGTAACTCTTTTTACGGTGTGTTTGTTGGGATCCGATGAACTTTGAGTTTATGATCAGATCTATGTTTTTATCCATGAAAGTTACTTGAGTAGTTTGATCTTTTATATGCATGATTACTTATAGCCTCGTAGTTTGTAACGTCCATGATGCGGCAATATCTCCCATGTGTCGAGGCATGATTTATAGGCATAACCACATGGTGGTGTTGTCGCAAGAGGGGTAATCTTCACACAATCCCATGTACTAAATACGAAAGGGATAAAGGGTTGGTTTACAATCTCCACTTCACACATATAACAAGTTAAACATACATCATCTAGAGTACAATCAAGGTCCGAGTACGAAACCAAAATAAAAGAAGACAACCCCAAATGCTAGATCCAGGATCGTCCCAACTAGGCCCCTCTATTGATCATCAAGAAACGAAACATAGTAACGACCCAGATCCTCGTTGAACTCCCACTTGAGTTCGGTAGCATCACCTGCACTGGTATCATCGGCACCTGCAACTGTTTGGAAGTATACGTGAGTCACGAGGACTCGGCAATCTCACACCCGCGAGATCAAGACTATTTAAGCTCATGGGTAGGATAAGGTAATGAGGTGGAGTTACAGCAACCGCTAAGCAAATACGGTGGCTAACATATGCAAATGAGAGTAAGGTGAGGAGCTACGCAACGGTCGAAAATCTATAAGTGATCAAGAAGTGATCCTGAAACTACTTACGTTCAAGCATAATACAAGGCCGTGTTACTTCTCGGACTCCGCAGAAAAGAGACCATCACAGCTACACATGCGGTTGATTCATTTTAATTAAGTCAAGTGTCAAGTTCTCTACAACCGGATATTAACAAATTCCCATCTGCCACATAACCGCCGGCACGGCTCTTGAAAGTTTATACCCTGCAGGGGTGTCCCAACTTAGCCATCACAAGCTCTCACGGTCAACGAAGGATATTCCTTCTCCCGGAAAGACCCGATCAGTCTCGGAATCCCGGTTACAAGACATTTCGACCATGGTAAAACAAGACCAGCAAAGCCGCCCGAATGTGCCGACAAATCCTGATAGGAGCTGCACATATCTCGTTCTCAGGGCACACCAGATAGTTCAAGCTACAAGTAAAACCAACCCTCAAGTTTCCCTGAGGTGGCCCCGCAGGCTGCCCGGTTCGGACCAACACTTAGAGAAGCACTGGCCCGGGGGGGTTAAATAAAGATGACCCTAGGAGCGCGACACCCAAGGGAAAAGTAATAGGTGGTGGTGGCAAATGTTCAAACCAAGGTTGGGCCTTGCTGGAGGAGTTTTATTCAAAGCGGACTGTCAAGGGGGTCCCATAACCCCAACCGCGTTAGGAACGCAAAATCAAGAAACATAACACCGGTATGACGGAAACTAGGGCGGCAAGAGTGGAACAAAACACCAGGCAAAAGGCCGAGCCTTCCACCCTTTACCAAGTAGATAGATGCATTAAATTAAACAATAGATAATATGATATCCCAAACATATCCATGTTCCAACATGGAACAAACTTCAACTTCACCTGCAACTAGCAACGCTATAAGAGGGGCTGAGCAAAAGCGGTAACATAGCCAAACAACGGTTTTCTAGGAAGGTGGGTTAGAGGCTTTCCATGGCAATATGGGAGGCATGATATAACAAGTGGTAGGTAGCGCGAGATAGCGATAGAGTAAACAACTAGCAAGCAAAGATGGAAGTGATATCGAGGGTATGGTCATCTTGCCTGCAATGTTCTCAGAGTTGTCGAAAACTTGATCATCGTTAGCGTACTCAACAGGTTCCTCATTCACGTACTCGTCTCCCGGCTCTACCCAAAGCAAGAACACAAGCAATGGAACAACAATCAATCACGGTGCAATGCACAAGCAACATCATGCAATACATGGCATGATATGCAATGCATATGCATGCTCCAGAAGGGAAAGAATGATCAAGGCATCAACTTGGCAAACCAAGTATTCCGCTGGAAAGATGAGGTGATTTCGGTCAAAATCAATATAAGGATCCCCGGAAACGGATGCATGGTTTGCAAATGGCAAGCAAAACAAGAATAATGCAAATCTCCGATTAATAGCATGATAGCACTTAGAATGCAACAAGAAACTAAGCTACTGCACTCCAACATAGCCACAAGGCATAGTGATGTAAAAGAGATTCTTGACAGAACATGAACACCAAGCTACGGCTAAATCACACCAGAACAGGTTCAAACAAGCATGGCAAAAGTGCAAAAGATATCAGCTTCACAGACTTAGTGAAAATACCAACATGTCAAAAACAACATCAGGTAGCAAAGTTTAGAGCAAGCAAACAACATTCTACAGGAATATATCATGGCAAACAAAGGCATGGAATGCTAGTAATAAACACATAGAACAAAATCCCCTTACTGGTGATGAGCCAAAAAGGCACAAAAAATATGATGGTACCCATGCAAACATAGCAAGTTTTATAAACAGATTCAGACTTAGTGGAATTTCAGGACATGACAGAAACAAATTCATGATAGCAACTTTGCAAGCTCATTCCACTCACCACAAAGCATTAAATGACAACAAAATCATACCAACAGTAAGAATACATGTTCATGAAGCTAAACATGGCAAGAGCAAGTTCATAGGATGCATGCATCACTAACCAAACACATGGCAATGTTGATTAACATGTTAACAATCTGCCAGGAATAATATTTAGCAAAAGTAGATGATGGTAAAGACATGATACAATACTGCATAATTGCAACCAGAGGCATTAATGGATGGAGCAACACCACATGTTCAAAACATCCTTAATGAACTACCTCAAAATAAGCATGTATCTCATGGTAGATGACAAGTTTACATGGCATCAAAATAACATCAGGAAAAGGACTCAGCAAAAAAACTAAGTGCATGAAAACAGTAACACCACGGAGCCTACTTTGCATGCTTGCGCTAGTCACCACGTCCTTCCACTCCTGTAAAGATGGCATGATGTAGTTCAAAACACATGTAGACATAAGCTCATAGGATGCACATACAAAATGCAACAAAAATGACAAATCATCAAGATTTGTTAACTTCCAGCAGGCAACATTTTATAGCACTCTTGCAATGATAATAATGGCATCAATATGGACAGTAACATGCATGCAAATGTCACTAACATGAAGAGATTAACGATTCGAACATTTTGACATAACATATGCTTGATTTGCAGCCACGGTCAACGAGATACGACATGTCAAAGAGGGCATGAAATTATTGGATCTAGGGACTTAGAGAAAATTTGGACCTTCCAAAAGTCAATGGGACAAGGTGGATCCGGGACAGAGCGGATCGAGACGGGGCACCGTGTTTGGATGGGGGTGCTGGTGGATCTCATCCACCCAGCGGTGGATCCGGCTCCGGCGAGGGTTCGGCGACTCCGGTGAGGGCGCGGAAGCCGAGGTGGCCTCGCGGACGGGCGGATCCGGGCAAAGGCATGGCGCGGGGAGGCGCGGTTCGCCGGCGGCCAAAGGAGGTGGCCGGAGCAGGTGCCTCGGGAGCACATGGGTCGGCGCTTCTCCTGGCGGCGGGCAATGGCGGCACGGGAGCTCGGGGTAGGCTGGCGCGAGGGAGGAAGGAGGCAAGGCTGGACCAAGGCGGCGGGGCTCCAGCGCGGAGGCGAAGGCATGACAAAGGACGTCAGAGAGGCGAGCGGACAGGTGGCGAGGCGAGCTGAGGTAGCGCACAGCGGCGACGGTCGCCGGCGGGGTGGCGGCGGGTTGCGGGAGCCGGGCGGTGGAGGCCCGGCCGTGGGCCTCGCGGGCCGCGGCGACGGAGGGCGGCGCAGGGACAGGTGACGCGCGGCGATTGGGTGTGGCGTGGTGTCAGACATGTCTGGGCATGGGATGGATGTGCCCGGCGGCGCGAGGATGAAGATAGCTAGGGTTTCGTCCGCGAAAAAAATGGAGGGGGAGTTGTTTATATAGGTATAGGGAGTTAGTACAGTCCAAATGAGGTGCGGTTTTCGCCCACATGATCGTGATCCAATGACGGAGAGCATGGAGGGGGTATAGATGGGTTAGTGTGCTGCTTTGGAGGGGTGTTGGGCTGCAACACAAGAGAGGCTTTTGAGGTTACTCGGTTAACCGTTGGGGCATCAAACGACCTCCAAATGGAACAAAATTTGACAGGCGGTCTACCGGTGATGTACCAAGGCCGCTCGACAAATCTCGACCCATTTCGAGAACGTTTTTCTCCCGCTCATGAAACGAGGTTAGAGAGGTGCAATTGGTGCATGAGAGAGTGTCGGATTGTGAAACAGACAAAGGGGAAAAATGCTCAGATGCATGAGACGAACACGAATGCAAATGCAATGCACATGATGACATGATATGAAATGCATGACATGTACAAAATGCAAAACAAAGACAAAACCCAACCTCGAAGGTAATATCATATCGCATCTCCGGAAATGGCAAGAGTTGGAGATACAAATATGGAAAGTTACATCCTGGGTGTTACAACACTCCACCACTACAAGAGGATCTCGTCCCGAGATCTAGGATGGCACCGGAGAGAAGCAGAAAAAGGAAGAGGAGAGGTTAAACTAAGTTGCTTCTTTAACAAACGAGTGAAGCCAAAGAACCTTGAGAGGTTGACAGAATTGAAAGAAAGAATACAATGGAGATGAATGAAGTTGAAAACAATCCATTCGAAAAGAGGGAGAAGGAAAATTGCAAAAACCTTGAGGTTGCAAGACAAGAATGAAGAGCTCCAGCGACAAGCAAGGACATGTAACCACTCCGGTTGAAACGGAATAAGCAAGGGAAAATAGAAGATAGATCATTGGAATAAAAGAATGGAGAGGGAAATGCCAACTTCTGTCACAAATGAGGTTGGAGAGCACCCCTCCAAGAAAATTATAACGGAGTTGTTGAAAAAAAACCAACAACGAAATGAATAAGCTTGTAGTGGGCTTATGGAAAACTTGAGGTGAAATTCTGCCACTACGGAAACAATAGATTGGATCGATATCAACAAGGAGACGAGAAACTTATTTCACCGGGAGGATAAATGAAGAACTTGGGTCATTTATGAGCACCATAACTAGCAACAATCCTTAGGGAAAGCTTAAGGTGAAATATAACCCAAGATAACTCCAATGAAGAGATTGATGGGTTGCAAAGGATCTCATGAACGAATTGAAAATGATGGGTTCAAAATATGTCATTCGTGACAACTTGTGAATCACGAAACATGAATGGAAATTGTCAAGAATGACATAACACCACCTCAAAAGATAAGATAGAAAGAATTTCACTTCGGAATGTGCTACTCTCGAGCACTGCGTTGGTTTTCCCTTGAAGAGGAAGGGTGATGAAGCAAAGTAGCGTAAATATTTCCCTTAGTTTTTGAGAACCAAGGTATCAATCCAGTAGGAGGCCATGCTCAAGCCCCTTGCACCTACACAAACAAATAAGAACCTTGCAACCAACGCGATAAAGGGGTTGTCAATCCCTTCACGGCCACTTGCAAAAGTGAGATCTGATAGAGAAGATAAGATAATATTTTTTTTGTATTTTTGTGATAAAGACTAAATGTAAAGAAAGCAAAATAAACAGCGCAAGAAATAGCTTGTTGATGGGAGATTAATATGATGGAAAATAGACCCGGGGGCCATATGTTTCACTAGTGGCTTCTCTCAAGATAGCATAAGTATTACGGTGGGTAAACAAATTACTGTCGAGCAAGTGATAGAATTGAGCACAGTTACTCCACACATCCGTGACAAGTAGATCGACTCCTGCCTTCATCTACTACTATTACTCCACACATCGACCACTATCCAGCATGCATCTAGAGTATTAAGTTCACAAGAACGGAGTAACGCTTTAAGCAAGATGACATGATGTAGAGGGATAAACTCATGCAATATGATATGAACCCCCATCTTTTTATCCTTGATGGCAACAATAAAATACGTGTCGTTTCCCCTACTGTCACTGGGATCGAGCACCGCAAGATTGAACCGAAAGCTAAGCACTTCTCCCATTGCAAGAAAGATCAATCTAGTAGGCCAAACCAAACTGATAATTCGAAGAGACTTGCAAAGATAACCAATCATACATAAAAGAATTTAGAGAAGATTCAAATATTGTTCATAAATAATATTGATCATAAACCCACAATTCATTGGATCTTGACAAACACACCGCAAAAAAGATTACATTGAATAGATCTCCAAGAGAATCGAGGAGAACTTTGTATTGAGATCCAAAGAGAGAGAGGAAGCCATCTAGCTAATAACTATGGACCCGAAGGTCTGAGGTAAACTACTCGCACATCATCGGAGAGGCTATGGTGTTGATGTAGAAGCCCTCTGTGATCAATGCCCCTCCGGCGGAGCACCGGAAAAGGCCCCATGATGGGATCTCACGGGTACAGAAGGTTGCGGCGGTGGAATTAGGTTTTCATGGTGCTCCTCGATGATTTGGGGCTACGTAGGTATATATATGAGGAAGAAGTAGGTCGGTGGAGCCACGAGGGGCCCACGAGGGTGGAGGGTACGTCCAGGGGGGTAGGCGCGCCCCCTGCCTCGTGGCCTCCTCATTGATTGCTTGACGTCCACTCCAAGTCCTCTGGATCACATTTGTTCCAAAAATCACGCTCCCAAAGGTTTCATTCTGTTTGGACTCCATTTGATATTCTTTTTCTGCGAAACACTAAAATAGGCAAAAACAGCAATTTGGGCTTGGCCTCCGCTTAATAGGTTAGTCCCAAAAATAATATAAAAGTGTATAATTAAGCCCATTAAACATCCAAAACAGAATATATAATAGCATGGAACAATCAAAAATTATAGATACGTTGGAGACATATCAAGCATCCCCAAGCTTAATTCCTGCTCGTCCTCGAGTAGGTAAATGATAAAAACAGAATTTTTGATGTGGAATGCTTCTTAGCATAATTTTAAATGTAATTCTTTTTATTGTGGCATGAATATTTAGATCTGAAAGATTCAAGATAAATGTTTAACGTTGATATAAAAACAATAATACTTCAAACATGCTAACCAAGCAATTATGTCTTATGAAAATAACATAGCCAAAGAAAGCTTATCCCTACAAAATCATATAGTTAGGCTATGTTTCAATTTCGTCACACAAAGCGTTCTCATCATGCATAACCCCGATGACAAGCCGAGCAATTGGTTCATACTTGTTAACGCGCTTCATCCTTTTCAACCCTTACGCAATACATGAGCGCAAGCCATGGATATAGCACTATGGGTGGCATAAAGTATAATGATGGGGGTTATGAGAAGACAAAAAGGTAGAAAGTCTCACATTGATGCGGCTAATCAATTGGCTATGGAGATGCCCATCAATTGATGTCAATGAGAGGAGTAAGGATTGCCATGCAACAGATGCACTAGAGCTATAAATGTATGAAAGCTCAACAAAAGAAATTAAGTGGGTGTGCATCCAACTTGCTTGCTCACGAAGAACTAGGACATTTTGATGAAGCCCATCATTGGAATACACAAGCCAAGTTCTATAATGAAAAACTCCCACTAGTATATGAAAGTGACAACATAGGAGACTCTCTATCATGAAGATCACGGTGCTACTTTGAAGCACAAGTGTGGAAAAGGATAGTAACATTGTCCCTTCTCTCTTTTTCTCTCATTTTTTGGGCCTTTTTTTTCTTTGGCCTCTTTTTTTTTATTTAGTCCGGAATCTCATCCCGACTTGTGGGGAAATCATAGTCTCTATCATCCTTTCCTCACAGGGACAATGCTCTAATAATTATGATCATCACACTTTTATTACTTACAACTCAAGAATTACAACTCAATACTTAGAACAAAATATGACTCTATGTGAATGCCTCCGGCGGTGTACCGGGATATGCAATGAATCAAGAGTGACATGTATGAAAAATTATGAATGGTGGCTTTGCCACAAATACGATGTCAACTACATGATTATGCAAAGCAATATGACAATGATGGAGCGTGTCATAATAAACGGAATGGTGGAAAGTTGCATGGTAATATATATATCAGAATGGCTATGGAAATGCCATGATAGGTAGGTATGGTGACTGTTTTGAGTAAGATATAAGGAGGTTTATGTGTTATAGAGCGTATCATATCACGGGGTTTGGATGCACTGGCGAAGTTTGCACCAACTCTCAAGGCGAGAAAGGGCAATGCATGGTACCGTAGAGGCTAGAAAATTGTGGAAGGTTGAGAGTGCGTATAATCCATGGACTCACATTAGTCATAAAGAACTCATATACTTATTGCAAAAGTTTATTAGTCCTCGAAGCAAAATACTACTACGCATGCCCCTAGAGAGATAGATTGGTAGGAAAAGACCATCGCTCGTCCCTTACCGCCACTCATAAGGAAAGCAATAAAAGAACACCTTATGTGTCAAAATTATAACACAACTTTTACCATACGTGCATGCTACGGGACTTGCCAACCTTAACACAAGTATTTCTAAATTTCACAATTACTCAACTAGCACACTCTAATATTACCACCTTTATATCTCAAAACACTTATCAAGAATCAAACTTCTCATGATATTCAATGAACTCAATATGGAAGTTTTTATTATGTGCATCTTAGATGCCTAGCACCTTCGGATTAATTTCAAAATTAAAGCAAATTACCATTCTGTTTAAGTCTCTCAAAATAATATAAGTGAAGAATGAGAGATCAATAATTTCTATAAAATAAAACCACCACCGTGCTCTAAAAGATATAAGTGAGGCACTAGAGCAAAAACTATATAGCTCAAAAGATATAAGTGAAGCACATAGAGTATTCTAACAAATTATGAATCATGTGTGTCTCTATCAAAAGGTGTGTACAGATAGGATGATTGTGATAAACTAAAAAGCAAAGACTCAAATCATACAAGACGCTCCAAGCAAAACACATATCATGTGGTGAATAAAAATATAGCCCCAAGTAAAGTTACCGATAGACGAAGACGAAAGATTGGATGCCTTCCGGGGCATCCCCAAGCTTAAACTTTTGGTTGCCCTTGGATTTTACCCAATATTAGGCTCTTGCCAATCCTTGTTCCATTATCGATCAAATCTTTACCCAAAACTTGAAAACTTCACAACACAAAACTTAACAGAAATCTCGTGAGCTCCGTTAGTAAAAAAAAACAAACCACCACTTCAAGGTACTGTAATGAAATCATTATTTATTTAAATTGGTGTTAAACCTAATGTATTCCAAGTTTTCTATGGTTCATAAACTCTATTACTAGCCATAAATTCATCAAAATAAGCAAACAACACACGAAAAACAGAATCTGTCAAAAAACAGAACAGTCTGTAGTAATCTGTAGGTTTCGAATACTTCTGGAACCCAAAAATTCTAAAATAAATTTCTGGACGTGAGTAATTTATCTATTAATCATCTTAAAAAATAATTAACTAAATATCACTCTCCAATAAAAAAATGGCAGCAATTCTCGCGAGCGCTAAAATTTCTGTTTTTTACAGCAAGACCGCTAAGACTTTCCCCAAGTCTTCCCAAAGGTTCTACTTGGCACAAACACTAATTGAAACACAAAACCACATCTAAACAGGGGCTAGATGAATTATTTATTACTAAACAGAATCAAAAAGCAGGAAACAAAAATAAAATTCTAGGAAAATTCTTTGTATGCAAGGATGCATATGAAGAAATTGCCTTTCAAGTTCAACTATGAGCAAGGATATTGCATCCGCAAGACTACTATTTCTATGAAGAATATAACCACCCATAATGGGCAAAGTATCGGCACAAGTAAAGAAATCTTGAATAAATCCCTTCCCAATAATATTACCACTGCCGACTCGAAACTTTTTTGTATGCAAGATAGTAGGTTCCTCAGGAGGATCATTGGAAGCATCAAAATTTTCCATGTTATTATTATCGCTCTTATCAATGATAACCTCCTCTGATTCAGACATAATGACAACAAACTCAATGAACACGAGAAAAGAGGGAATAGAAAAGAGAGGGTGAAAAAAACGGCAAGGGTGAAGTGGGGGAGAGGAAAACGAGAGGCAAATGGCAAGTAATGTAATGTGAGGGATAAGAGTTTGTGATGGGTACTTGGTATGTCTTGACTTGTGCATAGACTCCCCAGCAACGGCGCCAGAAATCCTTCTTGCTACCACTTGAGCACTGCGTTGGTTTTCCCTTGAAGAGGAAAGGGTGATGCAGCAAAGTAGCGTAAGTATTTCCCTCAGTTTTTGAGAACCAAGGTATCAATCCAGTAGGAGGCCACGTTCAAGTCCCTTACACCTACACAAACAAATAAGAACCTTGCAACCAACGTGATAAAGGGGTTGTCAAAATCCCTTCACGGCCACTTGCAAAAGTGAGATCTGATAGAGAAGATAAGATAATATTTTTGGTATTTTTATGATAAAGACTAAAAGTAAAGAAAGCAAAATAAACGGCGCAATAAATAGCTTGTTGACGGGAGATTAATATGGTGGAAAATAGACCCGGGGGCCATAGGTTGCACTAGTGGCTTCTCTCAAGATAGGATAAGCATTACGGTAGTTAAACAAATTACTGTCAAGCAATTGATAGAATTGAGCATAGTTATGAGAATATCTAGGTATGATCATGTATATAGGCATCACGTCCGTGACAAGTAGACCGACTCCTGCCTGCATCTACTACTATTACTCCACACATCGACCGCTATCCAGCATGCATCTAGAGTATTAAGTTCATAAGAACGGAGTAACGCTTTAAGCAAGATGACATGATGTAGAGGGACAAACTCATGCAATATGATATAAACCCCATCTACATCAGGTATTCTAGAACTGCAACGATAAAATTGTGACGACAACACCTCGGAGCTCAACTCCCCGGGACACTGCCACAACCCCTAAATGTCAGGAGGCATCAAGGAAAATGTTCTCATCAC
The DNA here is from genome assembly GCF_002162155.2 of Triticum dicoccoides. Lineage (NCBI taxonomy): Eukaryota > Viridiplantae > Streptophyta > Magnoliopsida > Poales > Poaceae > Triticum > Triticum dicoccoides. The sequence goes on along the minus strand of NC_041384.1, from coordinate 460,703,343 downwards.
AAGAATATCGAAACGATCCCAAGATACCCGCGCGATCCTAAAAAAAGTTCGTGAAATTTGAGGAGAGGAAAGTCAAAACATCTACGTCAGGAGAACTCACCAGAGCGATGAAGGGACTGAGGAGTAAAAAGAATCCTACTCTCCGATATATATAATCCTAAGACTCAAAACATTTTGTTCTAGACTCAACAACATTAGCGATTCGATCAAGCAGGGGGCTCCTTAGTCAGGGATGGCTCTGATTACCAACTTGTAACGCCCACGATGCGGCTATATCTCCCACGTGTCAAGGCACGACTTAGAGGCATAACCGCATGGTGGTGGTGTCGCAAGAGGGGTAATCTTCACACAATCCCATGTACTGAATAAGAAAGGTATAAAGAGTTGGCTTACAATCTGCACTTCACACAAATAACAAGTTAAACAAACATCATCCAGAATACAATCAAGGTCCGACTACGAAACCAAAATAAAAGAAGACAACCCCAAATGCTAGATCCCCGATTGTCCCAACTGGGCTCCTCTACTGATCATCGGGAAACGAAACATAGTAACGACCCAGATCCCTGTCGAGCTCCAACTTGAGTTCGGTAGCATCACCTGCACTGGTACCATCGGCACCTGCAACTGTTTGGAAGTATCTGTGCGTCACGAGGACTCATCAATCTCACACCCGCGAGATCAAGACTATTTAAGCTTATGGGTAGGATAAGGTAATAAGGTGGAGCTGCAACAAGCGCTAAGCAAATATGGTGGCTAACATACACAAATAAGAGTAAGGTGAGGAGCTATGCAACGGTCGAAAAGCTATAAGTGACCAAGAAGTGATCCTGAAACTACTTACGTTCAAGCATAACACAAGGCCATGTTCACTTCCCGGACTCCGCCGAAAAGAGACCATCACGGCTACTCACGCGGTTGATTCATTTTAATTAAGTCAAGTGTCAAGTTCTCTACAACCGGATATTAACAAATTCCCATCTGCCACATAATCGCGGGCATGGCTCTCGAAAGTTTATACCTTGCAGGGGTGTCCCAACTTAGCCCATCACAAGCTCTCACGGTCAACAAAGGATATTCCTTCTCCCGGAAGACCCGATCAGTCTCGGAATCCCGGTTACAAGACATTTCGACAATGGTAAAACAAGCCAAGCAAAGCCGCTCGAATGTGCCGACAAATCCCGATAGGAGCTGCACATATCTCGTTCTCAGGGCACACCGGATAGGTCAAGCTACGAGTAAAACCAGCCCTCAAGATTCCCCGAGGTGGCCCTGCAAGCTGCCCGGTTCGGACCTACACTAACAGAAGCACTAGCCAGAGGGGGTTAAATAAAGATGACCCTCAGGAGTGCGACTCCCAAGGGAAAAGTAATAGGTGGTGGTGGCAAATGTTAAAACCAAGGTTGGGCCTTGCTGGAGGAGTTTTATTCAAAGCGAACTATCAAGGGGGTCCCATAACCACAACCGCGTTAGGAACGCAAAATCAAGGAACGTAACACTGGTATGACGGAAACTAGGGCGGCAAGAGTGGAACAAAACACCAGGCAAAAGGCCGAGCCTTTCACCCTTTACCAAGTATATGGATGCATTAAATTAAATGATAGATAATATGATATCCCAAACATATCCATGTTCCAACATGGAACAAACTTCAACTTCACCTGCAACTAGCAACGCAATAAGAGGGGCTGAGCAAAAGTGGTAACATAGCCAAACAACTGTTTGCTAGGAAGGTGGGTTAGAGGCTTGACATGGAAATATGGGAGGCACGATATAACAAGTGGTAGGTAGCGCGACATAGCGATAGAGTGAACAACTAGCAGGCAAAGATAGAAGTGATGTCGAGGGTATGGTCATCTTGCCTGCAATGTTCTCAGAGTTGTCGAAAGCTTGATCCTCATTAGCATACTCAACAGGTTCCTCGTTCACGTACTCGTATCCCGGATCTACCCAAAGCAAAAACACAAGCAATGGAACAACAATCAATCATGGTGCAATGCACAAGCAACATGATGCAATACATGGCATGATATGCAAGATATGATATGCAATGCATATGCGTGCTCCAGAAGGGAAAGAATGATCAAGGCATCAACTTGGAAAACGAAGTATGCCGCTGGAAAGATGAGGTGATTTCGGTCGAAATCGATATAAGGATCCCCGGAAACGGATGCATGGTTTGCAAATGGCTAGCAAAACAAGAATGACACAAATCTGCGATTAACAGCATGATAGCACCTAGAATGCAACAAGAAACTAAGCTATTGCACTCAAACATAGCCACAAGGCATACGACAGTGATGTACAAGAGATGCTTGACAAAACATGAACACGGAGCTATGGCTTAATCACACTAGAACATGTTCAAACAAGCATGGAAAAAGTGCAAAGGATATCAGCTTCACAGACTTGGTGAAAATACCAACATGTCAAAAACAACATCAGGAAGCAAAGTTTAAAGCAAGCAAACAACACTCTACAGGAACATATCATGGCAAACAAAGGCACGACATGCTAGTATTAAATACATAGAACAAAACTCCCTTACTGATGATGAGCCAGAATGGAACAAAAAATATGATGGTACCCATGCAAACATAGCAAGTTTTATAAACAGATTCAGACTTAGTGGAATTTCAGGACATGGCAGAAACAGATTCATGATAGCAACTTTGCAAGCTCATGCCACTCACGACAAAGCATTAAATGACAACACAAGCATACCAGCAGTAAGAAGACATGTTCATGAAGCTAAACATGACAAGAGCAAGTTCATAGGATGCATGCATCACTAACAAAACACATGGCAATATTGATTAACATGTTAACAATCTGCCAGGAACAATATTTAGCAAAAGTAGAACATGGTAAAGACATGATACCCTACTCCATAATTGCAACCAGATGCATGAATGGATAGAGAAACACCACATGTTCAAAACATCCTTACTGAACTACCTCAAAATAAGCATGGATCTCATGGTAGATGGCAAGTTTACATGGCATAAAAATAACATCAGGAAAATGACTTGCAAAAAAAAAACAATACAGAGCCTACTTTGCATGCTTCCGCTAGTCACCACATAGATCATAAAAAATACAATACTTGCACCCCTGTAAAAATGGCATGATTTAGTTCAAAACACATGGAGACATCATGCTCATAGGATGCAGGCACACAATGCAACAAAAATGACAAATCATCAAGATCTGTTAACTTCCAGCAGACAACATTTTATAGCACTATTGCAACGATGATAATGGCATAAATATGGATAGTAAAGTGCATGCAAATGCCACTAACATGAAGAGCTTAATGATACAAACATTTCGACATAACATATGCATGATTTGGAGCCACAGTCAACGAGATATGGCATGTCAAAGAGGGCATGAAATTATTGGATCTGGGGACTTAGAGAAAATTTGGACCTTCGAAAAGTCAACGGGGCGAGGTGGATCCGGGACGGAGCGGATCGGGATGGGGCGCCGTGTTTTGATGGGGGTGCTGCTGGATCTCATCCACCCAGCGGTGGATCCGGCTCCGGCGAGCGTTCCAGCGACTCCGGCGAGGGCGCGGAAGCCTGAAAGAACATGCGGTGCCCCATGTTTGGTTTTGGTAATTGATGACAATCTTTATGGACTAATGTTTGCATTGAGTTATATTTGAAGGATTTGTCCATAGGTTTCTCTTGAAGTCCATTTGCTGGTTTCAAGGAGTTTATGAGTTGACCATGATGCTTTTAAGGAATTATTCAAAGATTGGTCATGTGAGTGTTGAGCTTATTGCAAGCATGTCTTGAAGAAGAAGATTGTGTGAACATTCATGTTTACCTTCAAGACATCATCTTAATGGAGAAAGTTGGAAAGATTCAAGGTTGCGGTGTGCAAGTTCAAGTGGAGCATCACGAAGAGATCAAATGCTTGAAGGTTGCCATCCATTGTGGTGACAATGGACTTGTGAAGATGTGCGGAAGAGTTGCTCACTCATAGTGGAGTATGGGGGAGCAATCAACTAGTCTTCATCGAGCCAACACAATCAAGAAAGGTGGTCCAACTTGAGGGAGTCAAGATCGTCATCATCTAGCTCAAGTGGACTATGTGCAAGACAAAGGTTTGCCCTTGATAGGTTTTCTATTTTACCGGTCGCATAGTGGTAGTTGGGAGACCAGGTTATAGGATCGATTGCCGTACTATCAAGGGGGTCTCTCGATGAGTAGCTTGATCGTATCGTTCATAGAGAGCTCAAACTTTTGCATCCTTGCATCATCTTTATTGGTTCTTGTTTGGTTCGCTTTGTGAGTCTTAGAGCTTATGGTCATCTTGATGACAAGCTCGAGTTCATCGAAAACAGAGTTCACATGCATCTTCTATGATGTTTTCGATGTTGGAGGTTTTGCCGGTTCTTCTCGGTTGGAGGTTTCACTCCTCCATTTGTTTTGATGCTTCTCATCGTCTTGTATCCAACAAGCTTGAGTTTGCTCAATTCGGAGCTCTTATGAAGAAGTTATGGCAGTTCTGGTTTTCTCCCTGCGGTAGTACCGCGGTCGGCAGCGGTAGTACCGCTTGTAGCGTCAAGCGGTAGTACCGCTCCAGTACCGCTCTACTACCACCTCGATTTTGGGTCCTGCTCTTTTCGTGTCGGGTTTAGCAGTAGTTGCACGGCAGTAAGGCACGGTAGTTCCGCCTACCGCCTATAAGCGGTAGTACCGCTCCGGTCGGGCGGTAGTACCGCTACTGCATTACTGCCGCCGTACTCTGCTCTGCCCTGCTTCTTTTGGTCCCGTGTTATGCTCCTCCAGCGGTAGTACTACTGGGGTGAGCGGTAGTACCACTTATAAGCGGTACTACCGCCCCAAGGTTCATGTTTTGTTGCTCCATTTCCCTGCTTCTTCCGCCCGAGCAGTAGTACCGCTCGTGTGCGGGCTGAGCACATAACGGTTGGATTTTTCCCCTCCTATAAAAGGGGGTCTTCTTCCCCAATGAACCTTATCCTTTGAGCTCGTGTTCTCCCCCCATTGTTGACCTCTTCGAGCTTGCTAACTCTCAATCCCTCCATGGATTCTTGCTAGTTTTTGAGGGAAAAGAGTGAGGAGATCTAGATCCACATTTCCACCAATCACTTTCTCCTCTATGTGAGGGGAACCCCTTGGATCTAGATCTTGGAGTTCTTAGTGTCCTCTTTCTTGTTCTTCCTCTCATTTTCCTCCCTAGCATTAGTTGCTTCGGTGGGATTTGAGAGAGAAGGACTTGGGCACTCCATGTGCCCTTGCCATTGCATTTGGTGCGTCGGTTTGAGTTCTCCATGGTGATATGTGGAAGTGAAGTTTGAGAAGCTTATTACTCTTGGGTGTTTGGGGACCCTAGAGCTTGTTCCTCTTGGGTGCCTTGGTGCCCTAGACGGTTGGTGGTGTTCGGAGCTCAATCATTGTGGTGCAAAGCTCCGGGCAAGCGTCAGGGTCTCCAATTAGGTTGTGGAGATCGCCCCGAGCAATTTGACGGGTACCGATGACCGCCCCCAAAGGTTGCCAAAGTGTACGGGTTCGGTGACCGCCCCCAAGGGTTGCCATTTGTACTGGTTCGGTGACCGCCCTCAAGGGTCCCTTAGTGGAATCACAACATCTCGCATTGTGCGAGGGCGTGAGGAGATTACGATGGCCCTACTGGCTTCTTGGGGAGCATTGTGCCTCCACACCGCTCCAAACGGAGATTAGCATCCGCAAGGGTGTGAGCTTCGGAATACATCGTCGTCTCCGCGTGCCTCGGTTATCTCTTACCCGAGCTCTTTACTTATGCACTTTACTTGTGATAGCCATATTGTTTCTTGTCATATATCTTGCTATCACCTAGTAGTTTATCTTGCTTAGCATAAGTTGTTGGTGCACATAGGTGAGCCTAGTTGTTGTAGGTTTTGTGCTTGACAAATTAACCGCTAGGTTTATTCCGCATTTGTTCAAGCCTAAATCATAATTATTTTAAAGCGCCAATTCACCCCCTAGGCGACATCCACGATCTTTCAAAGCCGAGGTGGCCTTGGGAACGAGCGGATCCGGCGGCACCTTGCCGGATCCAGGTGAGGGCATGGTGCGGGGAGGCGCGGTTCGCCGGCGGCCAAAGGAGGTGGCCGGAGCAGGTGCCTCGGGCGCACGCGGGTCGGCGCTTCTCCTGGTGGCGGGCAACGGCAGCACGGGAACTCGGGGTAGGCCGGCGCGAGGGAGGAAGGGGGCGAGGTTGGACCGAGGCGGCGGGGCTCCAGCGCGGAGGCGAGGCTGGACCGAGGCGGCGGGGCTCCAACGCGGAGGCGGCGGCGCGACAAAGGACAGCGGAGAGGCTAGCGGACAGGAGGCGAGGCGAGCTGAGGCGGGCACAGCGGTGACGGTCGCCGGCAGGGCGGCGGCGATGGGCGACGGGTTGCGGGAGCCGCGCGGTGGAGGCGCAGGCTCGGTCAGGCGGCGGCTCGGCGCGGCCCGGGGCGGGCCGACCGTGGGCCTCACAGGCCGCGGCGGCAGAGGGCGGCACAGGGATAGGTGGCGCGCGGTGATTGGGCGTGGGGCGGTGCCGGACATGTCTGGGCACGGGATGTACATGTCCGGCGGCGCGAGGATGAAGATAGCTAGGGTTTCGTCCACGGAAAATATGGAGGGGGAGGTATTTATATAGGTATAGGGAGCTAGGAGAGTCCAAATGAGGTGCGATTTTCGCCCACACGATCGTGATCCAACGACAGAGAGCATGGAGGGGGTTTAGATGGGTTAGTGGGCTACTTTGGAGGGGTGTTGGGCTGCAACACAAGAGAGGTTTTGCGGTTACCCGGTTAACCGTTCGGGCATCAAACGACCTCCAAATGGAACGAAATTTAACAGGCGGTCTACCAGTTGTGTACCAAGGACGCTCGACAAATCTTGACCCATTCCGAGAAAATTTTCTCCCGCTCATGAAACAAGGTTAGAGGGGTGCAACCGGTGCATGAGAGAGTGTCGGATTGCAAAACGGACAACAGGGAAAATGCTCGGATGCATGCGACAAACACGAATGCAAATGCGATGCACATGATGACATGATATGAAATGCATGACATGGACAAAATGCAAAACGAAGACAAAACCCAACCACGAAGGGAATATCATATCGCGTCTTCGGAAATGTCAAGAGTTAGAGATACAAATATGGAAAGTTACATCCGGGGTGTTACTTATTTCTTCTTCGAATCTTTGGTTTAGTTAGGCCGACTAGATCGATTTTTCTTGCCATGGGAAGAGGTGCTTTGTGATTGGTTCAATCTTACGGTGCTTGATCCCAGTGACAGAAGGGGAAACAACATGTATGTATCGTTGCCATTAAGGATAACAAGATGGGGTCTATTTCTACATAAATAGATCTTGTCTACATCATGTCATCGTTCTTGTTGAATTACTCCGTTTCTCCATGAACTTAATACACTAGATGCATGCTTGTATGTATCGTTGCCATTAAGGATACCAAGATGGGGTATATTTCTACATAAATAGATCTTGTCTACATCATGTCATCGTTCTTGTTGCATTACTCCATTTCTCCATGAACTTAATACACTAGATGCATGCTAGATAGTGGTTGATGTGTGGAGTAATAATAGTAGATGCAGGCAGGTGTTGGTCTATTAATCTTGGACGTGATGCCTATACAATGATCATTGCCTAGATATCGTCATAATTATTTGTAGTTCTATCAATTTCCCAACAGTAATTTGTTTACCCACTGTATGCTATTTTTCTCGAGAGAAGCCACTAGTGAAATCTACGGGCCCGGGGTCTTTGCTTTATCATATTTGCCTTCGAGATCTATTTTATTCGCTTTTATTTTCACATCTATATTTCCAAAAACCCAAAAATACCTTGCTGCACTTTATTTTATTTTGCATTTATTCGAGATCTATTTATCCAATCTATCATATTTTTATCTCGTCAACTCGGCAATTTCTGGCACCGTTACCCGAAAGGGATTGACAACCCCTTTAACACATCGGGTTGCAAGTATTTGTTCTTTGTGTGGAGGTACTATTTGCGTAGTGTTGCATGATACTTCTACTGGTTTGATAACCTTGGTCTCATCACTGAGGGAAATACCTACCATCATTGTGTTGCATCATCCCTTCCTCTTTGGGGAAATACCGACATAGTTCAAGCCGCAATCAATATACATTCCCGCAGGTACCTAGTGTCGTGGAATTGTCACGACAGATGTCCTAGCAGAAGGACTTAGTCGTGGAGCCATCATAGCTAGGTTAGCTTATAGGGGTTAAACGAGACAAAGGACACAGAGAGTTTATACTGGTTTGGCCCCTTGGGTGAAGGTAAAGGCCTACTCCAGTTTGGGATTGTATTGCTAGGGTTTCGATTACTAGGGAGCGAATACGCTTGACCCAGTTCTCAATCTCTTGTTTTTTTGCCCTAAACCACCACCAGGTCGTCCCTTTATATACACAGGTTGACACCTTGGCGGCTCCCGGAGTCCTGGCCGGCTCATAGACAACATGTCCGGCTCGGTGATTAACTATGCATTCCTTACAACACAAGTCATACATACATGGTGGTTCATCCTCCCAGGCCTTAAGTCTCCTCTGGGTCTTGGGCCGTTAATGGGCTCCTATGATCCGCTATCTTTATTGGTAAACCGCCAGTGGTATGACCTGGCCCCTCCTTGGCGGTTCATACTCAATAGTTATATCCCCAACATTAGGCCCTAGGTTGATTTGAACTTGTTCACATCAATCTTCAATATCTGACTTGTCCCAAACTTGCATCACTTGTCTGATAAACCTTACTGTAAACCATCGTGATGTCAGCTCATAGTATTTTCTTAAACCGCCATGACGTCATTTCACATTAATATTGCACGTAGCACAAAACATCTTAATTGATACTTATCTTGACGAGCCTCCCGAAAACCGTGGCGTCCACATAGCCATATGATGATTTTGGCCTCCTCGATTCCCGTGCATGCCTTGTATCCACCCCCTTATAAATAGGGGTAGGGGGTCCTTATCATTTTTACCCCTCCTTCGTCTTCCTCTCGCGTCTCTTCTGCCGCTCGGGCTTCACCGCCGCGACCTTCGACTGCTGCACCGACCCAGGCCGCTGCATCTACCTGGTTGGATCAAAAACTTCAGCGCGCCACTGCTGCTCCTCATCTTTTATAAGTGCACCTTTCCTTCTATCTCAGATCTGCGTTTAGGGTTTGGTAGTTCATCGGCGTTCTTGCCGTTCTTTGCTATTTTCTTTACCTCTAGTGGCTTTAAATCTGGATATGCTACAAACCTTGTGCGGAAGTAGTTTTAGCACTTGCTTTTATCATTAGACTAACATCTCTTCACAGAAGATCTCATCAGAGCACCCATACTTTTCCACTGCCGCCATTTTAGGCTAGAATTTTACTGCTTTTCTGAACTGCCATAGATCCAAAAATATAGCTTGAACTTGTGAAATTTGTTTGTCCACCACTTTAGCAAATTTTTCTTTTGACCAATCGAAGCACTAACACCGTCATGGAGGCTTATGACATAAACCGTAACCCACTATATATCATTAGGCCCCGTTTAAGCCGCCATCATTTACCTTATAGTCAATAACTTCTGTAATGTCCTTCTGGTTTTAACAATTGCATACTTTGAGCTGTATCTCCATAACCATTAGCCTTGTACATCGAATTGAACAATAATTTGTAAGTCACCAGATATCCATCGGTTTAATAACATCTTGAACCGCCTTGTGTAGGCTGTGCATCCAACCATGACTAAGACCGTCACATCATGTGATTGGATCCCATCTATTGTTACCGAGCCAATGCTCCAGGAATACGTCAAAATTGACTTCTTACCAGCAAAAAACATCATTCAGTGGCGTATTCCAAAACCAAACGATGTCATCCTCAACCACAGGATGGTGAAGTGATTGTCTTTACAAATCACATGAACCGGGGCTTCTCATGCCCGGCTCAAAATTCTTTCGTGACGTTCTGCACTTTTTTCAACTTCATCATCAAGACATTGGACCCAATTCCGTGTCAAATATCTGCAATTTCCAAGTCTTTTGTGAAGTATATCTTCAAGAGGAACCAAGTGCTGAACTCTTTAGAGAGTATTTTTACTTGAACCGCCAAAATGAATTCACTGATGGGACTAGTCAGGAGCTCGGAGGGATCTCAATTCAATGACGTAGAGACGCCAATTTTCCTTATGCCAAACTTCCAAGCCATCCCAAGGATGGGAATAAAACCTGGTTCTACAGCAAGGATACATCTCCTGCTGATGAGAACCCCATGCCCGGCTTTCGTGACCAACGGCTCAACCCGAAACATCCTCTCCCTGATCGGCTTACCATTGCTGAACGGGCCAAACTTGCGCCTATCTTCTCAAAGGTTAGAGCTATATTGGGCAATGGATTGACCGGGGTTGATTTAGTTCGATGCTGGGTAGCATGGAGGATCATACCCTTAAGCCGCCGGTCCGGCTTAATGTGTACATATACTGGTGACACCAAAGATCCACTGTGCTATAGTTTTACTGTTGGGGAATGTAGTATTTCAAAATTTTGCCTACGATCACGCAAGATCTATCTATGAGAAGTATAGCAACGAGTGGGGAGAGTGTGTCCATGTAACCTCGTAGACGGAAAGCGGAAGCGTTAAGTAACGCGGTTGATGTAGTCAAACGTCTTCGCGATCCAACCGATCAAGTACCGAACGCATGACACCTCCGTGATCTGCACACGTTCAGCCCGGTGACGTCCCTTGAACTCTAGATCCAGCTAAGGCCGAAGGAGAGTTTCATCAGCACGACAGCGTGGTGACGGTGATGATGAAGTTACCGACGCAGGGCTTCACCTAAGCACTACGACAATATGAACGAGGTGGAAATCTATGGAGGGGGGCACCGCACACGGCTAAGAGATCAACTTGTGTGTCTATGGAGTGCCCCCTCCCCTGTATATAAAGGAGTGGAGGAGGGGACCGACTAGCCTCATAGGGCGCGCCCCAAGGGGGGGAATCCTACTCCTACTAGGAGTAGGCACTGGTGCGCGTTGGTCCTAAACAAACGGTTTTTAACCTCTTTTCGCGACGGCGTTTGGAACCGTTGCCAAGTGTTTGTGTGCGATAGGGTGTCCTTCGCACATGACCCAGAAATCGTCGGGGATAGGCCCTCCTGGGTCCCAGGCTGGGGCCGTGTGCGATCGGGCGAGGCATCGAAACCCAATCATTTCCGTAGGTATGTACATCCCACACGGTAATGCAAGAAAATCATTTCCGTAGGTATGTACATCCCACACGGTGAATCCTAGAAAAACATTTCCGTTCGTATGTATATCACACACAGTCAATCCAAGGAATACGTTTCCGTTCTTATGTACATCCCACACATTCAATCCAAGGAACAAGTTTCCGTTCAGACGTACATCCCACACAGTTTTATGTGTAGGCTCATGTGTGAAAGGTATAACTATCACACACGGTTTGCCATGGTTAACTGTTTGCTTTTATCAACAATATCACACACGATTTGATGAAGAAAACTGCGTGGCATTGAGCTATCCATCGCAAGCGCTTTTTCTGCTAGAACCGTTTGCAAAGGTCCATGACACATTTAGCAGGTTTATTAGTTTACAATTAATAATTCCAGTATTACACAAATTCACATTTCACATCGAACAACTATTTGCCAATTTCATATCAGGCACATAAATATATTATAACATCACAATACGGTAGCTACATGAAAATAGCACAGTACAACATATAGCTAGTTCAACTTCATAAGAACAATATATTCATTTCCCTAATCGAGATCATCCAGGCTCGTCTTATCCACATCTGCTTTTAGTTCAGTAAGAACCATTTTTGCACGGGCCAACTGGGAAAGTGCCTCCTCCTTCGCCAACACCATCTTAGCAAAGTATGATTTAAAAAATCTGAGCTCATTCTCCACCTTCAACTTTTTATCCCGCATCTTGAAATATGCTTCAGCGTTGACAACACTTTCTCTAAGACTACGTGTGTTCTCTTCCTCATACATGCTCCAGAGCTTCGCTAGGCACATCTTCAAAGACTGTGGCCACTCTTGATCAACCCACTCCAAGTAAGAAAACTTCCATTCATCCTATAATATTTAAAACTAGATCAGTAACAATTGTAGGGGGAATGGGTTTATAGCAACATAGAAAATCACCAATTCTTATTTTAAAAAACTGAAGAAACATGTTAATTATGATGTATCTTCTCAAAAAGATCAATGTGCAAATAAAATAATTGGTACTAAGAAAACAACCAAATTCTGGAACATCAGAAGCTATAATTGACTACAACGATGCTACAAGTTCTTACTCATGTACAATAAATAACAAATTGAACATTTTATGAGGAAGGTAAATATAATTGCAACAGCATAGCGATAGTGTTTGGATGATAACAAATTGATACTAACAGGTGTGTACATGCACAAATTTAGTAACATAGAACTAATAGCACTAAGGCCGTCCACTATGTATGCCAAAACTGGGGTAAATACAACTGTTGCTACATCTCGCACCGGTGCCCTGCACTGGCGAGCTGATGCAACGGGAAAAATCAGGGACCCGGACTCCGGAGTACGTAGTTGCTCCGATACCCAGTTGCCATAAAGATTTAGTATTTTACTACTTTGATGCTCGGATTTGTGGACCAAAGTTGGCTGCACAAACTGCTGAAGCAGTGCCAAATAATTTTCTAATGGCACCGCTGATGAGATGACAACAATTTAATATACTAGGTACAAACTGTGACACTTCCTTAGGATGCGTTTGGTTGAAGGTGTTGTATGAATGGGTGGGGACCGTGACAGTGTCTGAATCACATCTAACAAATGATTTGTAACAAGGAAAGAGGGTCTAACATTCTCTGCACATGCCAGAAACTTCCTCCCACTATCCACAGAATCAAACACAACTAGCTTCATGCATGGAGATTGATGGTTACAACGAGCAGATAGATCTTCAGCCACCCCGCTCCATTCGTTGCCACTGATGGTCTTAGGGAGCTACAAGAGGAAGAAATGACTCAAATCGACCGCCGGGTAAAAATCCTTCATTCCAAGTCATAGCCCGAGAGAGAGAGATGAGAGGCATACCCGGGTGGTGAAGGAGTAGTCGCCGGAGGAGGAACTGCTGGACATGTCTTTGAAGAAGACCATGGCGACCCCGACGGTAGGATGCAAGACGGCGAGAGCGAGGAAGCAGCTATAGCTTAGGAAGGAAGGAAGGAAGGAAGGAGGAAATAGGGGAAATGTGACTTGTGGTCAGGGAGAAAAGAGGGTGGGAAAGGGGGGCGGGGGTAGATATTTTGGTGGTAGGCCAAAATTTTGGAAATGTGGGGGGAAACTTTGCGTGACGTGTCGCCGGACCATTCACTTTGAACGATTGAGTGCATCGCAAATGATTCTTCTGCTTTATGTGCATGTGATGAGTTTGATAATTCTAATTTTGGTGGAAATTTCCCTGAGTACGTCATTGCATAATTTAACATCGCTTGCTAATTTGGGCACACAAAAGAGCGTACAGCAGACAGACCACACTTACTGAATCAAGCAATTTTAGTAATTAAATAGAGCCAGTTGACATAAACATTGCTCTAACAAAAGACCAGCATTAAAAACAATGCCTATGTACGCATATTTTTAACAAATCCGCCGCCATGCCGGCCCCTGCATCGCCGGTGTGAGATGAGACGTCGATGACTTGTCCTGGAGACATGCTGCCATTGGTAGACTCCGTGTCCCCCTGCTGAAGTCAACCACGTCCTCGTCCTTGTCCTCGTCCTCGGCGCCGCCCTCAAAGTTGTAGTACTCGCAGTAGTGGCTACGCTAGAGCTCGCGTTGATACTCCACCACCGATTCCTCGATGAACAGACTCTTCTATACCTCGACCTCGGCCACGTGAAACTCCTCCTCCCGGCGCTCCTCGATCTCTGCCGCCTCCTGCATCTCTAGCTCCCGCTCGGCGACCTCATGAGGAAGAAGGTGCTCCATGGCCACCACCACCTTTTCAGACGTGGGTTGCATGCTGGAGTCCGAGGTGGCCTGGAATATCTTGTTGTGTGCATCCTCGATCTTGGCGTGGATGACCTCGACCCGGGCTAGGGCGAAATCAGCGGCACGGATGGTAGCTCAAGCGCTCTCGGCATTTGCAATCGCCGTCGCAGCAGCAGCTGCAGCCGTCTCGGCTGCTGCAGCTGTCCTCTCGTCAGAAGCAACCACGCTCAATGCGGATGCGGCAACACTCTCGGCGTAGGCGGCCGTGCTCGAGGGGGACACGGCCATCGTACGGGCTTTCACGAAGCGTTTCCATGGCATCATCTTTGCAAGAATGGGGTGCGGGAATGGGGGTCGGGATTAATGGATTCGGAGGTTGCCGACACTTGAGCAGACGAGCCGGCGAAGCTTAAAGACGGAGACTTAAATAGACCCAGATATTTTCATCGCAAACAGTTCCTCGAAAACAATTGTGTGTGATGTTGTAGATATTTTTTATTAGCTATGAAAGACGAATTTGGAGTACAGTGGCAACAGATGGTGTTTTAAATGTACGAGAAATTTTGTAGTACTAATACAACTGTCATGTCAAATTTTGGAAAAATTCAGGGGTCATTTGACCTTTTAAGACATTCAAGTGACTTTCTAGTCATTTAATGACCGTAATTGAAATTGGAACTACATGTACATGCAACAGCTAACCATAACAGTTTGAAAACTCATATATTGTATACTTGTGTGCGATTTAATTCCATGTGCAGTAAATTGGAAGGAATTTTCAAACATATTCGTATCAAGTCTATGACACAATTAAGCATGGAGTGACATGGTATTTTAATTCCAAAAAATTAAAAAACAATATTAGAAACACATGAAACCTTGGTTGATGTAGTTTCATGCCACCAAGATGATGTGGAAAAAAATTGGGCATGTTTGACGAATGTTTGGACACACACCCTTCACAAACCGGAGCAACTCACTAGAAGGCTCGTGGTTCCGAGAGGGAACAATGCATGTTGTATGACGAACGGGAGATAGCTTCCTCTTATGGCCTTCAATTTTTTTCTATGTTTAACGTCCACTACAACCACTGTAATGTGAAATTTTGGAAAATTCTAGGGGTCATTTGACATTTTAAAGACATTTAAGTGATTTTCTAGCCATTTAATTCAAATTTGAACTACATCTACATGCAACGCCTAACCATAACGGTTTGACAAATCATAACTGTGTACTTGTGTGCGAGTTAATTCCATGTGCGGTAAATTAGAAGGAATTTTTAAACATATTTGTCTCTCGACATGGACACATGCATATGTATGCATGGAGTGACATGGTATTTTAATTCCAAAATAATCAAAAAATATCAGAAACACATTAAACCTTGGTTGATGTAATGTCATGCCTCCAAGATGATGTGGTAAAAAATTGGCATGTTTGACGAAAGTTTGGACACACACCCCTCACAAACCGGATCAACTCACTAGAAAGCTCGTGGTTCCGAGAGGGAACAATGCATGTTTGATGACGAACGGGAGATAACTTCCTCTGACGGCCTTCAATTTTTTTCTACGTCTAACATGCACTACTACAACTGTAATGTGAAATTTTTGAAAATTCTAGGAGTCATTTGACCTTTTCAATAAATTAAGTGATTTTCTAGCCATTTAATGACCATAATTCAAATTTGAACTTCATCCACATGCAACGCCTGACCAAAACGGTTTGAAAAATCATATATGTATACTTGTGTGCAAGTTAATTCCATGTGCAGTAAATTAGAAGGAATTTTTAAACATATTGGTCTCACGACATGGACACATGCATACGTATGCATGGAGTGACATGGAATTTTAATTCCAAAAAAATTAAAAATGATCAGAAAAACATGAAACCTTGGTTGATTTAATGTCATGCCACCAAAATGATTTGGTAAAAAATTGGCCTGTTTGATGAAAGTTTGGACACACACCCCTCACAAACCGGAGCAACTCACTAGAAGGTTCATGGTTTCGAGAGGGAACAATGCATGTTCGATGACAAACGGGAGATAGCTTCCTCTTCCGGTCTTCAATTTTTTTTACAACTAACATGCACTAATACAACTGTCATGTGAATTTTTTAATTTTTTTGACCTTTTAAAGACATTTAAGTGATTTTCTAACCATTTAATGACCGTAATTCAAATTTGAACTACATCTACATGCAACGCCTAACCATAACGGTTTGAAAAATCATATTTTTGTGTACTTGTGTGCGAGTTAAAAAATCATCAGACGATGTAAATATCTTGTGTTCAAAAAAGAAAATGTAGAGATCTGGCAAGACAACCGGCCCCCACACGATTGGCAGTCTATCTCGCGGCTCAAGGTTTGGTAGGTGAATGGCGGGGATCATTAATCAGACACGGTTCTGCATTGGAAACCATCAGCTATTATGTTCACACACGGATTTTGGCCATTATGTTCACACACGGATTTTGCTGGGGGAATCATGTGTAATTCAAACTACAGTACTCATAAATTCCGGCGACCAGTGTGTGTACTGTCCCCGTCGATCTATATTCTGGCCACCAATAAATACTACCTTGCTCCCCTCGCTCGCCCTCTCTCTCTCTCTCTCTCTCTCTCTCTCTCTCAGATCTCTGCCATGGCGCCGCCGGTCTGCCCACACGCCGACGAGGATTCGCCGCCCCCAAGGACGCTCACTCGATTAGCAACGATGAGGACCCCTACACGCCGTCTGACGAGGTTGCGCCGGACCCCCCAACTTTGGATTAATTTTGGGGCAAGTACAATCTTTGTCTGTGGAAGTCGCTGCCGCCGGTTGAGAAAGCCAGGCAAGTGGTGTTCAAGAAGGAGATGGCAGAGGAGGAAGCCAGGTACCAGGCGGCATGTGAAGCCCGTGATGCCGCCTGGAAAAAGGAGGCGGCGACGCTTTGGGGCCCGGCGCGTCATCGTTCTGAGGACGTGTATGAAGACGGGTACTTCGCGAGGAAGGTCATAGGCGTTGGGTGCCTCGTCGCTGCGTGAAGGTAGGCATAAGCTCCAGCGTGCCACCGACGAGGAGCTCCGGTGGGCGCCCAATGAAATGGCAAAATCGGCCACGCGCGTCCGCCAGCAAGAGGCAGATCGGTACGTCAAGCACTGCGAGGCGGAGGAGGCGGAGTATTGCCTCCGCACTGGGAGGACGCCGCGCACCAGGGAGCTGCTGGCGAGGGGCTACCGAAATACTGGCACCAGGAGGGATTATTAGTTTTAGTATTGTTCATTTTCAATTTTATGCATTGTACCTAGTAGTTAAGTATCATCACGTATATGTGATGATATTATATATATATATATATATATATATATATATATATATACTGTGATGAACTAATGAACATTTTATATATATATTATGATTTCCATTTTGTATCTGTTTTTGTATACTAATTTGAATCTAGCTGTTATCATCCACATATACAGAATGGAAAGCGTATATACACACATTGAAACCGAACATATGAGAATGGAAAACAGACTACACACATTGAAACAGAGTAATAAACAAAGCAATACTATGATTGCTGTGAATACATAGCTATCCACGTCAAAACGACCTTCCAAAATAAAACACGTCCATGAGACCATGACTAGCAGCCCTTGCCTACGGTAGCTCTTGGCTCTGCCTGAACTCGTGCAGGCGTTCGTCCAAGAGGTCCACATGCTCGCGGTACATATGGAGCGCGATCTCGAGCTCCAAGTTGGCTATTTCATCGAAGATCACCAGCTCGAGGATGCGACGTCCATGTTCCTCTACTGCGCCCAGGTGGACACCTGGGCCAAGGAGGCAGTTGAGCCTATGGACGAGCACGTTGGCATCCAACGGGCCGCGGACAAGGCGAATGGCGGCACCCATGCGAACGGCGCGACGGGCGTCCGATGCAAGTACGACGTGGCTGGCCTCTAGTGCAAGTACGACGCTAAGGGTCTCTGCCCACTCCTGGCGAGGAATGGGGGTACTGACCGGACGTGTACCCAACTGCGACGCTGTGTCGATGATATATCTCCAACGTATCTATAATTTTTGATTGTTCCATGCTATTATGTTATCAACCTTGGATGTATTATATGCATTTATATGCTATTTTATATGATTTTTGGGACTAACCTATTAAACTAGAGCCCAGTGCTAGTTTCTGTTTTTTCCTTGTTTTTGAGTTTCGCAGAAAAGGGAAACCAAATGGAGTCCAATTGACCCGAACTTCACAGAACTTATTTTTGGACCATAAGAAGGACATGGAGTAAAATAGTTGGGCCAGAAGAGTCCCGGGCTGCTGACGAGGGTGGGGGGCGTGCCCACCCCCCTGGGCGCGCCTCCCTACCTCATGGACAGCTCGGAGACCCCCCCCCCCTGACTTGTTCTCGACGCCAAAACCTCTTATATATACTGAAATCTCCAGAACATAACCTAGATCGGGAGTTCCGCCGCCGCAAGCCTCCGTAGCCACTGAAAACCAATCTAGACATGTTCTGGCACCCTGCCGGAGGGGGGAATCCCTCTCCGGTGGTCATCTTCATCATCCCGGCGCTCTCCATGACGAGGAGGGAGTAGTTCACCCTTGAGGCTGAGGGTATGTACTAGTAGCTATGTGTTTGATCTCTCTCTCTCTCTCTCTCTCTCTCTCTCTCTCTCTCTCTCGTGTTCTTGATTCAGCACGATCTTGATGTATCGCGAGCTTTGCTATTATAGTTGGATCTTATGATGTTTCTCCCCCTCTATCTCCTTGTGATGAATTGAGTTTTCCCTTTGAATTTATCTTATCGGATTGAGTCTTTAAGGATTTGAGAACACTTGATGTATGTCTTGCATGTCCTTATCTGTGGTGACAATGGGATATTCACGTGATCCACTTGATGTATGTTTTGGTGATCAACTTGCGAGTTCCGTGACCTCGTGAACTTATGCATATGGGTTGGCACACATTTTCGTCTTGACTCTCCGGTAGAAACTTTGGGGAACTCTTTGAAGTTCTTTGTGTTGGTTGAATAGATCAATCTGAGATTGTGTGATGCATATCGTATAATCATACCCACGGATACTTGAGGTGACATTGGAGTATCTATGTGACATTAGGGTTTTGGTTGATTTGTGTCTTAAGGTGTTATTCTAGTACGAACTCTAGGATCGATCAAACGGAAAGAATAGCTTCGTGTTAGTTTACTACGGACTCTTTAAGATCAATCAGAAAGGATAACATTGAGGTGGTTTCGTACCCTATCATAATCTCTTCGTTTGTTCTCCGCTATTAGTGACTTTGGAGTGACTCTTTATTGCACGTTGAGGGATAGTTATATGATCCATTTATGTTATTATTGTTGAGAGGACTTGCACTAGTGAAAGTATGAACCCTAGGCCTTGTTTCAACGCATTGCAATACCATTTTCACTCACTTTTATCATTAGTTACCTTGCTGTTTTTATATTTTCAGATTACAAAATGCTATATCTATCATCCATATTGCACTTATATCACCATCTCTTCGCCGAACTAGTGCACCTATACAATTTACCATTGTATTGGGTGTGTTGGAGACACAAGAGACTCTTTGTTATTTGGTTGTAGGTTTGTTTGAGAGAGACCATCTTCATCCTACACATCCCATAGATTGATAAACATTAGGTCATCCACTTGAGGGAAATTTGCTACTGTCCTACAAACCTCCGCACTTGGAGGCCCAACAACGTCTACAAGAAGAAGGTTGTGTAGTAGACATCAAGCTATTTTCTGGCGCCGTTGCCGGGGAGGTGAGTGCTTGAAGTTATATCTTTAGATCCTTCAATCGAATCTTTTAGTTTCTTGTTTTATCACTAGTTTAGTCTATAAAATAAAACTACAAAAATATGGAATTAAGGTTGCCTCATATGCTTCATCTTTTTAATTTCTTTCGTGAATATAAGGATTCCGATAATTGTGCCAAAGTGTTAGAAGAAGAATGTATTAAAATATTTGGCACTTAATTTTTGGATGATGAGAATGATTGGAATGTTGTTAGTATGAATTCTTTGAATATCCATGATGATAATGATATGCAAAGCCACAAGCTTGGGGATGCTATGTTTGATGAAGATGATATTTTTTGTCCCCCAAGTTTTGATGAGCAAATTTATTTTGATGATAGCATGCCTCCTATTTATGATGATTATATTGATGAAAGTGGGTTTGGAAGGGTGTAAACTTTAGGAAGTAATTATCCCACTATTTTGGAGGGTGTTGAATCTTATTGTGATAATTATGAAAGTGGGTTTGGAGAGGTCATGACTTTAGTTAATGTTAATCCCACTATTTTGGAAGAGTGTCAACTTTGCACACATGTAGATCATGTTAAGAATATGCTTTGTGATAGCTATATTGTTAAATTTGTTTATGATACTACATGTAATTATTATGAGGGAGGAACATATGCTTGTAGGAATTGCAATAATATCAAGTTTCCTCTCTATGTGTTGAAAATCTTGAAGTTATCCTTGTTTTACCTTCCTATGCAAGTTGATTCTTGTTCCCATAAGTTGTTTGCTCACAAAATCCCTATGCATAGGAAGTGGGTTAGACATAATGTGCTAGTCATATTATTCATTATGCTCTCTTTATGTTTCAATTCTTATCTTTTATGAGAGCATCATTAAAATCATCATGCCTAGCTAGGGGCGTTAAACGATAGCGCTTGTTGGGAGGCAAGCCAATTTTATTTCTGTTCTTTACTTTTTGTTCCTGTTTAGTAATAAGTAATTCATCTAGCCTCTGTTTATATGTGGTTTTATGTTTTAATTAGTGTTTGTGCCAAGTAGAACCTTTGGGAAGACTTGGGTGAAGTCTTTACGATCTTGCTGTAAAAAACAGAAACTTTTGCGCTCACGAGATTAGCTGCCATTTTTACTGGAGAGTGCGATTAGGTTGATTATTTTTGCAGATGATTAATAGACAAATTCCTCAGGTCTGCCAATTTATTTCAGAATTTTTGGATATTTATAAGTATACGTTTGATACAGATTACTACAGACTGTTCTGTTTTTGACAGATTCTGTTTTCATTGTGTTGTTTGCTTATTTTGATGAATCTATGAGTAGTATCGGAGGGTATGAACCATAGAGAAGTTGGAATACAGTAGACTTTACAGCAATATGAATTTAGAATGAGTTCACAGCAGTACCTCAGTGGTGATTTATTTTCTTATAGTAACGAAGATTACGAGTTTTCTGTTAAGTTTTGTGTTGTGAAGTTTTCAAGTTTTGGGTAAAGATTCGATGGACCATGGAATAAGGAGTGGAAAGAGCCTAAGCTTGGGGATGCCCAAGGCACCCCAAGGTAATATTCAAGGACAATCAAGAGCCTAATCTTGGGGATGCCCCGGTTGGCATGCCCTCTTTCGTCTTCATCTATCGGTAACTTTACTTGGAGCTATATTTTTATTCACCACATGATATGTGTTTTGCTTGGAGCGTCATTTTATTTTATTTTGTTTTGCTTGATGTTTGAATAAAATACCAAGATCTGAAATTCTTAAATGTTAGAGAGTCCTCAGATAGTTGCATAATTATTCGACTACTCATTGATCTTCACTTATATCTTTTGGAGTAGTTTGTCATTTGCTCTAGTGCTTCACTTATATCTTTTTAGAGCACGGTGGTGGTTTTATTTTTAAGAAATAGATGAACTCTCATGCTTCACTTATATTATTTTGAGAGTCTTTTAGAACAGCATGGTAATTTGCTTTGGTTATGAAATTAGTCCTAATATGATAGGCATCCAAGATGGGTATAATAAAAACTTTCATATAAAGTGCATTGAATACTATCAGAAGTTTGATACTTGATGATTGTTTTGAGATATGAAGATGGTTATATTAGAGTCATGCTAGTTGAGTAGTTGTGAATTTCATAGATACTTGTGCTAAAGTTTGTGATTCCCGTAGCATGCACATATCGTGAACCGTTATGTGATGAAGTCGGAGCATGATTTATTTATTGATTGTTGTCGGATTTCGGGTTCCGGCAGACCCTTGAGGTTCGAACACTGGCGTGCGCGCAGAGATCTCTCCCCTATCGATCTACGCCCAATCTCCTCACGTGATCTAAGCTGGAAACAACGAACAACACAAGGGACACGAGGTTTATACTGTTTCGGGCCACCGTTGTGGTGTAATACCCTACTCCAGTGTGTGGTGTGGTGGATTGCCTCAGGGGCTGCTGATGAACAGTACAAGGGAAGAACAACCTCGCGAGAGGTGTTCTTGAGCTGGTGCGATGAACTGCTAGGGTGAGTTCAGTCGCCTCTCTCTCTCTATCTCTGCTAGGGTTCTACCAGATTTCTAGATGTCCCTCTACTCTATGTGTCTAGTTCTACTTATAGAGGCCCTGGGCCTCTCCCCAGATAATGAGCGGGAAGTGTGCCAACAATTGGCCATTTTGAAGGGGAACATCTAGTACAAGTTATCCTGACCAAAGGTGGTCTTCGGCTGCCAAAAGTACTGGTGATGACGCTGTCTTGGGATCCACGGTGACCTCCGCCCTGCCGCTCTGCTGGTCTTGGTCTCGTTGCACCGGAATGGTAACCTTTGCCCGGTGCCTTGGCCTGTGCTTGCCCCCTTTGCACCAAAGGGGAAACAAGGACACTGCGCAGGCCGGCGCCCGCCTGGTCTCGATCGTCATGGCTTGCGTCACGTGTTCCTCGCGAGGTAGCCCTGCCTTGATCTCTCCGCCTCCTCGCGAGCCTGCCTGACGAGGCTGCCTCTGAGGAAGCTTCCTGCCGTCCGCCCCGCGAGGCTTGGCCACTTGCGAGGGTCTTGAGCTTGAGCTGATGAAGATGGGCCGCGCTGGGCCCCCACTTGAGCCACGCCGCAGGCCGCAGGCAGGCAAGTCTAGGGACCCCCGTTCCCAGAACGCCGACAATAGCCCCCGGGCCCAAGGTGCACCCGGGCTTGGCCTAGCAGGAAAACGAAGGGGCAAGCGTGAAGCGCCGTGGGCCCTAACAGCCTGCGGCCTTGGGCGCCATGTGGCGATTGATTGGACGTGGACAACTGCGCTTCCCCACGACGCCTCGGTGACCGCACGACTTGACAAGTCCCTGCATGCAGAGAAACCGATCATGATTACCTGCGATCGTGGTGCTCGACGGTTGGCCTCCTCCAGCTATAAGTACGGGGCCGCGCGAGTCCCCTCAGCCCGTTCCTTCTTGCTGCTCCTTTTCTTCTTCTTGGTTACTCGTCACTCCCATGGCTCCAAAGAGATTCTCGGCCGCGCAGAAAGGAAAGCCCCCCCAGGCTGGGCCTGACTTCCCCCCGGCCAAGCGCGGCCGAGGCCGCCCTCGCAAGTATACCACGGTCCCCGTAGTGGCTTCCCGCGACCATGGAGGCGGTTCCCTGCGCGGTGGTGAGCGCCCGGCCGCCGATGGGGGGCACGCCATGGCTGTGCGCCCCCCTAGGCCACGCTTTCGCTCCGCGGAGGTGTTGCCGGCGTTTGTTGTGTGGCCAGCGGACCCATCTAGCACCCGGCTCCACCTCCCCCGTTTCTTCGTAGATGAACTGCCGGCCAGCGCCCGGTGCGGCTTCTGGCTCCAAGCAGACGGCTGCTGTAGCAGGGCCTCCTGGGCTTCGCTGGAGGTCTCCGTTTCTAGAAATGGGGCTCTGACACGTGGCTGGCAAACGTTTGTCCGCGCGCGCGGCCTGGGCCGGTGGTGCACCCTGTAATTCAAGTTTGATGGCGACGCCACCCTCTACGTGAGGGTGTTCGGGGAAGATGGTCGTCGTGCCGGGTGCTGCCCTGAAGACGACGACCGCGACCGCCTGCCCAGCCCCGGCACTGACCAGGATGAAGATGGCGACTGGCGTACAGACGGCGGTGCTCGGGGTTCGCTGAGCTTCGGCGACCCCCTCTCAGGCAGCAGCTCCTCCAGCGGGGGCCGCGGCCAGCCCCCGCATCGTCGCGCCCGCCTGGGTGAAGGTAGCGGGTCAGCTCGCCGTCGCGCCCCAGTGAAGCGAGAGGAGGGATCCACCTGAGCCCCAGGAGTAGCTCGAGCCTTCGCTGTGGGCTGGCGCAGGGCGAATCGCGCCCGTTTTGTTTTCTTTCTAACCCTGCGCAAAAAACAGAAAGTAATGTAAGGCCCCGCGGGGCGTGTTAGAACTGCTGCTATTTAATCATCGCACTATTTCCGCTATTTCTGACTGTGTTTCCGCGCCGCGCACCCATGTGCGGGAACTATTTTAGCTCGGTGGGGCTTGGCGCGGTCCTCGCCTCCCGAGGCCGTGGCCTTGCTGTGCGCTTCGTGCCCTGCAAGGATTAGTAGGAAGGGTAACTTACGGTCTTGGTTGTGGGGGCGATCGGCCCAGGTCCTGCGCTCGTGTCGCGATGCCCGTGAGGCATGGACTGGGAGGGGTGCTCCCGCAGAGGACTCGGATAGGAAAGCTCCAAACGATCGGGGCAGAAGACGCTCACGAGGGCGCCCGCGAACCTCCCTCGCGAGACTTGTGCGAGAGAAAACGAGGCAAGCGAGCGAGAAAGACAAAGAGTCACAAGCCAGGAACGTCAGCAACTCCAGTAAAACTTCAAACGGGAATAAACAAGCCAACTGCAGAAAGCAAATGGGAAAGCCGCGTCCGGCACCTATTCTAGTCTTCGACGTCTTCTCACCAGCGCGGAGCTAAGTGCTGCCACTGGGCATGGGCGGGAGCCCCCAAGGCCCGAGGGCGGCACTCCGAAGACTCCGGGGCGTGTACAGCCCCACTCATTATTACCTGAGAGTGTCACGGGCGGCGAGCTTCACACGCATTTGCCTTCTTCACAGGCACCGGGCCTTTCCCAAAACGCGGCAGCTTCACAGGCATTCGCCTTCTTCACAGGCACCTGGCCTTTCCCAAAACGTAGCACCTTCACAGGCATTTGCCTTCTTCACAGGCACTGGGCCTTTCCCAAAACGCGGCAGCCTCACAGGCATTCGCCTTCTTCACAGGCACCGGGCCCTTCTGTCACAGCCCTAGAATTTGCTTGTCATTAGTTGCATTAAGGCATTCATGTCATCATGTTTAAATTTCTCAGAAAGTTGAAATGGGGATGACAAACCCTAGCACCAAAAATTAAATCATATAGGGTCAGCCATAAGCCTTTTCAATAAACCCAAAATGCCTTTAAAAATGTTCATCATTTTTAGAAAAGGTTAAAACCTCTAACAAAAATGATGCACATGTTCCAAGGTCATTCATGGTTTTTTGAATTAAATCATATCGTATTTGAATTTGGGCATTTAAACACTATAAATAATTTAAATGCTCAAATCATGCTGAAATTAAATGTGGGCCACTGGAATAATCCATAGAGTGCCCACAAATTATTGCAGCATTTTACAAAATGCTTTAGCATTTTTGCTAATGCCAAAATAGCAGCAGAAAAATAGAAAACAGAAACTAAATTAGAAAAGCAGAGAGAGAGAGAGAGAGAGAGGAAAAACCCTACCTGGCCCAACTTACCTGGCCGGCCCAGCCCAGCTGGCCGCTGCCAGTCGTCCCCTACCTCTGCCAGTAGGAAGAGGCAGGACAGCGAGCGCACGCGCCCGAGCGGCCACTTCCTGCTTTGCCATGTCGATGCCTCCTTCCTCCCAACCCCGCGCCCAGGAGATGTGGACGAGGCCGTGCTGAACCCCCCTTCTCTCTGGTTGTTCCCATCCTCTCCCTCGCTCTCTCCAGCGACGGTCGACGCGGCCATGGAAGTGCCGCCGTGAACCACCATGCTCCCCGACCCCCTCTCGCCTCCCCGTGTCGCGTGGAAGCTCCGCCACCGTCGCCTACGCCTCCTGGACGACCCGCAAGACGCCGGATGCACCACACCACAACCATGGCTTCGTCTTCAACCTCTCGGCTGTCGAGATCGCCAACGACCGCATGCCGTCACCAACCCTTCCAAGAGCCCACTGACCACCCCTGCAGACTCGCCGTGAGATCCTCTTCGTTTCCCCTCCGTCCTTTCGCTCAATTTCGTGCCATAGCCATTGTCCCCTCCAACCCGAGCGCCGCCGCCCGCCATAGAGGTCAGGAATGGCCTTGCCATGTCCTTGCGCTCGAACCCATGCACCTCGAGTCCTCCAGGAGCACCCGAGATCCCACCGTGCTCCTCAACTCACTTGCTAACACGCAGCAGCCCTCGCGCCGAGCAGCCATAGCTCCGGCGACCGCACTTGCCATCGCCGCCGTCGCTGTACTGCACCCCAGTTGCTGCCGCTGGCCGCAATGGATGCGCGCGAGCCTGGGCGTCTCGTAGAGCCCCTCTGCCGCTCCTTTGGTCACCGGGAGAGCGAACCCGATGCCCTCCGCCATCGCGGGCTCCGCCGGCGACGAGCCGCGGGTCAACTCTGGCGAGTTGACCCGTGTTTGACCCCCCCAGGGTCACTGACGCATGGGCCCGCCCTGTTAATTTTTAGTTAGGTTTAGTTTAGTGCTAATTAACTTAGATTAGTGCTTAATCTAACACTAACTAACTCTGTTAAGTTAGTGATGACACTAACATGCGGGACCCACAGGTCAGGTTTGACCTGGACCGCCCCCGTTGACCTGCTGATGTCACGCTGATGCACTGCTGACATAATAAAGCATTTACTGGATTTGTTCTTTTACAGGAAATTCCAGAAAATAGCCAAAACTTCTAAAAATCATAGAAAATCAACAATAGCTCCAAATCAAACAAATTATATATGAAAAATTATCAGAAAAATCCAATCTATCCATTTATGCTACTTTCATGCATGTTCAACCAACTTATACCCCCTGTATAAGTGAAAACATGATTATGGCATTTTAAATACCCCTTATGGAGTTTGCATATAAACCCTTGGTTCATATGGACTTCATTTAAATTGTTGCTAGCTGCATTGGTACAAATCATAGCATATTTCCATGTCATGACAATGCATCATATTGTCGCATTTGCATTGATTGTGTTCTTTCTATGTTTGCCAGTGGTTGTCCCCTCTTGATAGACGTGTTCCGACGATGAGTTCGATGACACCGATGAAGAGCTATATTATCTTCAGAAGTGCCAGGCAAGCAAAACCCACTTGTTCATTCCGAAACAATCCCACTCTCTCGCTCCTGCTCTCTTTTACTGCATTAGGACAACAACGATTCAGCTGTTACATGCTGCGGTAGTTGAACCTCTTTCCTCTGCATGACCTGTCATTGCCACAGTAAATAGATGAAACCCACTAGCATGAGTAGGAGTTGTTTGAGCCCGGATGTGCCTACTCATTCATGCTTGTTTGTCATGCCTGCTATTGCATAGAGTTGTGTCGGGTCTGATTCATCGGGAATGAATTGGAATGGTGATGAACATGTCCTACTGCGTGTGAGCTCAGTGTGTGAACACGATTTGGTAAAGGTAGCCGTGAGAGGCCATGTAGGAGTACATGGTGGGTTGTCTCATTGAAACCGTTCTTAGGAACTGAGTTCTGTGTCTGTGATCCATGAACAGCTACTACCACTCATTGGGATCCTTAATTGACCCTCTCGGCTTCTTAATCACCCTAGTACTCTGTCCATGAGTTGCAACTAGTTTCTGGTGTTTGTAGGTTATGTGTTGGCGGCCGTGCGTAGCGCTGACCCTAGGGGTGGGCTATGTTGCGGTAGATACACCGTGGCACGGTGTACCGGGCGCCTGTTTGGTGTCTCGGGAACCCTGTTCACATCGTTCGGGGCCGTATGTGGAAACCTCGGCCGGACTCCCTGTGGATGGAACCTGGATAGGCGATAAACCTGGACTAGAGACTTGAGTGTTTAGGTAGGCCGTGGCCGACACCCTCGTTGGGCTTCCGCTTGAAGGTTGCCGAGTACATGTCGTGTAAACGACGGTAAGTGGTGGGAGCGTGTGTGAAGAAGTACACCCCTGCAGGGTTATTATTATCTATTCGAATAGCCGGATTCCTCGGATATGGAAACTTGGACCCCTTGCATAGTTCATAGACAAGTGAAAGTGGATACTCTAAAACTCGCAAGATAAGTGTGAGTGCTATGGATGGCCTTCTCGTAGGGAGACGGGAGCGGATCCATAGTGGTGTATTGAATGGTGAATGTGTGGACTCGTGCGCGCCACCTCAAAAGAGTTACTTGCAGTCGTAGTTTAAGATAGCCACCGAGTCAAAGCTGGCTTGCTGCAGTTAAACTCCACCACCCCTCTTTGTTGATACCGATGCATATGTAGCTAGTTCTGATGTAAGTCTTGTTGAGTACTTTTGTACTCATGTTTGCTTAATTTATGTTTTGCAGAGAGACTTCAGTCTCGCTAGTAGTTTCGTGTGGACTTCGACGTTTAGCTTGATACCTCAGCTACGATCTTGTGCCCTCGGCAGGATCTGGTAGATAGTCAGGCTTCTTAGCCGTTTTCATTTGTAGATGACTGTACTCAGACATGTTAAGCTTCCGCATGTGCTTTGATTTGTATGCTATGATTGTTGGGTCATGAGACCCATGTTTGTAATATCTCGCTCCTCGGAGCCTAATGAATAAATACTTGAGTTGTAGAGTTATGTTGTGATGCCATGTTGTATTTACACATATCGAGCATATTGTGTGTATGATTGAAATGCTTGGTATGTGTGGGATCCGACAATCTAGTTGTTTATCCTTGGCAGCCTCTCTTATGGACAAATGTAGTCTAGTGCTTCCATGAGCCATAGTAGTCCGCTACAGCCCGGTTCACCGGACTCCTATTAGACCAGCACTACTGCCCAGGACACTTGACTTGCCGGCATGTGTTTCACTTCGTTCCTGTGTCTGTCCCTTTGGGGAAATGTCACGCGGTGACATCCGGAGTCCTACCTAGCCTGGTACAGCCCGGGTTCCTGGAGTCTTGTTAGCCCAGTGCTACAGCCCGGATTCACCCGCTGCTGACCGACATGCTCGATGTGATTCATGTATGTCTGTCCCTATAGGTTAGTGCTGCTTTGGGTTCACAACTAGCCACGTCGGCCCGGGTTCTCTGTCATATGGATGCTAGCGACACTATCATATATGTGAGCCAAAAGGCGCAAACGGTCCCGGGCCATGGTAAGGCGACACCCGTGGGAGTACCGTGCGTGAGGCCGCAAAGTGATATCAGGTGTTACCGGCTAGATCGATGTGACTTGGAATCAGGGTCCTGACAGCTTTGGTATCAAAGCCTGACTGCATGTAGGTTTACCAAGCCAACTGGTCGAAGTCGAGTCTAGAAATGCTTTAGTTATATAAGGGAATTGATTGTGGAAGGGAATGTAAGGCTCTTTTACTCCTTTACCTTATGCCCTTCTAACCTGAGTCATCCTCTTTCTTTCTACGGGGATTAAGAACTAGGCCTTCTCATCTATCTATTAGGATGACGAGTTACTATGATAGAGACTTATACGATTGATGGATTTAAGCCCCAGTTCTGTTTCTACTACTTCTGTGTGTTCATAGTTGGTCTCGAAACCTTGATATGATGATGCTAAGTGGTTATGCCACCATTTTGCATGATGTCTCAAATCTTTTTGAGCATTTTACAGCCGTTATGCTGTCCGAGCCATCCGAGGTTTCTAAAGAATGTGATGCATTTGCAATCCTTTCTTTCCATTCCTGATGTCCTTTATGGTCAGAATAAACACACTAACTGGTGCGTTGAGGTAATTTATTGTCTCGACATATATGTTGGAGCTATTATTATGACCGTAGGTGTTTTAGGGAGTCACCTAGTAATCTAGCAATGCTTTGTATCCCCAGTGTGATGATTCTGGCCACCATTCTCGAAAGCATTCCGCGATGCCATTTAGTAGTAGGTATTCTACTCCTGGGTTCTTGACCCAAGATCCACTCTACTTACCTCGTGTTGATAGTGTTGCTCGTACCTTTAGGATATTAGTAATCTTTGTGATAGTCTTCGAGGTCCGTGGTATATCATTCTTCCAAATACCATGAACCATCCTTGGCAGAAATTCGTTTGAATCAAAAGATCACAAACAGAGCGCTCTTAATGAGTTCTCTATTCTACATTGTGAATCTGCCAGTTCTATCCTTCTGCATGGGTTATCCGAGAGAAATGTTGAGCTTTGCTCAACATATTAACCTATGTATCCACAACTCAGAAAGATATATGTTCCCTTGAGTTGTCCCTCTTCATTTGTATTCCAACCATCATCTATCAATTGGTAGTCAGGAGTAATTGTGCATCCGTGTTATCGATGCTTATTATTCTTGTGGTCCGTCAAGCCATTCCAGTTCAGAATGACTAGGAGAAACAAACTCCAGTACCTCATCCATTTCTAGGATTGGGTCAAAGCAATTGTTTTCCGCAGATCAAATGCAATCAAACTTTGATTCTGTTCTACCCTGAAGTATTACCCACTTTTATGTCAGGAACATCATGAGAATTGCACCTTCTCTTATGAATTCTTGATGCTATGATACTCTTGCCATCATCGGTCATTCCTTGGTCCCTTGTTGCCATAACCGGAATGCCGACAAGTGAACTGTGATGTGTGAAATCGATACTCCTAGCAACCTCGTTGCTTGGTAGTTAATGGGCAATATTCTCATTCTTAGCGTGTTGGTTATTGAATCATCATTCTAAGATTGATCGTGCTACCTAGTCCATTTTCCTGGTGCACTCTTCGATCAAGAGTTGGGACTGTGTCTATCCTTGTTTATTTGATCATATCGACTTGCCCTTAAAAGCAAGATTTTTCTCGAGCTTAGTAACATATTGGTGGTTCGTGATTTTCCGAAGATCTCCTCGGAAGTATTACCTCGTTGTTACCTGACCGGTATGTTGAGTTCATGATTAAATGGGTTTTCTTATAAATCACCCCTTCTCCAAGAATTTGTGTTCGATATCCCTGAGCTAGTTGGTTGAGCTAAACAACAACTTGGAGAGTTGGAAGATAAAGCTTGTCTGACTTAGTTCATGTTAAGGGATATCTTTGTGTGTGTGTGTGTGTGTTAAAGAAAGATGATATCTCCATCGATTGGTCCTCGTGATCAGTTGTTGGATCTATTGCCTTGTCAAAACCTTGACTTGAGTATGGGCTATCGTCAAGTCAAATCAGAACCAACGATGTTCGTAATGTTGTCTTACTCGTGGTTGATCCCTCGAGCATACACCATTACATGTTTTGGCCTGACCAATGCTATCACCGTGTTCACATGATGGTGGAAGTCCGGTGATATGGAAATTCCGATGAGTTGTTGTTGAGTCCATCAGCAGCATTTTGTCTCCTCCATGATTCGTGTTGAACATCCAGCTAGCATTGGAAACTTGTGTAAGCATTTTTCTTCATGCCCCGTTCATGAAGTATCTGTCTGGATGAAAGAAGTGACTTCCTCTGGTTCACGTGCAATCGATGCAAGTTGCCGCTGTGAATTCGAGAAAGTTTATTTTTGCCTCCTCTGGAATCATCCCAAGTTAGTCATGCACGTGCAAAGTGCCCTATGGTTTGATAGGTTGGCCGCCTCCATTCTATATGTGTTCCTAGCACACCAAGCCACTGATTGACTTGCTCAAGGATAAGAAGTTCATTGATAAGTGCACAAGGACTTCGATATCCTCGATGACGGTTCCCCACCTGCGCTCGATAGTGTTTATTATAAGACTACCACGTGGTCATGCTTGTCTTGGATAGCATGTTCACAGGTTTGTAGCAGAACCAGCTCATGTTTTGGAGCTTGCTATCGTAGCTCATTCCCCGAGAATCTCGCAACGTCATCTCGTCGAATTGCATTGCAGACTTTCATTTTTCTTTCTAGACTTGATGAGTCTAGAATATCCTGACACCAACCAGATCTGAATCTTAGGCAGATATGATGGTTGGAACGTACTCCAAGAACTATAATGTTGGTCTCTCTGTAATCGGTAACGTGGATGTCGTGGCCAACACACCTAGCCAGAAGGCCTATTATTGTAGTATCTTGGTTGAAGAAGTTGGTCACCTCCCCATAAGGATCTCGCAGGATCTGCCTCCGTAGTTACTCCTTATGGATTCCTGAGCTTCCAAAGTCCGACCTTTTACTTGATGTTCTAGATATCAAACCATATCTATGAATGGATTACGCTAGCACATCAAGGAGAACATTAGAAGCGGAGTGCTAAATGTCTCTCGGTCGATCGTCCAGATTCTATTCCCTTAGCCTCGCCAAGGGAAGGTCTGAGAAGGTGTTATCTTCCTTTGTATCCGCATCATCCATCACTAGTCATCATGGTAGTATGTCTTGTTGCCAGGATCCTTGCCACGGATGTTGGTAGAACCTTGATGAATATGGAAATGCTCAAGTTCTTGAGAGCACGCGCAAGCAAAATCATCCCTTGCGTTGTCTTCAACAAGGTAGTCCACATCATCCATCCTAGTCCGAGTATGCCATTTCTTCGAGCTATTTCAAACGATCAGTTGTAAATTGCCTTAAGCTGGTATGAAGAGTTTCAATGATTTATGGATCAAAAGTAATTCTTTTTGCCACTTAAGGGAACAGTTCAACGAGTCACCTTCTCCAAGGTGCCCCGTTACAGGGTCATGGCAATTATTTCCTCGCCACCTTGACACCATCCACCATCTTTCTAAGCGTGGAATTATTGCCCACCAAATCAAACCCCGTCGTTTGTTTTTTCATCCCTCTCGATGTGTTTTGTGTCTCAACTCGAGATGTTTCAACATCTCATTCCGCGAGTTGAGATTGTATAGTTTGATCTTTGAGAAGATCAATCCTAGTAGAGTTTCTTTCCATCGTCATCGCGTGGATGAAGATCTCAAAAGCGAGGATGTCAAGATCAACGTATGCAACGAATCAACAACCTTATGAGGTGCAACTTGGATCGTGAAGATTGTGTTAGCTTTGTGTCCCCCTTCCATCTTACCCTACACTTGAATCTCGGGACGAGATTCTTGTTTAGTGGGGGTGAGTTGTCACAGCCCTAGAATTTGCTTGTCATTAGTTGCATTAAGGCATTGATGTCATCATGTTTAAATTTCTCAGAAAGTTGAAATGGGGATGACAAACCTAGCACCAAAAATTAAATCATATAGGGTTAGCCATAAGCCTTTTCAATAAACCCAAAATGCCTTTAAAAATGTTCATCATTTTTAGAAAAGGTTAAAACCTCTGACAAAAATGATGCACATGTTCCAAGGTCATTAATGGTTTTTTGAATTAAATCATATCGTATTTAAATTTGGGCATTTAAACACTATAACTAATTTAAATGCTCAAATCATGCTGAAATTAAATGTGGGCCACTGGAATAATCCATAGAGTGCCCACAAATTATTGCAGCATTTTACAAAATGCTTTAGCATTTTTGCTAATGCCAAAACAACAGCAGAAAAATAGAAAACAGAAACAAAATTAGAAAAGCAGAGAGAGAGAGAGAGAGAGAGAGAGAGAGAGAGAGAGAGAGAGAGGGAAAACCCTACCTGGCCCAACTTACCTGGCCGGCCCAGCCCAGCTGGCCGCTGCCAGTCGTCCCCTACCTCTGCCAGTAGGCAGAGGCAGGACAACGAGTGCACGCGCCCG
This sequence comes from Triticum dicoccoides, assembly GCF_002162155.2. Taxonomy (NCBI): domain Eukaryota; kingdom Viridiplantae; phylum Streptophyta; class Magnoliopsida; order Poales; family Poaceae; genus Triticum; species Triticum dicoccoides. The sequence continues at coordinate 460,669,777 of NC_041384.1, read as the reverse complement.
AGCGGCCACCTCCTGCTTTGTCGTGTCGATGCCTCCTTCCTCCCAACCCCGCGCCCAGGAGATGTGGATGAGGCCGTGCTGAACCCCCCTTCTCTCTGGTTGTTCCCCTCCTCTCCCTCGCTCTCTCCCGCGACGGCTGATGCGGCCATGGAAGCGCCACCGTGAACCACCGCCCCCCCCGACCCCCTCTCGCCTCCCCGTGTTGCGTGGAAGCTTCGCCACCGTCGCCTACGCCTCCTGGACGACCCACAAGACGACGGATGCACCGCACCACAACCATGGCGTCGTCTTCAACCTCTCGGCCGCCGAGATCGCCGACGACCACACGCCGTCACCAACCCTTCCCCGAGCCCACTGACCACCCCTGCAGACTCGCCGTGAGCTCCTCTTCGTTTCCCCTTCGTCCTTTCGCTCAATTTTGTGCCGTAGCCATCGTCCCCGCCAACCCGAGCGCCGCCGCCCGCCATGGACGTCAGGAATGGCCTTGCCGTGTCCTTGTGCTCGAACCCATGCACCTCGAGTCCTCCTGGAGCACCCGAGATCCCACCGTGCTCCTCAACTCACTTGCTAACAAGAAGCAGCCCTCGTGCCGAGCAGCCGTAGCTCCGGCCGTCGCACTAGCCATCGCCATCGTCGCTGTACTGCACCCCAGTTGCTGCCGCTGGCCGCAATGGATGCATGTGAGCCTAGGCGTCTCGTAGAGCCCCTCCGCCGCTCCTTTCGTCACCGGGAGAGCGAACCCGACGCCCTCCGCCATCTCTGGCTCCGCCGGCGACGAGCCGCGGGTCAACTCCGGCGAGTTGACCCGTGTTTGACCCCCCCAGGGTCACTGACGCGTGGGCCCGCCCTGTTAATTTTTAGTTAGGTTTAGTTTAGTGCTAATTAACTTAGATTAGTGCTTAATCTAACACTAACTAACTCTGTTAAGTTAGTGATGACACTGACACGCGGGACCCACAGGTCAGGTTTGACCTGGACCGCCCCCGTTGACCTGCTGACGTCACGCTGATGCACTGCTGACGTAATAAAGCATTTACTGGATTTGTTCTTTTAGAGGAAATTCCAGAAAATAGCCAAAACTTCTAAAAATCATAGAAAATCAACCATAGCTCCAAATCAAACAAATTATATATGAAAAATTATCAGAAAAATCCAACCTATCCATTTATGCTACTTTCATGCATGTTCAAACAACTTATACCCCCTGTATAAGTGAAAATATGATAATGGCATTTTAAATACCCCTTATGGAGTTTGCATATAAACCCTTGGTTCATATGGACTTCATTTAAATTGTTGCTAGATGCATTGGTACAAATCATAGGATATTTCCATGTCATGATCATGCATCATATTGTCGCATTTGCATTGATTGTGTTCTTTCTGTGTTTGCCGGTGGTTGTCCCCTCTCGATAGACGTGTTCCGACGATGAGTTTGATGACACTGATGAAGAGCTATATTATCTTCAGAAGTGCCAGGCAACAAAACCCCCTTGTTCATTCCGAAACAATCCCACTCCCTCGCTCCTACTCTCTTTTACTACATTAGGAGAACAACAATTCAACTGTTACATGCTGCGGTAGTTGAACCCCTTTCCTCTGCATGACCTGTCATTGCCACAGTAAATAGATGAAACCCACTAGCATGAGTAGGAGTTGTTTGAGCCCTGATGTGCCTAATCATTCATGCTTGTTTGTCGTGCCTGCTATTGCATAGAGTTGTGTCAGGTCTGATTCATCGGGAATGAATTGGAATGGTGATGAACATGTCCTACTGTGTGTGAGCTAAGTGTGTGAACACGATTTGGTAAAGGTAGCGGTGAGAGGCCATGTAGGAGTACATGGTGGGTTCTCTCATTGAAACCGTTCTTAGGAACTGAGTTCTATGTCTGTGATCCATGAACAGCTACTACCACTCATTGGGATCCTTAATTAACCCTCTTGGCTTCTTAATCACCCTAGTACTCTGTCCAGGAGTTGCAACTAGTTTCTGGTGTTTGTAGGTTATGTGTTGGCGGCCGTGCGTAGCGCTGACCCTAGGGGTGGGCTATGTTGCGGTAGATACACCGTGGCACGGTGTACCAGGCGCCCGTTTGGTGTCTCGGGAACCCTGTTCACATCGTTCAGGGCCGTATGTGGAAACCTCGGCCGGACTCCCTACGGATGGAACCTGGATAGGCGATAAACCTGGACTAGAGACTTGAGTGTTTAGGTAGGCCGTGGCCAACACCCTCGTTGGGCTTCCGCTTGAAGGTTGCCGAGTACATGTCATGTAAACGACGGTAAGTGGTGGGAGCGTGTGTGAAGAAGTACACCCCTGCAGGGTTATTATTATCTATTCGAATAGCCGGATTCCTCGGATATGGAAACTTGGACCCCTTGCATAGTTCATAGACAAGTGAAAGTGGATACTCTAAAACTCGCAAGATAAGTGTGAGTGCTATGGATGGCCTTCTCGTAAGGAGATGGGAGCGGATCCATAGTGGTGCATTGAATGGTGAATATGTGGACTCGTGTGCACCACCTCAAAAGAGTTACTTGCAGTCGTAGTTTAAGATAGACACCGAGTCAAAGCTGGCTTGCTGCAGTTAAACTCCACCACCTCTCTTTGTTGATACCGATGCATATGTAGCTAGTTCTGATGTAAGTCTTGCTGAGTACTTTTGTACTCACGTTTGCTTAATTTATGTTTTGCAGAGAGACTTCAGTCTCGCTAGTAGTTTTGCGTGGACTTCGATGTTTAGCTTGATACCTCAGCTACGATCTTGTGCCCTTGGCAGGATCTGGTAGATAGTCAGGCTTCTTAGTCGTTTTCATTTGTAGATGTCTGTACTCAGACATGTTAAGCTTCCGCATGTGCTTTGATTTGTATGCTATGATTGTTGGATCATGAGACCCATGTTTGTAATATTGCTCCTCGGAGCCTAATGAATAAATAGTTGAGTTGTAGAGTTATGTTGTGATGCCATGTTGTATTTACACATATCGAGCATATTGTGTGTATGATTGAAATTCTTGGTATGTGTGGGATCCGACAATCTAGTTGTTTATCCTTGGCAGCCTCTCTTATGGGGAAATGTAGTCTAGTGCTTCCATGAGCCATAGTAGTCCGCTACAGCCCGGTTCACCGGAGTCCTGTTAGCCCAGCACTACTGCTCAGGACACTTGACTGGCCGGCATGTGTTTCACTTCATTCCTATGTCTGTCCCTTCGGGGAAATGTCACGCGGTGACATCCGGAGTCTTGCCTAGCCTGCTACAGCTCGGGTTCCTGGAGTCCTGTTAGCCCAGTGCTACAACCCGGATTCACATGCTGCTGACCGACATGCTCGATGTGATTCATGTATGCCTGTCCCCATAGGTTAGTGCCGCTTTGGGTTTACGACTAGCCATGTCAGCCCGGGTTCTCTGTCATATGGATGCTAGCGACACTATCATATACGTGAGCCAAAAGGCGCAAACGGTCCCGGGCCATGGTAAGGCGACACCCGTGGGAATACCGTGCGTGAGGCCGCAAAGTGATATGAGGTGTTACCGGCTAGATCGATGTGACTTGGAATTGGGGTCCTGACACTTTCCCAAAACGCAGCAGCTTCACAGGCATTCGCCTTCTTCACAGGCACCGGGCCTTTCCCAAAACGCAGCAGCTTCACAGGCATTCGCCTTCTTCACAAGCACCGGGCCTTTCCCAAAACGCAGTAGCTTCACAGGCATTCGCCTTCTTCATAGGCATCGGGCCTTTCCCAAAATGCAGCAGCTTCACAGGCATTCGCCTTCTTCACAGGCACCAGGCCTTTCCTAGGCGCTAGGCCTCGCTCAGGGATAGAACCTCCGGAGATGTTGAATGTTCCACGCGTTCTGGATGGGTATCCCTTCAGTGGTTTCCAAGCGCGCGGAGCCAGGCCTGGAAACATGAACAACCTTGAATGGGCCCTCCCACATGGGAGAGAGCTTATGCAGTCCCTCCCTGGAGAGAACCCGTCTGAGCACGAGATCCCCTACCTCAAGAGTTCTGGGGCGGATGTTGCGGCAGTGGTATCGTCGCAGCGACTGTTGGTACCTTGCTGCTTGCAGTGCGGCTTCTCGGTGGCGTTCCTCCCCCAGCACAAGATCTATCCCCCGCATGGCGTCCTGCTGCGTCTCGTCGAACGCCAGGAACCGTGCGGAGCGACGCCTGACCTCTTGAGGGAGAACAGCCTTTGCTCCGTAGACGAGCAAGAACGGGGTCTTTCAAGTCGGCTTGGTCGCAGTTGTGCGGATTGACCAGAGCACGGACTAGAGCTCGTCGTACCAGCCCCTGCCGCAGGCCTCCAGCTTCTTCTTGAAGGCCCTGGCTTGGAGGCCCCTCAGGACCTCCGTGTTGGTCCGCTTGACCTGGCCGTTGCTCCGAGGGTGTGCTACCGAAGCGTAGCATATCTGCATTCCAATGTTAGCACAGTACGTTTTGAAGAGATTACTGGTGAATTGCGAACCGTTATCGGTGATGATGCGGTTGGGCACCCCAAATTGGCTCACTAGGCCCTTGATGAATTTGACCGCTGAGCCTGCCGGGATTGTGCGGACGGCTCAGCCCACTTGGTGAATTTGTCCACGGCGATGTAGAGGTAGCGATAGCCCCCTAGCGCCCGAGGAAACGGGCCCACAATGTCCACCCCCCAAACTGCGAACGACCCCCTGCAGGCTGATGGATCTGCTTAGCGTGAAACTGACAGGCCTCGCAAGCCTTCACAAGCTCAATGGCGTCGTTGAGCGCTGTGGGCCAATATAATCCACTACGGAATGCCTTGCCGATGAGGGTCCGTGACGACAAGTCGTGCCCGTAGTCTCCGCCGTGTATGTCCACCAGTAGCTCCTTCCCTTGCTCTCGGGAGATGCAAGGTAGGGGCACGTCATTTGGTCACTTCCTGTAGAGCTCTCCATCCCTGATGCAATATGCCGTGGCCAGCCGCGCCACACGCTCCGCTTCCTCCTCATTCTCTGGCAGAGTCCCTTGCATCAGGTAGTTGTTGAGCTCCAGGATCCAACACCCTTCCTGAGGCTCTAACGCCAGGAGCAGGCGTGCCCCTGAGGCCGGGCCGCAGACCGGGGCTCCTGAGGCAGGCGGCTGAGGGAGCTCCTCCCTTGGTTGTGCCGTGCTCGACAGTGGCAGCACCGCCGGGGATTTGAAGAGCCGCTCCTCGAAGACGCCAGGCTCCTGAGGCAGCCTCCTGGACGCCCTCTTGGCAATGTCATCGGCCTCCTGATTGGTGCCGCGAGGCACATGCTGCAACTCCAGCCCCAGAACTGTTTCTCCATCTGGCGAACCTCAGCAAGGTAGGCTTCCATGTGCTCGTCCTTTAGCTCGTATATCTTGTTGGAGAAGTTGACGAGGAGCTGCGAATCACCCTTGATGACGAGGCGCTTTACCCCTAAGGCAATTGCGGCCTTCAACCCTGCTATTAGGCCTTCGTGCTCCGCTATGTTGTTGGAGACCTTTTCTCCATGCTGGAAGCAGAGTTTTATGGCGTAATAGAGTTTGTCCTGGGTAGGGGACACAAGCACTACGCCAGCTCCCGCACCGTGTCGGGAGAACGCCCCATCGAAGTACATGACCCAGCCGTCCGGTGCTTCACTTCCCGGGGAAAGTGATGGGTCTTCGCCTGCCTCGAGACCCGGCGCTTCTGCCCATTCTGCCACGAAATCCTCAAGTGCGGCTCCCTTGATGACTCTGGTCGTACTGAATTCTAGCTGAAATGCCTGTAGCTCAAAGTTCCGCTCAGCAACCCTCCCAGCTGAGTTGGGGCTCCTGAGTACTCTTTCCAAGGGGTATGCTGAGATGACTTTGATGGGATGGCCTTGGAAGTAGTGATGCAGCTTGCATGAGGCCACTAGTAGCGCAAGGAGGAGTTTCTGAGGCATGGGGTACCGTGCCCTTGCGTCCCGTAGCACCGTGCTGACGAAGTACACGGGATGCTCGACGAGGTTGAGGGTGCTGGCGCAGCTTGCATCCTCCAGTGGTCGAGGCATCTCTTGAGACAATGGAGCCCCCAGCGCTAGGTCGCCTGAAGAGGCCTCTCCTGCTCCGGGCGCGTTCACCTGCTGCGCCTGTTCCTTTCCGGCTGCGGTCACGGCCTTCGCGAGGCCCTCCCAGCTCTGCCTTGCTTCAGTTCGGACAGTTGATGCGGCCCTGGCACTGCGCTCCTCCCTGACCGCCACCAGGGCCGCGCTAGCAGAGTAGGGGGTGGCCGCGAGGTAGAGCACCAGGGGCTCCCGAGGGCGCGGAGCTACCATCACTGGTCGGCTGGTAAGGTACCTCTTGAGGTCTTGGAATGCCTTGTCGTCCTCTTTAGTCCATTCGAAGGGTCCCTTTTTCTTCATTAGCTTGAAGAAGGACAGCGCTTGTTCCCCCAGCTTGGAGATAAAGCGCCCCAGCGCAGTTACACGCCCGGTGAGCTTCTGCATTTCTTTGAGGGTCCTTGGCGGGCTCATGTCTTCGACTGCCTTGACCTTCTCCGGGTTGGCCTCGATGCCCTTGTGAGACACGAGGAAACCCAGGAGCTTGCCCGAGGGGACTCCAAACACGCACTTCTCTGGGTTGAGCCATAGGTCCACTTCGTTGAGGCTCGCAAAGGTTTCTTCCAGGTCCTGTATCAGGGTTCTTGCCTCATGAGACTTCACCACAATGTCATCGACGTAAGCTTCAGCGTTCCTCCCGAGCTACCGGCCTAAGGCGATGTGCATCAGCCGCTGAAAGGTCGCGCCTGCGTTGCGCAACCCAAATGGCATGCACGTGTAGCAGTACACTCCACACGGGGTCAGGAAAGCCGTCTTCTCCATGTCTTCTACCGCCATCTTGATCTGGTGATAGCCCGAGAAGGCATCTAGGAAGCACAATAGGTCACACTTTGTGGTGGAGTCGACTATCTGGTCAATGCGGGGGAGCGGAAATGGATCCTGCAGGCAGGACTTGTTGAGGTTGGTGAAGTCGACACACATGTGCTCCTTTCCTCCCTTTTTTGGCACAACAACCGGATTAGGCAGCCAATCAGGGTAGCGGACCTCGCGGATAACTCCTGCCGCCTCTAGCTTCCAGGTCTCTTAAATGATGAAAGCCTGTTTCTTAGTGGACTGCCGCCTCGCCTTCTGCTTCATGGGGCGCACATTGGGGCACATGTTGAGGTGATGCTCAATTACTTCCCTTGGGACCCCTCCTAACTGATCAGGTTCCCATGCGAACACCTTCTTGTTCGCACGCAGGAACCTCACCAGGGCCTCCTCCTGCTCGGGCTTGAGGTTGGCCCCTATGGTGAAGGTGGCGCCAGTGGACCCGTCCTCATCGACTGGTACCTGCTTGGTTTCCGCCTTGTCTTGGGTGAACAACTGCTTCTTTTTAGCCGGCGCAGCCCCCTTGGGCTCAAGGGCATCGGTGCTAGTGGGCTGCGCCACCCGCGGTTGCCCTGAAAACAAGCTGGAGCACCTGCAGCGCATCCTTTGTGTCTCCTGACACGGTGAGGACGTCGCTGCTCCCAAGCATCTTCGAGGTTGTACGCCAGGTGAGTTGCTGCCATGAACTGAGCCAAGGCCGGATAGCCAAGGATGGCATTGTAGGGGAGGCCAACGGGGGCGATTTCAAAGTCGATCAGCTCCGTGCGGAAGTTGTCGCAGGTGCCGAAGGTCACAAGGAGGCGGTGGAACCAGCTCCGACACCTGAGAAAGGCCTGCTGGATTGGAGCCGCTCCAGCGGGACGTGGAGGAGGCTGAAGGCCTCCACCGAGAGCACGTTGAGGCTGGCACCACCGTCGATGAGGGTCCTGGTGACGGCCACTTGGCAGATGGTGGAGGTGCACAGCATCGGGAGCGCGCCCGAACCAATGGGGTTGAAGGGGTGGTCCTCCGAGTCGAAGGTTAGATCGGCCTCGGGCGCCACCCAGTCCGGGGGGGGGCCTTCTCGGCGCTTGGAGGCAGTGCTGATCCGGCGGGTGGACGACTTGACGTGATGGCTCGAGGGTGGTGCCTGGGAGCCACCCAAGAGAGCTGTGACAACGGGCGGCGCTGGTGCGGCGAAACGAGCGAGGAAGAGGTCGCGCAGCTCCTCCCAGGAGGTGACAGAGGCCGTCGGCAGGTGGAGGAGCCACGCATGCGGGATGCCGGTGAGGGCCATGGGTAACGAGTTGGCCATCACCCGGTCGTCGCCCCCGGCTCTGAGGACGGCCACCTCGTACACCAGTAGGAAAATCATCAGGTCCATCACGCCGTCGTAGCATGGCGGCGTCTCGGGCCTGAATTTGCGCGGCCACTTCACCTGTCGCAAGGCGGGGGCCAAGGCCCGGAGCCCCCTGGCCCCAGTGTTGGCATCCGTTGCTGGAGCGGGCAGCGCATTGTCCGCCATGAGGGCGGGATGCGATGTCGGGGGAGAGCGGATCATCAGGAGGGAGGACTCCGGCGCACCCCCTACCTGGCGCGCCAAATGTCGGATTTCGGGTTTCGACAGACCCTTGAGGTTTGAACACTGGGGTGCGCGCGGAGATCTCTCCCCTACCGATCTACGCACAATCTCCTTGCGTGATCTATGCTGGAAACAACAAACAACACAAGGGACACGAGGTTTATACTGGTTCGGGCCACCGTTGTGGTGTAATACCCTACTCCAGTGTGTGGTGTGGTGGATTGCCTCAGGGGCTGCTGATGAACAGTACAAGGGAAGAACAGCCTCGCGAGAGGTGTTCTTGATCTGGTGCGATGAATTGCTAGGGTGAGTTCAGTCGCCTCTCCCTCTCTATCTCTGCTAGGGTTCTACCAGATTTCTAGATGTCCCTCTACTATGTGTGGCTAGTTCTACTTATAGAGGCCCTGGGCCTCTCCCCAAATAATGAGCGGGAAGGGCGCCAACAATTGGCCATTTTGGAGGGGAACATCTAGTTCAAGTTATCCTGACCAAAGGTGGTCTTCGGCTGCTAAAAGTACTGGTGATGATGCCGTCTTGGGCTCCATGGTGACCTCCGCCCTGCCGCTCTGCTGGTCTTTGTCTCGTTGCACCGGAATGGTAACCTTTGCCCGGTGCCTTGGCCTGTGCTTGCCCTCTTTGCAGCAAAGGGGAAACAAGGAAACTGCATAGGCCGGCACCCGCCTGGTCTCGATCATCATGGCTTGCATCACGGGTTCGTCGCGAGGTACCCCTGCCTTGATCTCTCCGCCTCCTCACGAGCCTGCCTGACGAGGCTGCCTCTGAGGAAGCTTCCCGTCGTCCGCCCCGCGAGGCTTGGCCCCTCGCGAGGGTCTTGAGCTTGAGCTGATGAAGATGGGCTGCGCTAGGCCCCCACTTGAGCCACACCCCAGGCCGCAGGCAGGCAAGTCTGGGGACCCCCGTTCCCAGAACGCCGACAATTGTCTTCCTCATGAGTGGCGGTCAGGGACGAGCGATGGCCTTTTCCTACCAATCTATCCCCCTAGGAGCATGCGCGTAGTACTTTGTTTTGATAACTAATAGATTTTTGCAATAAGTATGTGAGTTCTTTATGACTAATGTTGAGTCCATGGATTATACGCACTCTCACCCTTCCACCATTGCTAGCCTCTCTTGTGCCGCGCAACTTTCGTCGGTACCATACACCCACCATACCTACCTATTATGGCATTTCCATAGCCATTCCGAGATATATTGCCATGCAACTTTCCACCGTTCCGTTTATTATGACATGCTTCATCATTGTCATATTGCTTTGCATGATCATGTAGTTGACATCGTATATTTATAATTCTTTCATACATGTCACTCTTGATTCGTTGCACATCCCGGTACACCGCCAGACGCATTCATATAGAGTCATATTTTGTTCTAAGTATCGAGTTGTAACTCTTGAATTGTAAGTAAATAAAAGTGTTATGATCATCATTATTAGAGCATTGTCCCATGTGAGGAAAGGATGATGGAGACTATGATTCCCCCACAAGTAGGGGTGAGACTCCGAACGAAAAAAAGGGAGAAAAAAGAGGCCATAAAAAAGAAAAGGCCAAAAAACCAAAAAATGAGAGAAAAAGAGAGAAGGGGCAATGCTACTATCCTTTTACCACACTTGTGCTTCAAAGTAGCACCATGACCTTCATGATCGAGAGTCTCTTATGTTGTCTCTTTCATATACTATTGGGAATCTTTCATTATAGAACTTGGCTTGTATATTCCAATGATGGGCTTCCTCAAAATGCCCTAGGTCTTCGTGAGCAAGCAAGTTGGATGCACACCCACTTTGTTTCTTTTTGAGCTTTCATACACTTATAGCTCTAGTGCATCCGTTGCATGGCAATCCCTACTCACTCACATTGATATCTATTGATGGGCATCTCCATAGCCCGTTGATGCGCCTAGTTGATGTGAGACTATCTTATCCTTTTTGTCTTCTCCACAACCACCATTCTATTCCACCTATAGTGCTATGTTCATGGCTCATGCTCATGTATTGCGTGAAGATTGAAAAAGTTTGAGAACATCAAAAGTATGAAACAATTGCTTGGCTTGTCATCCAGGTTGTGCATGATTTAAATATTTTGTGTGATGAAGATAGAGCATAGCCAGAATATATGATTTTGTAGGGATAGCTTTCTTTGGCCATGTTATTTTGAGAAGACATAATTACTTTGTTAGTATGCTTGAAGTATTATTATTTTTATGTCAATATTAAAATTTTGTCTTGAATCTTATGGATCTGAATATTATTGCCACAATAGAGAAGATTTCATTGATGAATATGTTAGGCAGCATTCCACATCAAAAAATCTGTTTTTATCATTTACCTACTCGAGGACGAGCAGGAATTAAGCTTGGGGATGCTTGTTACGGCTCCAACGTATCTATAATTTTTGATTGTTCCATGCTATTATATTATCAACCTTGGATGTTTTATATGCATTTATATGCTATTTTATATGATTTTTGGGACTAACCTATTAACCTAGAGCCCAGTGCCAGTTTCTGTTTTTCCTTGTTTTTGAGTTTCGTAGAAAAGGAAAACCAAACGGAGTCCAATTGACCTGAAACTTCACAGAACTTTTTTTGGACCAGAAGAAGGACATGGAGTAAAAGAGTTGGGCCAGAAGAGTCCCGAGCTGCCCACGACGGTGGGGGCGCGCCCACCCCCTGGGCATGCCTCCCTACCTTGTGGACATCCCGGAGACCCCCTGACTTGTTCTCGACGCCAAAACCTCTTATATATACTGAAACCTCCAGAACATAACCTAGATCAGGAGTTCCTCTGCGGCAAGCCTCCGTAGCCACCGAAAACCAATCTAGACCAGTTTCGGCACCCTGCCGGAGGGGGGAATCCCTCTCCGGTGGCCATCTTCATGACCCCGGCGCTCTCCATGACGAGGAGGGAGCAGTTCACCCTTGGGGCTGAGGGTATGTACTAGTAGCTATGTGTTTGATCTCTCTCTCTCTCGTGTTCTTGATTCGGCACGATCTTGATGTATCGCGAGCCTTGCTATTATAGTTGGATCTTATGATGTTTCTCCCCCTCTATCTCCTTGTGATGAATTGAGTTTTCCCTTTGAAGTTATCTTGTCGGATTGAGTCTTTAAGGATTTGAGAACACTTGATGTATGTCTAGCATGTGCTTGTCTGTGGTGACAATGGGGTATTCACGTGATCCACTTGATGTATGTTTTGGTGATCAACTTGCGAGTTCCGTGACCTCGTGGACTTATGCATAGGGGTTGGCACACGTTTTCGTCTTGACTCTCCGGTAGAAACTTTGGGGCACTCTTTGAAGTTCTTTGTGTTGGTTGAATAGATGAATCTGAGAATGTGTGATGCATATCGTATAATCATACCCATGGATACTTGAGGTGACATTGGAGTATCTAGGTGACATTAGGGTTTTGGTTGATTTGTGTCTTAAGGTGTTATTCTAGTATGAACTCTAGGATAGATCAAACGGAAAGAATAGCTTCATGTTATTTTACTACGGACTCTTGAATAGATCGATCAGAAAGGATAACTTTGAGGTGGTTTCGTACCCTACCATAATCTTTTCGTTTGTTCTCCACTATTAGTGACTTTGGAGTGACTCTTTGTTGCATGTTGAGGGATAGTTATATCATCCAATTATGTTATTATTGTTGAGAGGACTTGTACTAGTGAAAGTATGAACCCTACGCCTTGTTTCAACTCACTGCAATACCATTTTCGTTCACTTTTATCATTAGTTACCTTGCTGTTTTTATACTTTCAGATTACAAAAACCTATATCTACCATCCATATTGCACTTGTATCACCATCTCTTTGCCGAACTAGTGCACCTATACAATTTACCATTGTATTGGGTGTGTTGGGGACAAAAGATACTCTTTGTTATTAGGTTGCAGGGTTGTTTGATAGAGACTGAGGGAGTCCTGGATTAGGGGGTGGCCGGATAGCCGGACTATACCTTCGGCTGGACTCCTGGACTATGAAGATACAAGATTGAAGACTTCGTCCCGTGTACGAAAGGGACTTTCCTTGGCGTGGAAGGCAAGCTTGGCGGTACGAATATGTAGATCTCCTACCATTGTAACCGACTCTGTGTAACCCTAGCCCTCTCCGGTGTCTATATAAACCGGAGGGTTTTAGTCCGTAGGAACATACAATCATACCATAGGCTAGCTTCTAGGGTTTAGCCTCCTTGATCTCGTGGTAGATATACTCTTGTACTACCCATATCATCAATATTAATCAAGCAGGATGTAGGGTTTTACCTCCATCGAGAGGGCCCGAACCTGGGTAAAAACATCGTGTCCCTGGTCTCCTGTTACCATCCCCTTAGACGCACAGTTCGGGACCCCCTACCCGAGATCCGCCGGTTTTGACACCGACATTGGTGCTTTCATTGGGAGTTCCTCTCTGCCGTCGCCATCAGGAAGGATGCCTCATCCCGTATTTAAAGACGACACCGTTGCTAAGGGAGCTTTGGCTGTCGGCCAAACTCTCCAGCTAGGTGGTTTCCTTATGACCGCCTGTTCGGCTGCTGCGCCGATGATGACCTCTCGGGTCATCGAAAGCAATCTTCACGTCAGCTTAGAATTCGCCGAGCAGCTAGATCCAATGGAGCTCTCTTCCCTAAACGAGCTCTTGGATCGCAACGCCGCCCTGAGAGTCGCTAGGGATTATGACCAGATTGGGCCTAAACCCGATCTGAGAGAGATTAACTCTCCCCAGGTCACCCATCATGTTGCCGTGGTAGAGGGACAGTGCGGTGACCCTTCATCTATCTTAAGGATTAGCTATGTCCGGATTCCCGATCCCTCCAAGCCGGATACCCGCGGAGGGGAGGACATCACTCAAGACCTGAACTTAAAGTCAGGCGACGGGCTAGATTCATTGGACAGCATCCAAGAATCCAAACTTCCGAGTTCGGAAACTCCTTGCCCCCTGGGCCTCAGATTGGGTGAGGTTTCGGATTTGATTCCACCCACCCACCCGTACATAAGCGATCTATCCCAAATTAGGCAAGAGCCCGAAGAAACAGTACATCATTACTGGGCCAGATTCCTCCTGGTTATGAACAGAATAAAGGACTGCCGCGAGGAAGACGCAATTTCATTCTTCTGCAATAATTGCACGGACAAGGGAATCCTCAACGCCATAAGTCGCCGTGATATTACACGCTTCGCTGACTTGGCGCCCATAGTACGAAAGTAATGTGCGATGGAAAGCGCCTGGAAAACCGAAATAAAATTTTGGGACAATCCGGCCCTGAATACAAACTCAGTCCGAAATAAAAGGGTGCATCATTGCCAGACACCCGGGTTCAATACCAAAAAGCAAAAGCCCTCTACAGGGCACGAAACCGTACTGGAAGGATGGCTTAATGGACCCTGTAAAATTCACAGTGCAGAGGGCGCCACACCAACTCATAGCCTTAGAGCATGTTGGATACTCTGGCAGGTGGCAAAAATTGGCGAAGATCTTCTAATTCCAGAAGCCACAGAAAGCCACCCCAGAGACACCAGTACGGTATTAACAGTCTTCGAGACTTTCGCATCAAATAGTATGCGAAAAAGAACACTCCGCAGCCTTGCCGAAGTCTACCAAGTAGCAACAATAAACCCATGGAGTGACACGGCTATTACTTTTAACACCAGTGATGAACCTAAATTCCGAACAGCCCGAGCACCAGCCGCATTGGTCCTCAGTCCAATAGTGGACGACTTTCGTCTTACCAAGGTACTCATGGATGGCGGCAGCGGATTGAACCTCATTTATGAGGAAACCCTTCAAAAAATGGAAATAGACTGGAACCGCATTGAGCGAAGCAGCACAACCTTTAGAGGAATAATCCCCAGTAGGGAAGCGCGCTGTACAGGAAAAATCACACTAGATGTGGTGTTCGGCACGCCGGATAATTACAGGTCCGAAGAGGTCACGTTCCAACTGGCCCCATTCAGTAGCGGATATCACGCTCTGCTAGGGCGGGAAGCGTTTACAATCTTCCAAGCAATAGCCCATTACGGGTACATGAAGCTCAGGATGCCCGGGCCTAATGGAATCATCACTCTCGGTAGTGATCTGGACATAGCACTCCACGCCAAAAACAAGACAGCCGCACTGGCCCTCGAGGCGCTATCCGAAGCCCTAGCGGCTGAGGAACTGACTGCGCTGCGCTCCACGGTGAACAGGGACGATGTGATACTCGACAAAAGATCCAAGTCTACCTCCTTTAAACCGGCGGACGAAATAGTCAAATTCCATGTCCATCCAACGGACCCCAATAAAACAGCTTCCATCGGGGCACAGTTAAACCTTGATGAAGACGCCGCACTGCGAGAGTTCCTAGGAGAGAACTGGGACATTTTCGCCTGGCACCCTTCAGACATGCCAGGAATCCCACGCAGGCTGGCCGAACACAGCTTAAATGTCCTAAAAGGATTCGAGCCAATCAAACAGGCTCTTCGGCGTTTTTCCGAACCTAAGAGACATGCCATGGGAGATGAACTAGCCAAGCTATTGGAGGCCGGATTTATCAAAGATATAAAACACCCAGACTGGCTAGCTAACCTGGTGATGGTACCAAAGAAGGACAAATCCTGGCACCTGTGCGTTGATTTTAAAGACCTTAACAAGGCTTGCCCAAAGGATCCCTTCCCTCTCCCCCCACATCGATCAAATTATCGACGCTACCGCAGGACACGATTCGTTGTGTTTCCTCAACGCATACTCCGGCTACCATCAAATAAAGATGGCAGAGTCAGACCAAGCCGCAACGGCATTCATCACACCGTACGGCCCATTCTGCTTCAACACAATGCCCTTCGGGCTCAAAAACACCGGCACAACATATCAGCGCATGATTCAGACATGTCTGGCAAACCAGATCGGCAAAACAGTGGAGGCATACATAGATGATGTGGTCATTAAAACAAGACATGTCGAATCTCTAGTAGACGACTTGAGGCTAACATTCGATAACCTTCGAACATACGACATCAAGCTCAACCCGAAAAAATGCGTTTTTGGCGTTCCAGCCAGAAAGCTCTTGGGCTTCATTGTATCCGGTAGAGGAATTGAAGCAAATCCAGCCAAGACCCGAGCTCTGTCACAATTGGATATCCCGAAGGACCTCAAACAAATACAAAAATTAACCGGATGCGTGGCGGCTCTAAGCCGCTTGGGAGAAAAGGCCCTACCCCTTTACCGCCTCCTTCTGTGCACCGAACACTTCGAGTGGACGGATGCAGCCACGACCAGACTCGGCGAAATAAAAGCCATCTTGGCAACAAACCCAGTCCTGGCCGCGCCAAGCATTAGCGAACCAGTGCTATTATACATTGCACCAACCCATCAGGTCATAAGCGCAGTGCTCGTCGTCGAACGAGAAATGGACGGACAAAAATTCCCCCTTCAAAAGCCGGTCTACTATGTGTCCACTGTCCTTACTCCGTGCAAGTCATGGTACCCGCATTATCAAAAGATTGCGTACGCGGTATTTATGGCATCCCGGAAGCTGCGACACTACTTTCAAGAGTGTTCAATAACAGTAGCCTCGGAAGTGCCACTTAACGATATTATAAACAACCGCGACGCGACGGGCCGGATTGCAAAATGGGCCATTGAGCTCCTCCCGTTAGACATAACTTACAAGCCACAGCGAGCTATCAAGTCACAAGTTTTGGCCGACTTCGTCGCAGAATGGACGGAGGCCGAACTCCCTAAAGAGTACGACACATATTCAAACTAGGTCATGCACTTCGACGGCTCCAAAATGTTGGCCGATATAGGGGCTGGCATCGTTTTGACGTCCCCCACAGGAGACACAATTCAATACGTATTCCAGATAATGTACACAGACTCCAACAATGCAGCCGAATATGGGGCCCTTTTACATGGTCTCCGGATGGCAGTATCCATGGGCATTCAACGCCTAGAGGTGCGCGGGGACTCGAACCCCGCAATATCCCAAATAAATGGAGACTTTGATGCCAAGGATCCAAAAATGGCAGCTTATCGCAACGCCGTCCTAAAAATGTCAGCTCGGTTTGAAGGGCTCGAATTTCACCATATAGCCCGGGAAAATAATCAGGCGGCAGATGTCCTGGCATGCATCAGCGCAAAACGCAATGTAGTCCCCCAACATCTTCTCGGAAAGGCTGTTCAAGCCATCCGTAGTATGGGAAGGGGAACCCGGCAATAATAGCCCGGACCCAACCGCACTGCCCGACACCGAACACTCTAACATAATTGGAGGCTCTGCCAATGAAATAACACCTTCAGCCCATGTAATAATGGCCGTCATCGCCCCGTGGACAGAACCATTCCTCGCCTACCTTACTAAGCAGGAACTCCCTGAGGACCAAAATGAGGCACGCTGCATAGTGCGGCGATCTAAAGCCTTTAAAGTCCATGAGGGAGAGCTTTATAACAAAAGCACTACCGGAGTCCTTCAAAGGTGCATCTCCGAAGAGGAAGGGCAGAACCTCCTGGCTGAAATTCATGCCGGACTCGGCGGTCATCACGCTGCAGCTCGGTCCCTTGTAAGCAAGGCCTTTCGTACAGGCTTTTATTGGCCAACGGCCCGGGCAGACGCCCAGGACTTAGTCCAACGATGCGTCGGTTGCCAGCTTTTTGCAAACCAAAGCCATATGCCACCCACCGCCCTCCAAACTATCCCCATAACTTGGCCCTTCGCGGTATGGGGGCTTGACTTGGTTGGACCCCTTAAAGGCGGAACCCACAAGAAAAAATACTTACTGGTCATGGTGGATAAGTTCACCAAATGGATAGAAGCCAAGCCTGTTAAGACGGCCGAATCTGGACCGGTGATAGACTTTATATCCGGGGTTGTACACCGTTACGGCGTCCCCCACAGCATCATGACTGATAATGACACGAACTTTACAGCCGAGGAGGTAAAACTCTGGTGCAAAAACATGGGCATCAAGCTCGATTATGCTTCTGTCTATCACCCACAAACTAACGGCCAGGTCGAACGTGCAAATGGTCTTATCATGAGCGGCTTCAAACCCAGATTAGTGCGGTCCCTTAAGGAATCTAATACGCACTCGGTAGAGGAGCTCGACTCCGTACTCCGGGGGCTGCGGACCACGCCGAATCGCACCACTGGATACACACCATTCTTCATGGTGTACGGCGCAGAGGCAGTTTTGCCCTGTGACATAATTCATGACTCACCTCGAGTGCGCAGGTACAAAGAAATAGAAGCCGAGCTCGATTGGTAGGACAGTTTGGACGCCTTGGAGGAAGAGCGTGACGTGGCAAAAGCCCGTTCCGCATTCTATCAACAACAGGCTCGAAGATACCAAAGCAGAGAAGTACGGGCCAAAAATTACAATGTTGGCAAATTAGTTCTACGCCTGCCGGACAAGAAAAAGGACAAACTCAAGCCCAAGTGGGAAGGTCCCTTCATAATTGACCAAGTCCTGACTGGTGGAGCGTACCGCCTGCAGATGCATCGGATAACCGACTCGAGCCAAACCCATGGAACGCAGCCCGTCTCCGAAGATTCTATGCCTAGTGTCGGACTTTGTGTTCGGCTCCTTCCTCTGTCCATTTTTTATATACTTTCTGTCTTACATTTCTCTCCTTCTCCTCTCTCTCTCTCTCTCTCTCTCTCTCTGTTATAGCCTTTAATGGCTCATAAAGTGACGCGCTATCCGTGCTCATTAAACTTGGGGGCTTCTTTAAACAGAAGCTTATTTATACGGGCTTCATACCCAACACATGTGTCACACTTCCACATGTACCTTTTATTCACCATTATATGCATCGATATGACTTAAGTTTTGGCCAAGCTGGGTTGCCTGGCTCCTGTGCTTACCCCTACATTCCCGATTGTTCGGCTAGGTGGTAAAGGGAGCACCTCTGCGATTGTTACTGCCGGGTCAGCCGGATGTGTACCTCAGACTGGGTGAAGCCGAAAGCTAGCGTTCTTAAGGGAATATTCGGTCGGTGAACTAAAGATGATCTTTTTTTCACTTATTTATCTATACGCCCCCAGATGTTTTTCCTGCGTCTCTTTTCACAGAATGGACATGCACTTTAGGGCATGCCTCCCAGGGAAAGGAATCCCTAACGGAACTATTCTCCCTGGAAGATGTTTCTTACTAACCATGTAATATAACATAACTAGTTGGGCACTTGTCTGTTCAAGCACAAATGACCCCTACGCCTGGTCTCCATGCATACCCCAGTTCTTATATAACCGCGAGGGTATTCGGACACACTTCGGACCGTCAGGTCCCGAGGTTGAAGCGAAAAGGTCGGCCATGACAAACGTCTACAATCCGGCTAGAAGGCATTACACATGTCAATTAAAATTACATAGTCAATCTGACTGATTGTATTCCTCTTCAATTCCATCTAACAGGCTGTCTAGCTTATAGTCCTGTTGGGAATACATTGCGGCCAATTCTACTTGGCTGTATACTAAGCTCACAGGGATCTCCTTCCCATCAGGCCCCATGGGTCCAACCTCGGCCATGTGGTTTGGATCAGCCTTCGTGTACCGCGTCTTCACCATGGCCCGGGCCTCCATGGCGCCTTGACGGCAGGCCGACATCTTCCACAATCGGAAGTGCCACTGCGCTCCCTTAAGCTTCTCTACAAGCTCTCCAAGGCCTTCGGGCATGGAGACGGATGGCCACAAGGCCTGGGCGACTCCTTGCATCACCTGCCGAACTCGCTGGTGCAGTTGTGAGAGCTCGGGAAGAAGGTCACCCGTAGAACCGGGGATTTCCTCTGCAGGACGACCTGTTAGCATACCTACAGACATTACTCTGTTAGTCGACTTCCTCGCCAAACTCTTTTTTCAAAGTTCGTTTAAGCACTTACTAAATATGCCGCATCGAAGCCACTGATTCTCCTTAACGGAGTCCAATAGCTGGGCACGAACATCCTTCAGTTCAACGCCCAGCTTGGTGTTGGCATCTTGGAGATCGTTCTTCTCCCGCCTCACCTTTGTCAGCACACTCTCACCAGCCTTCAGCTGGAGTAGCAGTTGTTGCTTTTCCGGATTTAATCCGGCACCATCTGCAATTTCATTTGTCAGATTTGCACCCACGCCGCACTTTGCATAAGAATTATCTTTCAAAGTGTATATTACCAGAGGGGGTCTCCTTGGGCTCCCCTGCCACGGCTAGTGCGGCCTCAAGTTGGGCTTTGCACTCTTCCAGCTCCTGGGACAGTAGGGTATTCTTTTCTGTAAGAACCTGCATAACAAATGATCCTTAAACCAGTTATTCTAATTGTTTCAAGTCTCAGGGGCTACTGGTATATATATAATTACGAAAATTTTCTTACTTGTATGTCTTTTACATATTGCTCCGTGGCTCTGGCTAGACCATTTTGAGCGGCACGGAGGTACGCATCTCCCGAATTGAAGGCATCCAATGCCTCTTGGGAGAAACAAGCGTCGCGAAGAACTGTCCGGTGATGCCTGTGGTTCATGGCACTCTCCACCTCGGAATTGGTGGCAGATAGCCTGTCTGCATCCTCTGTCGGAGGAGCGTCCGGTGCACGCCTTGTGTTCTCCTCCGCTTCCGGACCAGGCTTTGGAGCCTGGCTGGTGGAGGCGCGATTGGCGACCTCTCCGGATATAGTCCGGCGAGGTCTCTTCGTCCTGAAGAAAGCACGAGCGTTAATATGCCTTGAAGGAATAACACCTGGGAATAAGATGGCGCGCTATACCTTTGCGTCGGCGTCTCAGTCCAGACCGCACTTCTTTTCAGCTCGCGGGGCCTTGCCGCCCCTCGTTGGCTAGTCGCTGCAGGCTCGGCCTCCCGTCTCATGGACCTCCCCTGCAAAACACGGTTGTCATACGGTAATCGAAAACACACGAGGATAGATCCCTTTTCAAAGTGCTGGGACTTCGGTCTCAGTTACCTGTGAGGTTGGGAGTAGCCCTGGGTAATCGGCCGTAATGGCCACCAAGGCGTTGTCCTTGCTCAATTGATGAAACACCCCATCAATCAGCTCCACAGATAAGTCCGGATCCTCTTGAGAGGCCGGGTCGAGGGACCGTCCCGGATCCTCGGGTTGTGGAGTAGGGCTGTTTATTTCTTTAAAAGCCTGGTGCAGTTCCTGCGTTGAAGTCGTTAGACTGAATATTTAACGATGGGAATATAAAACGGATGGGCAAGTAAAAGTGTCCACTTACCCAACTTGGGGGATTGTACATAGAAAATCCACCCTGTGGGTTGACGCGGAGAAATTCCTCCTCTTCTCCCTTGTACAAAGCGGACACGATCTTTATTAGAGCGGCAGCCGAATCCGGCCCCTTACGGCCGTGGCGGGTGGCGTCGTCCTCCCCGTTGAAGTCCCACATGGGTTGGCCTCTATACTAAAGCGGCTGCACCCCTCGCATGATGCATGCGGCCATGACCCCGATCATGGTCAGTCCGGAATGAGCTAACAATCTTATCCGGCCCATCAGGTAAAGAACGTCCTTGTCGCTTTACCTCTGAGGGCTCCGTGGACGCCAACTTAGGCACTTCTTTAGGGGAGCACTGTCGAACTCAGGGAGGCCGATCCGGACAGGATCCGGCAGCGGGACGTCCTCTATATAAAACCATTCCGAAGGCCAGTCCTCGGACGCCTTCTTTGGGGTTCCGGATAGATATCCGGTCTCGACGATGCGCCACACTTCGGCTCTGCCCACTTGATATATTGACCCCTTCTGAGAACGGGGCACAAGGTAGAATAGCCTTTTCCACAGCGCGAAATGAGCCTCGCAGCCCAAAAACAGCTCGCAAAGGGCTACAAAGCCCGCGATATGCAATATGGAGGCAGGCGTGAGGTTGTGCAGCTGGAGGCCATAGAACTCCAGGAGCCCCCGGAGAAAAGGATGAATTGGAAATACGAGCCCTCTCATTAAGTAAGGGACAAGGCATACCTGCTCTCCTTTGGAGGGATTGGGGGCGCTCTCCGCTTGCTCTCTGCCATTATAGGTGGCAAGTCCGGC
Source organism: Triticum dicoccoides (assembly GCF_002162155.2). Lineage (NCBI taxonomy): Eukaryota > Viridiplantae > Streptophyta > Magnoliopsida > Poales > Poaceae > Triticum > Triticum dicoccoides. The sequence continues at coordinate 460,648,355 of NC_041384.1, read as the reverse complement.
TCGAACCGGGACCATATAGGCCGGGGGGAGAAATCCCTTGGTCTGGAGCATCACTAGCTCGCTGTGCGGGATGGAGCATCTCTCCCAATCTCCAGGCTAAGGGCTGGAAGGACGAGAAGTGGAGCTGCGGTGGCCGGCCATGATAGAATGGACCTCTGTCAGATACGCTCTGATGAATACTCGCGGAGGGGAGAAGGTCTGGTTTGGATCTAAATCCTCGTCCCCTTAAATAGGCGGCTCATTCACGCGGCTAGGGGTGTAAATGTAAAAACATCCTGACTTTTTGTATTCGTTTAACACGTGGAAGACGGCCATTATTGGGTGTAGAAGCCAAGGAGCGCTACATTTACAAGAAACCGGACATTATTCAATAGGTACACGGAATTTGGAGGAGAACCCGCCTTGCAATGCCGAAGACAATTTGCGTGCCGGACTCATCGTCATTGAAGCCTGGTTCGGGGGCTACCGAGGGAGTCCTGGATTAGGGGGTGTCCGGATAGCCAGACTATACCTTCGGCCGGACTCCTGGACTATGAAGATACAAGATTGAAGACTTCGTCCCGTGTCCGGAAGGGACTTTCATTGGCGTGGAAGGCAAGCTTGGCGTTACGGATATGTAGATCTCCTACCATTGTAACCGACTCTGTGTAACCCTAGCCCTCTCCGGTGTCTATATAAACTGGAGGGTTTTAGTCCATAGGAACATACAATCATACCATAGACTAGCTTCTAGGGTTTAGCCTCCTTGATCTCGTGGTAGATCTACTCTTGTACTACCCATATCATCAATATTAATCAAGCATGACGTAGGGTTTTACCTCCATCGAGAGGGCCCGAACCTGGGTAAAAACATCGTATCCCTGGTCTCCTATTACCATCCGCCTAGACGCACAGTTCAGGACCCCCTACCCGAGATCCGCCGGTTTTGACACCGACAGAGACCATCTTCATTCTACGCCTCCCACGGATTGATAAACCTTAGGTCATCTAATTGAGGGAAATTTTCTACTGTCCTACAAACCTCTGCACTTGGAGGCTGAGGGAGTCCTGGATTAGGGGGTGTCCGGATGGCCGGACAATACCTTCAGCCGGACTCCTGGACTATGAAGATACAAGATTGAAGACTTCGTCCCGTGTCCGGAAGGGACTTTCCTTGGCGTGGAAGGCAAGCTTGGCGATACGGATATTTAGATCTCCTACCATTGTAACCGACTTTGTGCAACCCTAACCCTCTCCGGTGTCTATATAAACCGGAGGGTTTAGTCCGTAGGACAACATACAGAACAATAACCATACCATAGGCTAGCTTCTAGGGTTTAGCCGCTCCGATCTCGTGGTAGATCTACTCTTGTACTACCCATATCATCAATATTAATCAACCAGGATGTAGGGTTTTACCTCCATCAAGAGGGCCTGAACCTGGGTAAAACTTCGTGTCCCTTGCCTCCTGTTACCATCCGACCTAGACGCACAGTTCGGGACCCCCTACCTGAGATCTGCCGGTTTTGACACCGACATTGGTGCTTTCATTGAGAGTTCCTTTGTGTCGTCGCCGTGAGGCTTGATGGCTCCTACGATCATCAATAGTGATGCAGTCCAGGGTGAGACCTTCCTCCCCGGATAGATCTTCGTCTTTGGAGTCTTCGCACTGCGGGCCAATTCACTTGGCCGTCTGGAGCAGGTCGAAAGCTATGCCTCTGGCCGTCAGGTCAGATTTGGAAGTTTAAACTACACGGCTGACATCCGGGGGGACTTGATCTTCGATGGATTCGAGCCACTGCCGAGTGCGCCGCACTGTCACGACGAGCATGATCTAGCTCTGCCGCCGAACAGTGCCCTGGAGACCGCACCCGCATCGACTTCGACCCTTAATTCGGAGCCAACTGCGCCGATCGAGGATGGGTGGTTTGACGCTGCCTCGGGGACTGCGATCCCAACGGCGATCGAGCCGAACACCAGCCCCGCACTCCGCGAGACTCGTGACTCCAAGAAGCCGGACTCCTCTCTAGACTCCGAACCCTCCGCACCCCTGCCGATCGAATCCGATTGGGCGCCGATCATGGAGTTTACTGCCGCGGACATCTTTCAGCACTCGCCTTTCGGCGATATTCTGAAGACACTAAAGTCTCTCTCTTTATCAGGAGAGCCCTGCCCGGACTACGGCCAGCAAGGTTGGGATACGGACGATGAAGAAATTCAAAGCCCACCCACCACCCACTTTGTAGCCACTGTCGAAGATTTAACCAACATGCTCGACTTCGACTCCGAAGACATCGACGGTATGGACACCGATGCAGGAGACGATGAAGTACCAGCGCCTATTAGGCCCTGGAAAGCCACCTCGTCGTATGACATATATATTGTGGACACCCCAAAAGAAGGAGATGGCGATGGAACAGCGGAGGATGACCCCTCCAAGAAACAGCCTAAGCACCGGCGTCAGCGGCGCCGCTCAAAATCCCGCCAAAGCAAATACTGTGATTCCATCACGGGAGATAATAATACTCCAGAGAATGCCGAAGAAAATCCCCTCCAGCAAGATTCAGCACAGGAGGATGGAGAAGCCGGCCCTCATGAGAGAGCGGCAGACAGAGAGGTCAAGGACGATAAATATACGCCTCCCTCCGAAGACTAGGCAAGCCTCGACGACGACGAATTCGTCGTGCCAGAGGATCCCGTCGAACAAGAGCATTTTCAACGCAGGCTTATGGCCACGGCAAGAAGCCTCAAGAAAAAACAGCAACAGCTTAGAGCTGATCAAGATTTGCTAGTCGACAGATGGACTAAAGTCCTTGCGGCCGAAGAGCATAAACTCGAACGCCCCTCCAAGAGCTACCCAAAGCGCAGATTGCTACCCCGATTAGAGGAGGAAGCACTTAAACCTACATCACCAGCACTTGATACGGCCGATCGGCCACCTCGTGGCCGCGACAGAGAGGCCTCTCGGCCCTCCACTCAAGCCGCACCCCGTACCAAGGCACGGGAAAATGCGCCAGACCTGTGAGATATGTTGGAGGACAAGGCAAGGCAAACAAGATCGATCTACGGATCGCGTGGGCACCCCATGACTCGAGACGGTAACCGTCACGCCGGACACAAATCCGGTAGGGCCGAACACAGTAGACAAAGCTCATTGGAGCTACATCGTGATATAGCCCAGTACAGAGGCGCCGCACACCCACTATGATTCACAGACGAAGTAATGGATCATCAAATCCCTGAGGGTTTCAAACCCGTAAACATCGAATCATATGATGGCACAACAGATCCTGCGGTATGGATCGCGGATTATCTCCTTCGTATCCACATGGCCTGCGGCGATGATCTCCACGCCATCAAATACCTCCCACTCAAGCTTAAAGGACCAGCTCGGCATTGGCTTAACAGCTTGCCAGCAGGATCAATCGGTTGTTGGGAGGACCTGGAAGACGCATTCCTCGACAATTTCCAGGGCACTTATGTGCGTCCACCAGACGCCGATGACCTAAGCCACGTAATTCAGCAGCCAGAGGAATCGGCCAGGCAATTCTGGACACGGTTCCTAACAAAGAAAAATCAAATAGTCGACTGTCCGGACGCTGAGGCCCTAGCAGCCTTCAAACACAATATCCGTGACGAGTGGCTTGCCCGGCACCTTGGACAGGAAAAGCCGAAATCCATGGCAGCACTCACGACACTCATGACCCGCTTTTGCGCGGGAGAAGATAGCTGGCTTGCTCGTAGCAACAATATGACCAAGAACCCTGGTAATTCGGATACCAGGGACAGTAGTGGCAGGTCGCGTCGCAACAAGCAGAAGCGCCGCACTAACGGCGACAATGCTGAGGATACGGCAGTTAATGCCGGATTCAGAGGCTATAAATCCGGTCAGCAGAAAAAGCCATTCAAAAGAAATCCTAGGGGGTCGTCCAGTTTGGACTGAATACTCGACCGCTTGTGCCAGATACATGGCACCCCTGAAAAGCCGGCCAATCACACCAACAGGGATTGTTAGGTGGTCAAGCAGGCAGGCAAGTTAAATACCAAAAATACAGACAAGGGGCCGCATAGCGATGATGACGAGGAGCCCCAGCCGCCAAACAACAGAGGACAGAAGGGTTTTCCCCCACAAGTGCGGACGGTGAACATGATATATGCAACCCACATCCCCAAGAGGGAGCGGAAGTGCGTGTTAAGGGACGTATACGCGATAGAGCCAGTCGCCCCAAAGTTCAACCCATGGTCCTCCTGCCCGATCACCTTTGATCGAAGGGACCATCCCACTAACACCCGTCATGGCGGATTCGCCGCATTGGTTCTAGACCCAATCATTGACGGATTTCATCTCACTAGAGTCCTTATGGACGGTGGCAGCAGCCTGAACCTGCTTTACCAGGATACAGTGCGGAAAATGGGCATAGATCCTTCAAGGATTAAGCCCACCAAAACGACCTTTAAAGGCGTAATACCAGGTGTAGAGGCCAATTGTACAGGCTCAGTCACACTTGAAGTGATCTTCGGATCTCCGGATAATTTCTGAAGCGAGGAGTTAATCTTCGACATAGTCCCATTCCGCAGTGGCTATCACCCACTGCTCGAGCGAACCGCATTCGCCATGTTCAATGCGGTACCGCACTACGCATACCTTAAGCTCAAGATGCCAGGCCCTCGAGGAGTAATTACGGTCAATGGAAACACCGAACGCTCTCTCCGAACGGAGGAGCACACGGCGGCGCTTGCAGCGGAAGTACAAAGCAGCCTCTCCAGGCAGCTCTCCAGTCCGGCCATTAAACATCCGCACACCGTCAAGCGCGCCCGGAGTAACCTACAACAAGACCGCCTGGCACGTTCCGAGCAGGCGTAGTAATGCAGCCCCAACCCCAGCCCTCGCAAAAAGGCGACACCAGTGCTTCGCGTACATAACTACGCTCCAGAAATACCATGGGTACAGGGGGAGGGGCACCATCACGGCACGCCCGAAACACGGCTTAAACCACACCAGGGGTTGCTGATTTTTTAATTTTCTCTTACTTTCAAGACTCCATTCTTCGGAAGGCCTGTTCGGCAGTTCAATTGCCGCACAAACGATGCAAGAACCAGGGAAGCAGACAAGCCATGCAGGATTACGGAACTCCCAGGTGGTCTCTATCACGAGCAGTATACCTGTTTTGCATACCATTCCGCAGCCTGCCCCTGGAACGGACATGTTAAATAGTCCAACCTTTTGCTTATCGCATTATTTGTATCGTTCTGCTTTGATCGCAGCCCTTTTTAATAAACAATGCATTGATTTTGTCTATTTTTGCATTACTCTTTTTTTATAAATATATGTTCCTTAACGACATGTTGCACCCGTACACTCTGGTACGGCCAAAATATGCCAGGGGCTTTAGTACCCCTCAATATGGTGTGAGAAGTCCGAACACTTTAACAAGTGCGGCACCCCGAACTTATAGCATTATATGCATCGGCTCCGAATCATGTCTTGGGTCAATAGTTGGGTTTGCCCGGCTCCTATGCTTTGGTGCCTTACGTTCCGCTATATCGGCTAAGGTAGCACTAGGAGAACTACTGCGATTGTGCCCTAGTTGAGCTGGGTCGAGCACCTCAGTAGAGAAAGCTAAAACTGACTGTCATGATGAAGCGAGAGCTGCTCGCTGTTCGAGAGGTTTTTCGAGTCCCTAAAGACTTATGCCGCTTAGAGCGAGGAGTCGGCTCTGTCCGGCCAAGGCGTGGATAGCGCCCCAAACTCGGTCTTCCGAATACCAGGGGCTTCGCCGAAATTTAAAATTATAGAATTCTATGGCTAAGTGAGAGTGTTCAAGCATTATAGTCCGATTGCCTTGTTCGTTGTGCTGAGTGCCTCCCTCGAAGGACCCAAACATGGGAAAAAGAGCACTCAAGTTTATCCCCGAACACCCCAGCACTAGCGGCACGGGGGCAGAAGCCGACGACTAGCCATCTCCCAGAATTGATAAACAGCCGCACAGAAGGTAATATTTTAAATTCCAACAGCATTGCTTAGCGCATATGAACAAGTTTTCAGCGCACAGGACAAAACGAGCAAGTTTTACTCAAAAATTACATCCCTGGAACATTCATCCGCCATAAGTCAGGCACCCTTCAGAACATCCTTATAATAATTCTCGGGCTTGCGATGCTCCTTCCCCGGCGGTGACCCGTCCTTCACAAGCTTCTCAGCATCCAGCTTGCCCCAGTGCACCTTAGCACGGGCAAGGGCCCTACGGGCACCTTCAATGCAGACGGAGCGCTTGATGACTTCGAGCCTTGGACAGGCCCCCACCAGCCGCCGCACCAGCCCAAAATAGCTCCCAGGTAGAGCCTCCCCATGCCACAACCGAACTATGAGGCCCTTCATGGCCTGTTTAGCCGCCTTGTGGAGATCGACCAGTTGTTTCAGCTGGTCGCTCAGGGGCACGGGGTGTCCGGCCTCAGCATACTGAGACTAGAACACCTTCTCTGTCGAGCTGCCCTCCTCGGCCTGATAGAATGCGGAGGCATCGGACACGCTACGGGGAAGATCTGCGAATGCTCCTGGAGAGCTCCGGATTCGGGTAAGTAACAAGTAACTCACGTTTATGTGTTTGCTTTGCATAAAGAATGCCTTACCCGCCGCTATCTTTTTCACCTCATCCAACTCCTGGAGGGTCTTCTGGGATTCGGCCTTGGCAGACTTGGCATTTTCAATAGCCACCACGAGCTCGGACGCTCGCGTCTTTGAGTCAAGATCCAAACTCTCATGTTTTTCCCTGAGAGCTTGGAGCTCTTGCCGCACCTTGCCAACCTCGGCCTCATACTTCTCCCGCTCGGTGTGCTCCGTGGCCGCCCTCTTCATGGCCTCGAGCAGCGCTTGCTTAAGGGTCGCCACCTCAGACGTGGCCCCTACAATAGCCACGATAATCCTGTCATTTTTGCAATTGCACCTTATATATATATATATTTAAACAAGGTATTTCTTACCTTCCTTGTCCTCGAGCTGCTTCTTGGCACGCCTGAGCTCTTGCTCGGACTGCTCGAAGTTCTACTTTAGAGTGTCCACTTCCGCAATCAGTGCGGCGGACGCCAGCAGAGAAGCCTGCATACGCGTATTGACTCCTTTTTGTTAGACTCCTGCGAATTTTATTTGATCCTCTATTCGGCTTTTCTTCCTGAACGCCAAACAAAGCATCAGGGGCTACTGTCTATGCGGTAATATTATTTACACATTCTTTACTTACCTCAAAGCCTGTTAAAAGGCTAGTACAAGCTTCAGTCAGTCCGCTCTTGGCGGACTGAACCTTCTGGACCACCGCACTCATAATGGTGCGGTGTTCCTCGTCGATGGAGGCGCCTTCGAGCACCTCCAACAGATTGTCCGGCGCCTCCGGTTGGACGGGGGTCACCGGCACGGTGGGCTTGCTCCTCTTGGAAGGAGGTCGCCCGCCGGACTCTGGAACCTTTGAAGGTTCCGGAACGGTGTCCGGCCTAGAGCCGGATTTGGAGCCCTGGGGGGTTCTATCCCCTTCACTCCTGGGGTCCGGGAGGTCGCCTTGCGGCGCCCCCAGGACCACCTCCTCCTGGCTTGGAATCTGTTGGGACAACACTTCGGTGTCGTCCGTAGGGCGGGGGGAGGAAACCGTCGGAAGCGAATTCACATCCGACGAGTCCAGTGAACCGCTCGACGACGCGTCGAGCCGGTCTTTGGGTGGGCTGCATAAACATATTCGACATAGGAGAAAGCTGTGCAATAAAGGAATACTATGAATTACTCTGGTAGGGCTTGGCCCTGAGCGGCCACTGCTCTCCGCCGTCGTCGGCGTCGGTGGAGTAGTCCGGAGGAAGGGTTTTCCCCTTCTTGGACCCTTCGGCCTCCCAGTTGGGGCGGCCTTCCTTTTCTTCCCTTCCCCCGCTGGAGGGGGAGGGGTCTCTTCTTCCTGCTCCTCGTCTTCATGGGAGGAGTGCGTCTTGGAGTCGTCGGATGAGGGATCCGACACCTCCAGGCGCTGAGCACTCTTTCGAGTCCCCGTGGCCTTCTTCTTGGCCTTCTTCTCCGGCACCACATGGGGTGCCGGAACTAGCAGCTTCGCCAAACGAGCGTCCGCTAGGCCTTCGGGCAAAGGAGCCGGACAGTTGATCTGTCCGGATGTCTCCTGCCAATCCTGTCAAAGGTAAGGGAGCTTAGATCCCGCATGGAGTCAAACTATGAAAAACGGATACCCTGTAAAAGGTAAAAACAGCTTATCGCATGAGTGTGACGCTGCATACTGAATCCGCGATCCTCGGTAGCGGATGTGGGGGCCTCGGCGCCCTTGAAAAGCACCTACCAGGCATCTTCGTACGTCATGTCGAAGAGCCTGCTCAGAGTTCGGTGCCGCACCGGGTCGAACTCCCACAGGTTGAAAGCCCGTTGTTGACACGGGAGGATCCGGCGGATGAGCATAACCTGGACTACGTTGACAAGTTTGAGCTTCTTGTCCACCAGGGTTTGGACGCATGTTTGGAGTCCGGTCAGCTCTCCTTTTTTACCCCACGACAGGCCCGTCTCCTTCCAGGAGGTGAGCCGCGTATGGGGTCCGGATCGGAACTCGAGGGCTGCGACCCATTCAGGGTCGCGCGGCTCGGTGATGTAAAACCACCCCAATTGCCACCCCTTCAGGGTCTCCACAAAGGAGCCCTCGAGCCATAAGACGTTGGGCATCTTGCCCACCATGGCGCCTCCGCACTCCGCCTGGTTGCCGCGCACCACCTTTGGCTTGACATTGAAGGTCTTGAGCCATAGGCCGAAATGGGGGCGGATGCGGAGGAAAGCTTCGCACACGACGATAAATGCCGAGATGTTGAGGACAAAGTTCGGGGCCAGATCGTGGAAATCCAGGCCATAGTAGAACATGAGCCCCCGGACAAATGGGTGGAGAGGGAAGCCCAGTCCGTGAAGGAAATGGGGGAGGAACACCACCCTCTCATGGGGCCTAGGGGTGGGGATGAGCTTCCCCTCTTCAGGAAGCCGGTGCGCAATGTCGTTAGACAAGTATCCGGCCTTCCTTAGTCTTTTTATGTGTCCCTCCATGACGGAGGAGATCATCCACTTGCCTCCCGCTCCGGACATGGCTGGAGAAGGTTGAGGTGGGGAGTGCGGACTTGGGCGCTGGAGCTCGAGTGCGCAAGAATGGATAGGCAAAGGAGGAAGAAGGCGTAGGTGAAAAGGTGGATTCTTATCCCCTTATATGGGTGGACGCAACTATGTGTCCCCACCAGCCTGGTAAAACTCGCTTATCCCCAAGCGCCGTAATCAATGGCGCGGTTGGGTTACCCATGCCCGTATTGATGAGAATCCCGGAATAAGGGGACATGATCTCTGCTTCGACAAGACGTGCCAAGGAAACCGCCTCGCATGACGCGCTGAGGTGGGATAATAAAACGATTCGAATAAAGACTTGGCCGTGGTGCGTCACACTACGGAATATGTCAGTAGATTATATTTGTGTAAATATTATTCTCTCTATGGCAGTATGTGGAAACTTATTTTGCAGAGCCGGAGACTATCTTTGTGTTCAAAATCTTCTATGAAGTACTTGGAGGAGGAACCCGCCTTGCAATGCCGAAGATAACCTGTGTGCCGGACTCGTCGTCATTAAAGCCTGGTTCAGGGGCTACTGAGGGAGTCCTGGATTAGGGGGTGTCCGAATGGCCAGACTATACCTTCAGCCAGACTCCTGGACTATGAAGATACAAGATTGAAGACTTCGTCCCGTGTCCGGAAGGGACTTTCCTTGGCGTGGAAGGCAAGCTTGGCGATACGGATATTTAGATCTCCTACGATTGTATCCGACTTTGTGTAACCCTAACCCTCTCCGGTGTCTATATAAACCGGAGGGTTTTACTCCGTAGGACAACATACAGAACAACAACCATACCATAGGCTAGCTTCTAGGGTTTAGCCTCTCCGATCTCGTGGTAGATCTACTCTTGTACTACCCATATCATCAATATTAATCAAGAAGGACGTAGGGTTTTACCTCCATCAAGAGGGCCCGAACCTGGGTAAAACTTCGTGTCCCTTGCCTCCTGTTACCATCCGGCCTAGACGCACAGTTCGGGACCCCCTACCCGAGATCCGCCGGTTTTGACACCGACAGAGGCCCAACAACGTCTACAAGAAGAAGGTTGTGTAGTAGACATCAGTCGACAGCAGGCAAGCGCCGATGGATCCGCTCTTGCTGTGCGGCACGCCGCGCCTCTCGCTCTGTGGTGCTCCAATGGTCTCTCCATGCAGCGAGCCACAACCTATCAACGCGGACGCGCCTAGCTTGCTCTGCGGTGCGCCATCGATCATGTTGTGCGGCGAGCTGCAGCCTGCCGGTGCTGACATGCCTATCTTGATCTGCAACACTCAAGCACCATGCGCCAAAGGTCTGCTCAACCCTGGCGATGACGCGCATCACGGTGTCGTCCATCACGTTGCCAGGGAGCGCCTCGGCCTTGACGGGCCGTGGCGCCTGCTCGTTTTCCTCGTCGACGAGGTTGATGGCAGAGGCGGCTCTTTGGTGGGTTGGCATGCTTGTAAAAGGTAGATGTGCTACAGGCTGCGCTTTTCACCTCAGTGCATCACGCCGCCTATGTGCAATATCGCTGGGTGGCGGGAAACAGGTGAGGAAATGGCGGGAAATGGTGGCGTGTTCATAAAACGTCATCAATTAATGGAAACTTAGCATAGAAGGAACATCGAGCTAGCACAAAAAGGAGATGATGATCAGATGAACACGGACCACACTAGGGAACTGTTTCTGTTATTATCGGTATTCACACACATTTCTGATTATAGACCTGTTTGCGGCGTATCACAAACATCTTGTTATATTGAACCATTTCTGTTCGCTTGCCTCAACGCAAACAGTTCATCCGAGTGAACCACATGTCTTATATCGCACACACCTTCATCTGGCTGCCCGCTTCTTTTGTGTTGCCTAATCACAAACAGTTCATCCAAGTGAATTGTATGATGTATATTGCACACACCTTCATGTGGCTGCCCGTTTCTTTTGTTCCTCCTCATCGAAAACAGTTAATTGAGCTGAACCGTATGCCCTGCATCGCACATGCAACTAAAATCTGAACCGTGTTTGATGCATCCTCCATCGCAAACATTTTGCACATTTTGACGGGTTTTTTACACCACCATTTGCGATTATGGCATCGCACACAGTTTCGTCGAAGGGTCTCTAATCGTAGTGTCGTGTTAGCAGCATCCTGCAGTAGTGAGGTTCCCCCCTTTCCTAGTTCAACTAGGAGGGGAAGGAAAGGGAAGAAGGGAAGAAGGAAAGGGGGGCCGGCCCCCTCCCCAATTCGGATTGGGCTTGGGGGCGCGCCCCTCCTCTTGGACGCCTCCTCCGCTCTTCCACTAAAGCCCATGAAGGCCCATTAACCCCCGGGGGGTTCCCGGTAA